>NC_082342.1:11682878-11985909 GCF_027477595.1 Haemorhous mexicanus | reverse complement strand
CATGAAGCCCAGTTTGGCATTCTGTGTGTGCAGCTATCAAGTTACTTCTGTTGTGGACGCTGAGAAATGTCCACCAAACAGCAAACAAGCTGCTAAAAAGGTCTCCAGATACACTTTCACATGCCTTTTTTATTAATTTTGGATTATTTGAGGCAAGAGTATTGGATCAAAAGTGTCTCAAGTCTTTTCCAAAGGACTGAGTTAAAGACCAGACTATGCTGGGACTGGACCCTGAGCACACCTGACACGTGGTGTCCTGAAGCCAGTTAATGCTGTTTCCCCTTTCACTGGACCCAGACCCATTCTGTAGCTCTTTGACATCCTCTGTACTGATATTACGCTGGTACTTGCAGGCAGGGCAGGGGAAATCAGATCTACTGAGGGAGAATCAGATCTGATGAGATGTGGTCACACAGGACCACACATTGCACCCTGGACACCTCCTCACCTGAGAGCTGTGCTGCCCATTTGCACTATCCCTACTGGCAATTATACCATGTGAATGGCATCCTTGACAATTATATCATAATGAGTACTCTGCTTTTTAAAACATACTTCCTGAATAGTATCATGTGAACATTAATTAATTCTGGTAGGCTCAGAACAGGATTATGAAACTACTGGCTAGTCTATCTAATCAATTTATTGCATCAAAACAACAAATAAAGAAACAGAAATAAGGAAAAAAATATTCTGGCTACAGACTAGGTTTTCTTATGCTGTGATTAAAAATATCAATTCCCTAAGGAGGAAGAGAATTATGCTGTAAGTCTGCTGGAGCATTCATGGTACCAGAGCTAATATAATAATCATTACTCACGTCATCTTTGTGAAATAGAGGAAGAGAACAAAGGTGAACTAAATAGCCATAAAAAGTACTGGAGTTAGGGAAGGTGCTTTTCTGGAACACAGACTTCTCTGCATGCTGTGGATTTAATTTTGACAATTTAAATAGACTTGATCAGAAAGCAGAATTTTCCCTCTGGAGGAATAGTCTAATTTTACTACCTGCAAGTCCTAAAATGAAATGCAAATGAGAAGACTCAAGACCAATAATTACAGGAACAGCACAGCAAATATATAAATACAGATTTGATCAGTAATGCCTTCCTCCTAGCTCATAATGAAAGCAAACTATTTAACCTGAGCTGCAGTGGAATCACCTACTAAGAAAATCAAAACAAGTGAAGTTTTTTCCTCCCACAATGACCATTTCTGAGCCTCTATTCTTGCCAGGGGCTAATTTCAGGTGACCACAGTACAACAAAGAATAAACGCAAGGACAGTTGCAGGAAGGTGGGAAGGACAAGTCCTGTACGAAATTAAAATTACACTGAGGTTGATAAATAGCATATGTAGCCCTTTTCTGGAAGACTTTTAGCCTTGGGTTTGTTTCTAAGGAAACTGAGTCAGGAACTTGAGGGTTGAAATGAGGCTCAAGAATGTCTCTCTGCTCCTCAGAGATCTGTGCTGCAGCTCTTCAGAAGCTTCCCAGCCACAGGGCCATTGCTGGTGCTGGGTCAGACTCTACTTCACACACAGTGAAGTGTGCCCTGGAACTGATGAAGTCCCAAGGGTCTGTTGCACATCCTTGTTGTGCTCAGGAGAGAAATTTTGACCTTCTCTTCTCTTCTCTTCTCTTCTCTTCTCTTCTCTTCTCTTCTCTTCTCTTCTCTTCTCTTCTCTTCTCTTCTCTTCTCTTCTCTTCTCTTCTCTTCTCTTCTCTTCTCTTCTCTTCTCTTCTCTCTTCTCTTCTCTTCTTCTCCTCTCCTCTCTTCTCTCTCTCTTCTCTTCTCTTCTCTTCTCTTCTCTTCTCTTCTCTTCTCTTCTCTTCTCTTCTCTTCTCTTCTCTTCTCTTCTCTTCTCTTCTCTTCTCTTCTCTTCTCTTCTCTTCTCTTCTCTTCTCTTCTCTTCTCTTTTCTCATTGTTTTACCTTTGCTCAGAGATACTGCTCAAAGCTCCTATTTCATTTCAACCCACATAATTACTGATAATGGCCTGGGTTGAAAGGGACTTTAAAGATGATCTCACTCCTACCTCCCCTGCTGTGGATAGAGACAGCTTTCACCAGACCAGGTTGCTCAGAGCCCATCCACCTGGCCTTGAACACTTCCAGGAATTGGGCAGCCACAGCTTCTCTGGGCAAACTGTGCCAGCACCTCACCATCCTCACAGCAAAAACTGTTTTCCTAATATTTAATCTAAACCTAATCTCTTTAAGTTTGAAAACATTTCCCTTGTCCTGTCCAATGATCAGAAAGGGTGTTTTTGTCACTGTGGCCAAACTTTGAGATAGGCTTCATTTCTAGCATCCTGGAATGTATCTAGCAGTACTTCAGATCACAATCAACAAAATAAGGTTGACAGTACTGCTCTTACACCAGTTATCTGTGTTTTCTTTTAAAAGAAGCATCTGATTTGAGGCAGGCAGAATTTCCTTCTGGATCCTCCTAACAAAGGTGGTAACAACAATGATCAGAGCTTCTAGGCAGCTGAGCAGCATAAATAATAATGCTGAGCACAAATCATTCCAGCAAGGAGCTGATAACTGCTGGCACAGAGGATCTTTTTGCTTCTATTTTATCAGTAGTGTTTTGTCTGTATTGTCTTTGCTAAGACATTGTGCTTCACTGCCAGAGTCAAAGCAGAACATCAGAGCGGAATATTCCCTGTTGATCAGTTTCTTCTGCAAATTAGTCAGCCTCCTTTCTCCTCAAAGAGAAAAATGTCTCCTTTCATCTGCCTTTTGGCTTGGCTGGTAATTAATCTTCTGAGCTGTGTCACTGGACATCATCAGGCACTTGGAAATCTTGACAACCTCTTCAGCTGGTAGATAAGGCAGTAAAAACAGTTCTGTTTTCCTATTGCCTTCAATATTACAAAGTACTGATATCTGATATTCATCAGTTAGCTGCTAAATATTTACATGTTTAGTCCCTGCAATATCTAAACTCTTACTAATAATGTTAACCAGTGAAAAGAATTTATTTTTTTTTAAAGAATTGTATGGTGTACTCACAGACTGTTTGCAGCATGCCATTTGCACAAATAAGCTCAATCTGAAAAAAATGTCAGGTTCAGAAGAACTGGAAACGATAATGGCAAAAAATGCATTCAGTACTAAAAGAGGTGCAGTGTTAAACACCCTAGAAAAAAACCTGGTGAATGTGCACAGATCACAGTCAAACTACACAAAATTTGTGTCATTATGAAATTGTCAGTGATTGGGGAGAAAGACTTCTGATTTTGCTTTGTCTGAGTGTTCCTGTTGCACATCTAAATGGAGCAAGTGTTGCCAGGTATGTGGTTTCTTTTTTATTTCCTGCTGCTGTGCCAATCCAAAAAAGAGAATGATTTACATCTGCTTGTCAGTTCTTCTGCCATAACATATTTGCCTTTGTATGTGTAACCTCCTCATCCCTTACACCTTTTGTAAAATTGCATAGATTGAAGCCCTTATTAAGGACAAGACTAGTGTCAGTTTGAGCAGGGGTGAAATTAGGCCACCAGAGATCTCATCTCTACTGGAAAATGCATGAGCTGGGAAGAAAAAGTAGCTTGGCTTTCAGATTTAAGCATGCTCTGACAGAACTGCTAGTAATAAAATCCAAACAAAACACTGTTTTGCATGTGAACTGAGCAAATGTAATCTGAAAGTCACCGACTCTCAGCGTACCCAGAATCCAGAAACCAGCGTGGTGTGGCAGGGCCATATGGCCTGTCTGAGAGGAGCTCTTTGCAATACCCAAGTCTTGCATGCCATTCCTTATCTTAAAGAGAATTCTAAGTATTTGTGCTAGGTTTGGCTGGGGTAGAGTTAAGTTTCTCCGCAGAGGCTGGTGTGGGGCTGTGTTTTGGGTTTGTGCTGAACGCAGAGCAGATAATACAGAGATGTTTTTGTTATTGCTGAGGGAGGCTTGCACGGAGCCAAGGCCTTTTCTGCTTTTCATACTGCCATGCAGTTTACTTCACAAATGTGCATGTGTGCCTGTTCATCTGCCTATTTTTTAGTGCACTCATAAAGCCCACTACAGATGGTATTTTGTTCCCATGGATGGCGTGATGGTTCCGTCAAAATTGTTGACAGAAGCCAGCCCGAAGGTTGTCTAGCCAACCACTCAGCCCACACACTGAGAGATAAGTCCACCAAATAGATCCCTTTGCTGTCTGGGCTTTTCAAATTCCCAGCAAAACATCTAAAAAAAAAAAAAAAAAAGACAGAGTGAAACCTTCCTGCCAATTGCATTAGGTAGCCAAAGGATCGCTCCATTAAGGTAAGCTTCTGGCCTGAGCATGGATCATTCTGGCTTATGCTGAGCCATCCAGAAATGCAGGAGAAGATGCACAGCTTAAGTGGCTGTGGATATTTATTTTACTTCTATAGCTCCCCTCCAGGTCATTATTTTATGTAATCACATAGTTTTAGTGAGTCTGGAGCTTTTAGGATATAGACGTCTTCATCACAGATTTTCTGTGTAAGCCATAGTAACAATAAAGACTTTTTTTTAATCATTTTTAAGGAAAATTTGATAAAATGTATTTTCTATTTAATTCAAAGGAGCAATTCTATAGGGATGAGGTTAAAACTGACTAAGGCATCCTAAGATATTTAAAACTGACTTTTACTAGGGCATAAAAGCATGCTTTTATTGGTTCACTGCAGAATTTACAACTACAGTTAAGAATATTACCTTACAGTATATTTCAAAGAATTCTATTTTCTGTAACATACTAGCTACCTCAGCTGGTAAGAAGTTTTTCTGATATATGTACATTACTTTATTGACTTGCACTTTGGTCCATGATAGATTTATTCCTTTAAGTGACACTGAAAGTAATAAATATAAGACTTCAGAAGAAAAACACTTTTATTGGCACACTGGAGCGAGAAAGTAAAAGCAGAGTATAAAAGCTTGGTACAAGCAGTCTGCATTTGTGAAATAAGGCCAAATTAATGAGGAAAACCAGTTTAAATGGAGCTTCAGCATACTGTTCATTTTCCAAGAGTTAAAAAAAAAAGAAACACTGAAGGCCAGGTTGTGAATTTTTTTGCTGAAGTGCATGCAGTAGTATATTTTATTGTCTTATGGAAAATTAAGGGGCTTTCCCAATTCCAAAAATAGTCCACTGCACTCCATGCCACAGTTCCTTATTACTGTGGGTACTGCTCAGAAGTGGGCTGTAGAGATGAAATTCACTATCAGAGTTCATCATGATATGTAGGAGGGCTGGAAAAAAATGCAACACATTTCTGCTGCAGTCAGGTTAGTTCAGGTTACTAACACAGAGGCAGAGGTCCGGTCTTATGTGCACAGCAAGAAGCTCAAGAGCTGCTTTGCCCTGAGGAGGTGCCAATTCTTTTCACATCCCATAAGAAATGCACTCACAATGCAGATAACTATTCATTAGTAGCTCAAAAAGGGCAATAGCAGTTATAAAATCCTATTTCTGATGCTGGGGACCTCGAGGTGATGCTGTATGAGAAGGAGCCATGGTCAGGGCACAGCTGGCAGTGCAGAACCCGGCCACAGGGAGGTTCTGCAGCTCAAAGATCCCAGGAATTCTGACAGAGCCTCGGTCAAAATACATATTTCTCAATCAGTGACAACAGTCAGGACTGGAATATGCACTTAGGTTTGAAGAGTCCCTTGGATATGCACTTCAATATTCTCATTAATACAGCTGCAGTTCCTGAAGAGGTGCATACAATATTCCAGTGGAACAAGACAATATACATTGACTCAGTATTGATGCACATTGACAGCAGGTACATCTACAGACTGTAACTGACTGTACAGATATTGACTAGATAGCAGTCACATGACAGCCACAGCACAGAGGCACTCACCTAGATTAACCATTATGGGGATCACAGAGTCCCATGGTATTCTTCCAGGCTAACCAGTGCAAGGGCAGTTTGAGCTTCCTAGATGAGATCTGAAATAAAGGCAAGCTACTGTGCATAGAGAAGAAGATTGGCAGGTTTTTGGAAAACTGAATTGCCAATTAAAGTTAATATTATAATAATAATAATGTTACCATTTTCAATTTCTAGCCATTAGTGATTTAGAACAATGAATTTCAAATTCCATTTTATCTGGGAATATTTATTTCAATGATACCTATATTATTTATCAAATCCATGAAGTGTCTTGAATTTTCTGTTTTAAACTTGATTGCTCTCTCCATAGCTTACACACTGTGCTTATTTAACTCCTGCCTTCCCTCACTGTTTAAGAAGTCTGCTGTGCAAGCCTGCTGAAGCCTGAAGAAGAGGGCTGTTGTATTTTCTGGGACCTCCGTCGTCAGAAGGAATGATGAATCTGACTCCTTGTTCTTAGAAGGCTAATTTATTATTTTATGATCTATATTATACTAAAGAATACTAAACTAAACTATACGAAAGAATACAGAAAGGATACGGACAGAAGGCTAAAAGATACTAATGAAAATGTGTGAGTCTCTCTTTAGAGTCCGACACAGCTTGGCCCCAATTGGCCATTAAGTCAAAACAATTCACAGCAGAAACCAATGAAACACTCACCTGTTGGTAAAAAATTCCAACCACATTCCAAAGCAGCAAAACACAGGAGAAACAAATCAGATAATTATTCTTTTCTTTTTTCTCTGAGGCTTCTCAGCTTCCCAGGAGAAAATCCTGGGCGAAGAGATTTTTCAGAAAATATAACGGTGACAGAGGGCCGTGGTAGAGATTGACCTGCAGCCTGGAGAGGTCCATGGTAGAGGAGAGATCCACCTGCAGCCCATGAGGACCCCTCACTGGAGCAGGTGGATGCACAAAAGAGGCTGTGACTCCATGGGAAGCCCAGGCTGGGGCAGGTTTGTTGGCAGGACTTGTGACCCCTTGGGAGACCCACACTGGAGCACTTCTTGAAGAGCTGGAGCCCACAGGAAGGACTTCAGCTGTAGAAGTCCATGAAGGACTGACTCCCATGGGAGGAACTCAGCACTGGAACAGGGAGAGAGTGTGAGGAATCCTCCCCTGTGGAGGAAGCTGCAGCAGAGACAACCCTTGATGAACTGACCACAGGCCCCATTCCCCATCATCCCGTGCCACTGTCGAGGAAGGGGGTAGAGAAAATCAGGAGTTAAGCTGAATCTATGAAGAAGGCAGGGGTAGGAGAAAGGTGTTTTTTTCAAGATTTGCTTTTATTTCTAATTACCCAACTCTTATTTGATTGGTAATAAATTAAATTGATTTCCCCAAGTAGAGTCTGTTTTGCCCATGACATTGATTAGTGAGTGATCTCTCCCTGTCCTTTACCTACACCCAAATTTTTTTTCTGTCTTTATTCTCTCTCCTGTGCAGTTGATAAGGGCAGTAATAGAATGGCTTTGGTGGGTACCTGGCAGCCAGCCAAGGTCCAGCCAACACAGAATCAGTCAGTGAAAGGTTCAGATAGAGAAACCTGGCCAAAATGGATAGACAAAAAACTTCTAGAGGCAGATATAGACTCAACATTCCTGGTGTACAGTTCTCTGCACTTCTGCTTCTGTTCTGCTGGTCATTCATCTTCCAGCAGCCAGAAATGTGACACTGGGGTGATGGTCAAGAAGGAGGTGTAGATCTTCTGTGACGATAAACTTTTGGGATCAAATGCAAATGGTCCTGGTGTTTAATAGAGCAATAAAAATTAGTATATTCAAAACCCATATCCTTTCTTTAAGGAGATCAATTCATTATTAGCACATAAAAATCTTGTCCCTTTTAACATTTACTAGCAAAGGCAGTAATTAATGTAGTTCTTTATCCTGGCTTTAAGGCTGGGGGAGTTTTGTTAATTTGAGACTTTGACCACTCAGAAAGGTGCCATCTTGGGTCATCTGAAATAAAGGTGTTTGCAGTGTTTTTCACTGTGAAACTTTGGCTGCATAAATTTATCAGTGTCATTTTTTTGCTTCTGCATGGTTAATTAGACCATGCCAAATTTCCTGCTTTAGCGAGGTAGTTTCTAGGTTTCATATTAGTCTGTTTTCAAGCCCATTTAGGTGTCTCTGCTGCCATAAAACTGGTACTACAGACACGTTGTTGAACAGACCTGACAGAATCTAAGAATCCAGATCAAATGAATAGTAGAAATTCTTTCTACACATTCCAGCAACAAACCAATTGCATTTATTTTATTATTTTAACCTTTTTTAGTTGCCTTCAAAACTGCAGAGGACTGGCAGCATTGAGCTGGGAGCACCCCTGTCAATCAGCCAATATGATCTGGTGATAATCTCATGTAACTCTTCCCATGGCCTTGCAAATCAGCCTGATCTGCTCATGCACATTATGTATTTGCAGTGATACAGCTAATACCTTCTTTTTTTTAACTGAAAGTAGTGAAGTGATGAAAACTATCAATTGTCATTGTGGTTACAAATTTCTATTACTGGATGATGCTTCTTTAAATAAGAAACATTGAAATAGCAGATTGCTCTCTCACTGGTTATTCCATTGGCTTGTAATCCTGAGATAGACAGAATAGTGGAAATAATGATACTTTTATCTTGTAAATAAGATATTTTATGACAATTTGAATTGTGCTGTTCAGCTATTTCCAATTAAAATCACTCAGATTTGAGATTCCAAGTTGTTTTGTGACTGAGATGGCACAACCAGACATCCTGGCACTCAGAAGCATTCTTTTCTTACTGAATCATTTGTAAACTCCCAGTGTAGCCTAAACCACTCTGGATGCAGCAATCAACATCAGTGGGAGAGTAAAGTCCATTATTACTGAGGCAGTGAAGCGCCCTAACAGTACCTCTCCTTTAGAAGATCCTGCCTCATTAGAAGATCATATTCACAGAATGGCCTGGGTTGGAAGGAACATCAAAATTATTTAGTTCCACCCCCTGCCATAGGCAGGGACCTAGACCAGGTTGCTCAGAGCACTGTCACACCTTGAACACTTCCAGGGATGGGCCATCCCTCAGAGTTAAAACTTTTTTTTCTAATGTCTTCTCCCTGTAGTAGTTATTTACTTAAGTAAATAACCTTTTCAGAGGGGACTACATTGATCAGAGAACCTTTTCAGTTTTAACACCTCTGAGAACACCTGTATTTCCATTATTCCTTCTTGATTTTCCTCCCACAACTTTGTCATTACTTATGGTCTGTCCAAATGTAAGTTCATTATTGTGATGGGCATGTAATGCTGACTGCTATATATAGTTATGGGAATAGGACATGCAGGAGAATTGTAGCCAGAGTCAGCAGTAACATATCTGCAATGAGGAAGGCAGGAATTTATGTTTATGGAATTGGAATTAAGCTTTGCAGGTGCCAGCCCATAGAAGTTCACTGAAACTTCATGGCCAACAGCCACGGAAATTAAATATCTGCTGAATAGGGTGCTAAATTAGCAGGGCTGCTGAAGCAGGCTTGCTGATACAACGTTGTCATATTTTAGTGTCAGAACTGTTTTGTGCATGTTTCTGACAAAAAAAAATAAAGATTAATTTCACATGACAGATCTCTTGTTCAGCGAGAGCAGGGCGATTAAGCTGTTAATACAGTTTTCTATTATTCCTATACAAGTATTCAAAGAATATTTCTTTAAATACAGCTCCACGTTGTGTGGCAAAGGTTGAGGCACCTGTGCAGCAGTGAATGAAGGCTATCTAAATATGAATGACTAATTATCAGGGAACAGGAAAACACTAGTTTTCTTTCATGACTGAGATGGCTTCATCCTATTCAGAATAATCTGTTGGGAAAATAATTAGCATAAAGAAGATGGAGTTTTGATAAATAACTTTGATGTTCATAATTATAGTAATTTTTTGTATAATTTCTTTCCTTTATGCTCATGTTTTATTTCAGTTTTTTTCTTTCAGTCATAAAAGCTGATATTAAATTTTTAAAGCAAACCTATCTCACTGTAGACAGACTCCTTAGGAAAGAGTCTTATCTTTGTGTGATAACAGTGGACTTAGCACAAATTTGCTGTTGGGATTTCTTTCCGTTTCTCTGAATTTTTCTTCCCTACCATAATAAATCACACTGATTAATGTGTCAGGAAGGATGTAGAATTGTTAAATTTAACAACTCATTAAAAAAAACCTTTTTCACTTTGTTTGTATAATATTTTATATTTTTAACTTTATTCTAGACAAACATTCAACCTTTGAAGTGTTGAGCAGAGTGAAAATACTTGGATTGTTGCGCCATCTAACAATTTCCTAGTTTAGCTCCAGATTCTGAAGGAATAGTGACTGTTAGAGGGCTCTGGAGTTTGCCAGCTTGAACAGGGCTTGTTGTTGTGCTTAGTGGTGCAAAAAGATTTTTATTCTGTCCCAGCTTTCTTTAAGGCTTTATAAAACCTCTCTGTGTTCTGAGAAATAGAATTTCTTACACAACATTTCTTTACACAAAAATGAAAAAAAAAATCCCTTTGGATATTAGTAATGCTTTTCAGATCTATTTAAAGATGTCTCTATTGAATAATTGCTACATCTCTTCTCTCATTTGCTCTCTAAGGAATTAACTACTGGGTACTCCTAGTAGCTAATTTGGTGTTCAATTGCTCATATTGTTCTTCCTATCATAGACCAGTACTGAACATTTATTTCTCTCCTTTTTCATTTATTCCAGTGTTTGTGTGCACGTGTTTTTTAATAGGAATGCTAGAAATTTGGGTTGCTTTTTCTCTGAAACCCTGCTTAAAAACACCATGTTGTTGTGAAGGATATTTTAATGCTTTTTTTTCTCCACATACTCTATTATTTTAAAAATTCTATCAGCTTTCTCGTGGCAGGTGTAGTTAAATTCTCTCCTTGTCTACTCACAGCTCAGCAGTTGGGGGGATACCTATGTATGGCCAGCTATGCTGCAAGAAGATGCATGAAACACCAGAGTGTCATGAATTGTTGCATGAGTCCCATCAAAAGCCAGGGAGACTTTAGTGCAATAAAATGGTTGTTGTGCAGCTGTGAAACAGCAGTGAGTGAAGTCAGGGATAACTTGACCAGAACAAGTCCATGGATTCATCCAAAGGCAATGACAGAGCTGGTCAAAGTCCTTGCAAAGCCACTGTCATATTTGAAACGACATGGAAATCACAGTGACACCTCTGATGAGTGGAGGAAGGCAAATGTCACATTCATTGTCACAAGAAATGTCACAAAAAACGGCCAAGTAATCCACCCAGGCCTCACCACCCTCACAGGGAAGAATTGCTTCCTAAAATCTAATCTAAACCTACTTTCTCTCAGTTTGAATCCATTCCCCCTTGTCCTTTCTCTCCAGACCCTTGTAAATAGTTTCCCTCCATCTTCTTTTTTGGTTCCCTTGGAACCTGGAAGGCCACAATTAGATCACCCCAAAGCCTTCCCTTCTCCAGGCTGGACAATCCCAATTCTCTCATTTTTTTCCTCACAGGAGAGGTGCTCAATTAAATACCATTTACCTTGTTTTTATCAAAGCTTTATATACTTTCCACTTTGACACATTTGTGTTCAAATCACAGTTTTATGGCCCAGATGGTCATCCAAAACTGGTTTGATGGTCCAGCTGAGAGAGTGATGCTGTTATTCCTGCCCTAACTGTAGGCTATTAACGAGTGGAATATTGATGAGGGTTATCCTGGGATCTGTCCTGTTTGATCTGTGCCTGCAGCCTGAGAAGAGGTAGACAATGGAGCAGGTTGTCCAGAGAGACTTCACAGACCCCATCCCTGATGTTTTCAAGACCACCCTGGACAAAGCTTTGAGCTGCCTGTATGACCTTGTAGCTGACACTGCTTTGAGTGCAAGGATGAGCAACAGACCTCCAGAGGTCCTTTCCAAACTCTGAACTTAAATATGTGGTTTGAGATGCTCAGTTACAGCAAATCACTGGCTGAATGATCTGCTAACAGGTGGATTCCATTAAATTCTCCTTTTCTGTGATCTTGATTTGGTCTTATTAATATCAAGTTTCATATTTTTGTATAATATGGCAGAAATAACAGAAAGGATAGAAAGACATGTGGCAAATGCACTGATAGTCTCAAAAAGTTGATTTAATTCCAGTTCTTTTTTTTTTTTTTCCTGATTACTTAGTGCTTTGGACATCATGGATTAAGAAAAAAACAACATGTATTTGGCTCCTTGAAGCCAGATTCCTTAACCCTGTACAGTTTGCATTTGAGAAACACACACCTATTTTCCTGCACATCAGGGTAAAAGGAATTGCTGCTAATCACCATCACCAGAAGCCTATGGTAAAAATTAATATCATTCAAATAAAATTTATGTCCTTAATAATTAAACACATTTTTAATTTTTTTTTTATTTTCATTCTATTTAAGTCCAGTTGCTACTAATAGTATGCAGTGTTTTCCTAGGGATTTGCTACTACCCACTCTGTCTTCCCACTTTGCTGACTTCTTAGTAATTTTTTGGGTATTTTAAAATAGGAATATTCCTCCATTTCTATAAAAAATGCATTTTTAACTGTTGCTTGAGGTGTAGTTGCTCAGAATAATTTTCCTGAACATTGAGTTCCAGTTTGGTATTTTTGATGTGTTTGAGACCTCTGTACAGGAATGCTTTGATAGCACAGCTGTTTCCTAGTAGTTCCAGATTCTGGACCATGGGGATAAAGTGAAAAGTCTGGAGAACATCATTAGGAAGTGGCCTTTATTTCAGGGTCTGTTTAGCAAGAAGTAATAGAAGGAGTCCACTCATGTTTTCCTGAAAATTATTTCCCAGTTTTATTTGTGTTTGTGAGAGGATGAAATAGCAAAATAAAGCAGATTTTACCTGGTTACAATTTGAGCAACTGCAACTGATGATTCGATATTTTTTGTTAAGAAAATTAGTAAGAAATCATGAGCCAGACTGCTGTGAAATTCAAAATGATGAATTTATTTATTTGACACGAGTGCAAAAGAAATGCCATGAAAGAAGTGAAGATTAAAAATTCTGCTTGTTTTCATCAGTTGTGATGAAGAATGTAAATGTATAATAAAATGACCTTAGGGCAAAGTAGAGGCGTATTCAAAGCATCCAATTAGTGAGTCTGGCAATGATATTAAAGAAATAATGATGAGACAAAATGTTTGAAATGTTGGCTAAGTGATAGAAATGAGTCAATTAGAAACTGGTGTGGAGAAGCGATTCAAGCCTTCACCAAAAGTTGTTTTACCAGAGATGAGAATCTGTTTTACTGCTATTCTCAAGTCAGTGTAATCCATGGCCTTCAACAAAAGCATAAACAATTGCCACACAGCTGGGGCCAATGTGCAGGCACACAGTGCTGTGCTTGTCAGGAAATCCACAGGCACAAAAGGGACCTGCTGTGTCTCTGGTCATTCCATTTGTCTCATTCTTTGCCCTCTCTCAGTATCCTAGCACTTCATTCTCCTACATAATTCCTCCTTCTTCCTTGTGTTGTTTCCATATCCATGTGTCCTTTTATTGTCTCCTTCTCTCTGCACATAAATCTCCAAATCACCTAAGACACTTACGCAAACACTGCTTTAACACCTCATTTGTCCATTGTCCTGATTCTCATATTTTAACATTTCTCCATCAAAATTACTTGTTATTCAATTCCTTCTCCTCATCTGCATCCTGCCATAATGCTTATTTTCTCCAGTAACAGCTCAACATTTAAAATAAAACATTATAGTCCTTTTACCAACATTGTTCAGTTTTATTAGTGCCTGGATTTTTGAGCATGCCTTTTACACACACTTTTTTAATGTTATTGTGCATGTAATTTCTCTTAAATTGCTTTGATACTCCAAGATACCCATGGTCTTCTATCTGAAAGAAAAATTAATAAGAAGGTTAATAATGTAACTAGTTCTGGGGATTTGATCCCGGCTGGACATCTGGTGCCCACCAAAGCCACTCTATCACTCAGCTGGACAGAGGAGTGAAAAATACAGAAAAAGGTTCATAGGGCAAGCTAAGGACAGGGAGTGTCACTTACCAGTTACCAACAGGGGCAAGACAGACTTAACTTGGAGAAAATAGTTTAATTTTTTATCAATGATTTGTAGGATTATAAGGAGTAAACTCAATTCTTAAAAACTCCTTCCAAGCAACCCTCCACCCTTTGTAGGCTTAACTCTTTCCTGATTCTCCACCTCTTCCCCCTGCACAGCTCAGGGGGATGGGGAATGGGGGCTGTGCTCAGTTCATCTCATGTTATCTCTGATGATACTTTGAATATTTTAGGACCAGGTAGGAAAAAATTATATGCAAATTGCACAATTAAAAAACCACCACAACAACAACAAACAACCAAAAAACCCCCACCTATTCAGCAAAGCAGAGACTGTAGTATTTCAGGTCTAGATTTATCCTTCTAACAAGTGATTCTGGAATACAGAGAGTGAGTTTAAAGCTAAGCACCATTGCAGACATAAACATGCACAGGCAGGAGAGACGCTGCCCTTGATGAGGAGATTCTAAGGGGATTACCAATCACGAGTAATTACAATTATCCATGCCCAATTTTTGATGTATTAAACCTCTGCACAATGTAATCCAATGCTTTAGTCCCACAGTGAGCCATTATTTGTTCAGGTAGAAAAAGATAAGAGATTATTCTGCCATGAGTATGAATGAAGATAATTTGTCATGCTAAAAAATCATTGATACTGGATCCTTAATATATCTGCTCTGAAAAAATATGGGTTTGAATTATCAAAAAAAAAAGAAAAAAGAACACTGTATCAGATCATTTGATAAAGCTGAGAGAACTCTTCCCTTAAAAGCAGCAGTATTTTTCAGTCTAAATAGCCTCCAAAAAGCCACTGCATTTTGCTGTGTTTATCTTAGACTACTGTCATATCCTGAATGCCAAACCTGCATGGCTATTTGTGCTGCTGGATGTCTTTTTTCCTTCACGAGTGTCCTTCTTCTGAGAGAACCTCAGAATGCTTAGATTTGAAGCTTAGGGAGGTCCATTTAGGTAAATCACTTTTCTAATATTGTATATGCATATTCTCTTTGTTTCAAACCAGAGTAAGATATCCTATTCAAGTTGTACCATGAGTCAAATTCATGTTGCTCTAACTGGAACAATCCACAGGAACACCAGCCAGGCAAAACTGGTGGTGTGAACTCCAAGCTTGTATTATACACTTTGCCTCAGAAAATCTGTTGAGACATTACTGCAGTGACTTGTCCCCAAACAGAAACAGCAAAGGCAATCAGAGGTGCATTTCAGATTAGAATTTGGCTCCAGAGAATCATAACTATCATTCAAAGAAATCCTGAATACATGTTGTCAGACTAAATGATCAACTCAAAATTCATGATTTACTGTTTGTCTCTCTGCCCCAAAACAAAACAAGGAATCTATTGATTTTTTTGAGGCCAATTTTTATTGTGGTGCAAGGCATCAAAATTGCTATTAACTATAATATTGTATGGGCAGTGAAATAGTCAGTGCTATTAGTTAATGTGCAAGCAAATATCGACCAGCAATTCTCAACAATAAATATAATGATACGAGACATGAGTGTTTGTTCAGCACTTATTCTCACAATCCAACAACTGAAGAAAATCTCAGAGTGGGAATCTAGCTATCATTAAAAATTATGCAGTGGTTTCTATTCATCTAGGTTTGGAAAAGCTGGCTGTGTTCCAAAGGTCTGATGACTTTATCTTTAGAAGAAAATCAATGGTATGTAAATAACTATTGAATTGTCTTAGACTTAGAAGCTCAAAGATTTAAACAAAAGGAGGGGTTTTAATTCAAAGAACAAATAATAGTTTGCTACTATTTCCCTTGGATGCAGCCAATGTTTGTATTAGTGGGGATTTTTTTTTGTTTTGTTAGGGAATACTGATGGGATGCTGAGCGGCAGGCACATCTAACAGTGTAGTTACCAGGAACCTCGTGACAGGAGGAGAAATATTTTTATTTTTGCATGCATGTGAGAGCACTTCCACAACAATTTCTCTGCCATGCCTCAGTGCAACACTGTGGCACAGGGTCTCTCCTGGTGCCCCTTGGCTTCTGGAGAGCTGCATTCCACAGAATTCACAGAATTCATAGACCTTGTCTTGGGAAGGCTGCACTTCTCAGGCTGCACACCACTGATGTCACAAAGATGAATGCAGTTTGCTACCCAATGAATAGGATTTTGTACCTGCCCAGGGCTGAGCTAACTTTATAAAAGGTCTCTCATGGCCAAATCAATGGGAATGTCTTGCAAGGAAAAAATAAGGTTTAAATTCACAATACAGAAAAAAATTAATATTTCTCAGACCAAGGTATTGCATAGCTGGTGAATATTTAATACCAGAGGAATTGTTTATTTGGTGAGTTCTTTTCATGCATGAGTAATGCCCCTTTTCAGATTTGAATATTGAAAGTAGAGAGATTGCTGCTGGAGACCTGCAGAAAAGTGAGAAATAGTTGCTATCTATTTTGTGTAGGGCAGGATGCGTTGAAATGAAACAGAAGAGTAGCTGACCTCTTTATTGAAAACCAAATGATTTTTCTGTTAACATTAGCTTATACCACTAAAACATGAAAGATTTATTATTGAATTACTAGGAAACACAAAGAATACAATTAAGATCTGAATCTGTGGCTGCATGTTTTTAATTCTTCATCACAGGCAGGTCTTTCATAAATCACTCATCTTTTATGAAATACATTATGAGAATACGCGTAATGTTCATTTTCTCAAAAAAGGAATTAGAAGGAAGTCAATTATTTCAGCAGACTATATTATTTTAAAACACTGTTTTCCATCAGTTTTGTCAGTTTGTCAGTACAGAATAGCTGCCCTTCATTTTTTTTAAATTAATAATATTACATTGTCACCCAGGAAGTGTCTTACACTTGTCCCTGCTGGGAGATATCCCAAGGCTGATTCCCAGGGGTGTCTGGACTGCCCTGGCCCTGAGAGGGGCTGAACTGGGTTCCCAGAGTGCCCTTGCCCAGCTCCTGCTCTGGGAATGCTGCCAGGGAAGGGGCTGGCAGCCCCAGGCAGCTTTCTCTCCTTCCCTGGGAGCAGGGGATAGGGAGAAAGCTGAGGAGAGAAGCTGTGGAATGAAGTGGAATGAGACAAGAGATTTAGGACGCCACCACAGGCAAGGGGTCAATGCTAGGAAGGTGGATTTGTACATGTAACAACTTTGACTGTACTATTAATAAGGTTTTTTTGCATTAAATAATTTGGAGTAGTTGACTGTGGAAATGCTAATTGGACAAGCATTCTACATTCTGCCTATTCCCATAACAGTATTTAGAGGGTAGGAGTATTTACCACAGCATCTCATTTTAGAGACAAATTTAGGAGAAGACAATCTGGAATGAGTTGTCTCCTCTAAAAGTGTTCCCACAATCCCTTTCTACCAACATGAAATAAATACTACTGCAAGAAAGCAGAAAAAAAAAAAAAAAAAAAAAACCACAACAGTTTATTAACAAACAGAATGTCCACAAGGCATGGCAAAAAAAAAAAAGTAAGTAAACACTAGAGATGAAGCTGTCAGACCTTATCCTCATACACAAAGTGGAACAAAAACCCAAAGTGCCAGGGAAAAAAAATACCAGCTCACACCATGCCATAGAAGATGGCAGGGACTTCTCTCTGCGGAAAACAAACAAAAGGAGCTTCACACAGCTGTTTGGGTAGGCAGATGAAAACCTCTGGCCCTGACCTCCTCTCAGCAGCAGATGAAGCAGGTGGGCTTGGTGTGCTCTGTGTCCTGGGCTCAGCTTTCCCGAGGTTTGGGGCAGGGATGGAGCAGCCCCTCTCTCCTGCCCCTCTCCTGCAGGTCCCGTTTTCTCTCTCTGGTCCTGGGCTGAACAAGCTGTCCAGCTCACCTCGAGAGATTGCCCAAGGGTTGCTGCTGCAGCTTCTCCAATGCCTGGGAAAGGAAAACCTTCTCACCTGGGCTAACAAAACCAAGCAAAACCCAGACCACAGCCCAGCCCAGACACCTGAGGAGTGAGGCTTCGGAAAACCCCATCAGCACCACCAAGGCTCATCCCTACTCTGGACCCACCTCGAGGATACAGCAACCATTTTGGGCAAAAAGTAGAGGATCAGGGAATACACTGTCATCATAGAGCACCCCAAGACATACAGACAATACATCTAATTCATGTTAGAAGCTAATTCTATAATTAAAAATTAATTTGTTTAAAGAATTGCGCTGGAAAGGGCACAAGTGATTAACTTTTCCTCTTGTACAATGAATAGTTAAAGAAACCTTTTCCCTCAATTAATTTGTGCATTAGGGACTTTTCAGACATAATTTGCTGCCTGTTGTCCTTTCATGTGAGCTGCAGCAAGCCATATTTCTCTTCAGCATCTCAAACTGAATCCAGGGCAATATCCTTGCAAAATGCTAGAGAAACAGGAAAACATCTGCATAACTTACCACCCATGGCACAGAAACAGTGACTTAACAGTGATTTTTGGAGTGGGGAGTTAAACCTTGGCACTGCAAGGCTCAGGGTCCAGGTACCTACTGTCACTAATGGCAAAGTTCATCCATGATGCTACTCATTGCTAAAAATATGAGTGACCATAACACTGATGAGGAGCTATGGAGAGGAACAGAGACAGCAAAAGGATCTTGCTTCGAGATTACTGGTTGCTCAGAAGAACTCATGGTCTGGAATTGTATCTGGTCATTTACAAACTCAAGATCTGTCTTCAGGACCTGAGATGTGATGGTTGGTGTCCAACGATTCCTCTGCCTCTGGGCAGCAGGGTTTTGTGCACTGAGCAGGAGTGGGGTTTGTAGTTAATGCTCTACAGAGCTGCAAAAACATCTTGCAAGTGTTAAGTCATTGTTGACAAGAGATCACAGTATCCTCACTCTGACAAGCTCAGTGGTGGCTTTGCAAGACTTCACAGCTGACAGAGTCCAACTCCACAGCTCCCACGGCCACTCCTGCTTTTCACCATTTCTCTCTCCCAATGACACAGAAAAGAGTGGATGTTTTCCTTCTCTTCTCCCTCACTGTGAGAGGTGCTCTGGCAGGGAAGAGAGCAGATTCCACAGGAATCACTGTCTCTTTGGCACCACCAAAGACTCTCTCTTAGAGAAACATCTGCAAGATAAAGGGTATCAAAGGTGATTTTTTTACAGGACTCACAAGCAGAAGTGAAGATGGTACATTAGCAGAAAGTATTTGCTAATAAAATACGACTTCTCTTTTGGCTTGAAAGCTTTTAAGTGGAGCAGATGGCAACACTATCAAAGTAATGTAAGATAAGGGGCATTGGCTAATACTGGAATACTACTGACCTGCTTGATACTATTTATGCACTTGGAGACTTTTTTTTTTTCATTTTTAATATCTTGATTCCCTTTATCAAGCAAGAGTTACGTCCAAAGAGGCACTGCTGTTGTCTGGAAGTCATCTGGAAACTATTCAAATATTGTAAAGGTCAAATTAAATGACTGTCCTTATTTCCAGAGTGATATACTTCAAACCATAAGATCCCTTCATACTGAAGCAATTATGAACCTTTTCTTACAGAGAGAGTGGATTTTTGACAAAGAATTATTGGGAGAGTTTTCTAAAAACAGGTGAAAGCAGGCTGAGAAAGTTGGGAAAATCCAATCAGTGTAGACAGGGATTCATTGACTTTCTTGGTTTCAATACTCATCACTCAAGCAGCCACAAATAAAATCCAGACATGCAAGTTTTGGAGGATTTCAGAGTTTGCTGGATCTGGAAGCCACCGTTTTTTAAAAAACCAGAATTACTACTGTGTATCTGAAACAGTGGAGCACATGGACTAGTACTAACTAGATGTAAAATATTAGACTGAAGGCACAGTTCTACTTGACCTCTAGTTAATACACATTGCCAAAATATTGTCTGAATTGTAATTGTTAAGTTTGGGGTTTCTAATTAATCCATCTTCTTCATAGTGATTGATGGAGGACTGTAAGATCTTTAAATTTTGACAAGTAAATCAAATATCTTTGCTACAGAATTCAATACAGAATCTAAACCTATTAGCTTTTTAGGATATCTCGCCAGTAGGAAATTATTTAATCTATTTATTTTAATTCTTTTGCCTGTAGGACATCTCTCTATGTCTTGGAAATAACATTTGACAAGGACTTCAAGATTATATTGTTAAGATTATAATAATAATTAGATCCATTTGCAACATTTCCTAGTCATATTATAATACAACAGCACTGTGGAAAGAACTATACAGTGCTTGGAAGAAAGAGCCTAATTGTTGTCTTGTGGACATTGCAGATTCTCAGGTGGTGTAAATCAACATTGCTTCCAAGAGCTAAGTATCTTGGCTTCTTTGCTTTAAACATACTTTGTTCACAAGGTTATTTCAGAAGCATTGTGATGGTAATTTTTTCCCTGGCAATTATCAGTTTTTCCAGTTGCAGGTTTTCTTTCTTCCATCTTGCTTTCATTGAAAGTTAAATGAAGGAGGTTTTTTTTTCGCTTCAGCATTAGTTTGGTGACTTGATAAATGATGCTAGTTAGCATAAATTTTACTGACAAGAGGAGAGGCCTTTTTAATTCTGTTGTTTTCCCAGGATAAGTAGCATAGATCTTTCATAGGTAGTGATGATTTTTTATTTCTCAGGTAAAGTAATATAAGTTAGACATTATTTCCAGTTATTTCCATATATATTGATGTGGGGACTGTTATAAAATGTCCTATCTGAGATCTGACTTGTAGGTTTTGCTTTGTATTTATCCACTCCAAGTGAAATCTTCCACATGAAGTAGCAATTCCAATCGCTGAACTTTGTTTCCCTGTGTCCCAACTGAACTCACAGTCAAACTTCTCCCTCTCTAAACATTTTCTGTTCATAACTTTTCTGTTGACAGGTCTGTTATTAGCTGTTAGTCTCCTGTGCAAATATCATGTTTCTTGTCTCTCACTTAGTTCATAGGTCTTTCCAGCTTTTACTCTGCTTACAATTCCACTTAGGTATTTTGTGAAGCAGGTACACCTGTTCCCTATATTCCTTTTTTCCTGACGATAATTTATGTCTTTTTTTCATTCTTTCTAAAGAGCCACCTGTTCTCCAAGGTGATGTGGTGGCTGTTTTGCTCCACTCCTCCATTCTGCACTGATTTGCTCATTTGCTTCACAGTACCTGAATTTCTCTGGCACATTCATTCCCCTCCTCAGTCATGCTGATCTACTCTTTGCTCAATCAGGTGAATATTTTCCCCTTTATTCAGGAAAATCTTCAGTGATGAGCAATATTTGACCTAACATCAGAGGTCTTAAAGACATTTTTTTTTTCCACAGGTGGTTTTAAATTAATCCAAATCCCCTATAGGTTTTTACAGTATCAGGCTTCCAAAATTATGAACTGAGCCTGCCTAACAAACAAGTTGTGATATTGACTGAAAAATTAGTATGTGACCTGACAGCCCCCACAGTGTATTAATACAGATGAATTGTGCAGACAACAGAAAATACAGGTTGTTAAATGCAAGAGGTGAGGTTTGCTTCTTCATATTTGCCATGGATGGGATAATACAGTTTTTGCTCCAGCCATGGTCTGAACTTGTGAAGATGTGCTGAAGCCACACAACAGGACTGAACCTGCTCATTGGGATGGAGTGTGAGTATAACTCTGTCTCACAGAGTATAAATCCTGCCTAGAAAAGGGTGATTTTGACTCTGAAATGGATTTCCACGTGAAACAGAATGTTTCAAGCACGGTTGGTGCTCTTTTTACATGCTGAAGCTTTGCAGTAAACTATAGAGGGTAATGTCAATGTCAAGAGCAGGTTGCAAGAATATATTATAAATGAAAGTGTTAGCTGGGTTTGGCATCGTAGCCTTTATTCTCTCCAATGGAATAGTAGTTACTTCATCCAGAACTGTGTAAGATATCAGTACTTGAAGACTGAGTAGATGTTTGCTGCTCTTTTGGCAATGTTTGGTGCAGAAATGGGGCCATTTCTGGAGCACTATCATGTGCAGCACCATCAGCCTCCCTGTGGATCAGAAAAGAAGCAAGATATAAAGGTTGCTAAGGCACACTTTTCAAGCTGATGGAATATTCTGGATAGCTTAACGTGCCAAAGTAAACAACATCTGAAACAAAAATGTAATGAACTCCAACTGGCCCCAAAGGACTTTTAAGTGCTTTTAATTTTCAGGCACTTTCTTTCAACTGTTGGCCTCTGAAACACATTGTTTGCTGCTCCAAACAAGGATTGGCCTCAGTTAATGACAAATGCTTTTCATTAACTAAGTTGTCCTGAGAGAATCATCCTGGTTCTTTGACCTCTTACGTGAAAGACAATTTCTGACACTGTAACAAATCCATTTATCACTTTGTGCTTGCAAAATTTTAGTTTTTGGACAAAGTCTGTAAATTTAGTCAAGCTGTAGTTCAAATCTGAGTTCCTCATCCTCAGCTGATGGAAAAACTGATGGATTGTCAGTCTCTCTTTCTGTTTTTCCCTTTTTGTTGTTTTGGTTTGGTTTGGTTTTTGCCTGTGTTATTTGCAAGCTGTAAAAATCATCACCATTTCAGTGTACATACTTGATGTGCAATTTTGCTACTCGGTCTCTTCAGAAGTTGACTGTCAATGCTCTTTGGTGCCTGGTCTTTACGAAGGAGAGGCCAGGTTCCTTTGCTAATTATTAGGGATGAGCAAGCCAAGTCAGACAGATAATATGCAATACATTATTAATAATGAAGTTTATAAAAATATTCATAATAAATGATGCAAATTTGAACAAGTTTTCCGGTTTTAAACAACCTTTCTAATGAGAGTACTGCAGTAACACATGGTGTAAGACCAGAACTATTTCCTGACCATGTTTTTATCTCATTTAATCCCTGACAGTCCATGGGAAAGGTGTTGCCTGGAGTGGCTACTAAACTGACTCATTTTTATACACATTTCTCAGCTTGCAGCTTGCCTGCAATGCCCCTAAGACTTCTAAGACTTCTTTTGTCTTCTTTCTTCAGGGAAAAATGCTGGAAATATCATCCATCTACCCTTACGGATGCGAGGATAAGGTTGTTGGATTCACAGAGCAAGATGATGATGTGTGTTTTGAGTCTCTTGAGATACTTGTCATGTGAAAATATACTTAGCAAAATGCCTCACACTGAACAAGAGAAAAAGCAAGCTGCTTTCTTTGGACAGCAGATATGACCTGGATGAGGAGCCTTTGCGCTGTGTTCTTGGTCTCCATTTTTCCCCTCGCGTTGGCTGGGTTGGTGGGTGGCCAAAACAGCCACTGTGATGCCATTTTCCATCATTTCCAGCTATTCCTAAGTAGTTTCCTAGAATTGCCTGAGCAGTGATCAATAAAGCTTCTTTAAGAGTAAGCCCAGGTTTCTATTGGCATTTCTGTCTAAGAAATTGTAGAGAAATGGAAAAGGAGCTTTAAAAACCCAGGCACCTAAAAACAAAAAAAAAAATCTTGGAAACAGAGAAGTGACAGCATAGTTTAGTTTGTTAGGTTTTTTCTTCCCAGATAATGAAAGGAAGAGGGGAACTGTGCATTGGAAGGAATCCAGGAGAAGGATGATAGATATCTTCTTTAGGGCAGGTGTGTGATGGAGCCAGACACCCTGGTTCCTGGATCATGCAGCCTGAGAAGGCTGTGCTTGTCCTTCCCATGACTATCCACCTGGCATTCCCTTCTAATGGAAACCTGAGTGGTGAGGTCTCCTTGCACTATAAATTACATTGAAACTTTGCAAACCCTTTTCCAGTTACAGAGATCCAGGCAGTATCTGCATAACTACAGGCAGTGGCCCTGTTCCTCCACTGTTCTTTAACCTGTGAATGCACTGTAAGAAGTTTTCACAGATGTTTGGGTCAAAAAACATGGTCAGGGCATTTTTGCCCCATGTGGCATTAAAGATCAAGGTTCTCTTCCTAACAATATTAAATACTTTCACTGAATGCAATTCCTATTACTGCATTCACAAAATCTTTGATGGTGGCAGATATCTTAGATATTGCCGCTATTTATATTTAAGTATGCAATAATATTTTGGTCTTTTGTGATTCCTACCGTGCTTGTAGAAGGGAATGAGACTATAGGACTGGGATAAATGGCACCTTGTGTCTCTATCTGCACTTCCCATCCCTTCTATCCTACTGATGTAAGAAGCTCAGCTTGAGTGCCCAAGCCACTCTTTTCAGTTTGACAAATTGCAAAGTGAATGGACATGTTAACTAAAGCCTTGGTCATTTCTATCTCAAAGAAAGGTGTTGAAGTTTGCAATTTAAAATCTATCTCCTTCACATAATCCAGTTGAAGACAGTGAGACTAGACAGAAAGGAAATTTTGTCTGTGCTTGACTTTGGAAGAAAGTCAAGCACAGACAACTTCTTTTCCAATGAAGAGTTTTATTACAAATCTTTTTTTTTTTAATATTTTTCAAAGCCTGGTTAGTCTGCTAACTACAATATTTAATGAACCTAGTTAGCAGCATCGTTAACATCACCTGGTAACAATATAGCTCTTGTGACAATGCTGTTTATAAGAGGGGAGGCTGTTCTGGAGGGGAATGGGGGAAGAAGCAGAAGATTCATACAAAGGAAATCAGGGCTTTCCACCAGCAATTGTGTGACCTCATGACAGGACGTGTCTATCTGAGAATGGGAAGGGAGTATAATCACTGTGCCTTTTATTGTACAGCATTAAGGAATCTTTCAAATGTTACAGGACTGGTATTTCCTGTAAGAGGGACACAGGAGATTGTATCTTCCATTAATTGTGTCTAGTTAAGCAATTAGTATCAGTAAAGCTACTGATAAAATAGTCCATTTCTGTTTCCTAAGCAAGGAAGGCACACTCAAATAAAACACCTTGCCTGTCCTTAGTTGTGCATTGCAGATGGGCTATTATTGCTGTGGGAAAGAGCAGCATAAAGCAAAATATGATACTACAAACAAATGATGGGAAAAATAGTACTGGGAAATTGAACTTTTCATTCACCTTATGAGTAAAAGCATTTTTACACAATGGGACACCTGGTATTCTGCCAGAGTGAATTAGCAAATCTGTATTGGTGGAACTTGAGAGAAAGAATAGGAAACCGCATGTTTTTATTTGCATTCTGCCAAAGGTGATTACAATAGCATGTCCTATGCTAATGACTTAAGCAGAAACAGAATATATTCTGTTTGTGAACAAATTCTTGACTTCCTAACTGAATAGCTTCTATGAGCTCTAGCATAAATATGATAAATACCCATATTTCTTACTTTTGCACTATTTATTTTGTGTTTTCAGGGGATCTTCTCATGTATCAGTTACAAGAATTTCTGTGTCCTGCTTTTCATAAATGTTTCTGCTGATTCCCACAAGTCCTAGTTTCCCTGTCTTTCAGCAGAGATGGGGATAAGAATCCCATGCACTGAAGAAGAGGCTGGCAATTTGACAGAAATGAAAATGACAGTCAGTGGGATCATTTCCATCCTCCAGAAGCGCCAGAAGCAATAGAGCTGGATCAGTAGAGCAGTGAGCCATAGGTGCTCAGTCCATCCAAGGCCACAGCAATATGGCAGGATGCTTAGGGAAGCATGTGCCTCTGGATAGAATCATTCTACAGCAGATTATTGTCCCTGGCCCATTTGGCATCAATTAATAGGTTTTCTGAACTCTTTTTTGCTCAGTATAGATGTCCCTGGAAATCTTTGGAAACACAAAGTCCACTGTCCTCTTCTTCAGCTCTTCAGCTTAGTAAAGCTGAACCTTATTTACACATTTAAACTCATATTTAGAAACCTTATGGTGTCCATTTATGATGAGTTCACTTGGCTTTATGCTTGATGACAGACGACACCTGAGTTTGCAAACCAAGGACTGGATTTTTAGTCTCACTGTACAATTATAGAATCTTTACTTTTTAGCTAAGGAAGCCACATGTGAAAACAGTAAAGCTAAGGGATGAATTAATCAAACACTGGCCAAGCTTTACACTTTGGAGTAAAAGCATGGTTATTAAAAACAATTCAAGCATTGGCAAAAGCTTTATTTAAACATGGCAGATCTTTTCAGATTTCATGGAATCTTGTGATCAACTCATTCCAAGGTATTTATTGGTATTAATTTTTAGTCCTTATCTATTTTGATACCTCAATTTTATCTACAATTGAAATATATATATTTTTACACATAAGCCATGAGTTAATCTGAATATGTTTTTGCAGTGGTCAAATGTAATGTCAGTATTTTTCAGGTGTGTTCATTGCTATGTTTCTGTTCGAAAGCAGAATGAAAGATAGTCTTTCATTTTACTCTAGCAAAGAAAATTGAAGGAACTCTGCTCATTTAATTCCTCTCTGAGTGGCCCACAGAATTGACATTCTCTGTATAAATGGTTTCACAGCATAAGAAAGAGAGGCTTCATCTGCAATTTTTTACAAAAGTTCTCTGTGGATTATTTTGTTGATAATTAATTGATTTGAAAAGCATTTATGTAAAGTAAAGATGAGCTAGTATTCCTACAATTATAATTTCAACTTTTTGCCTGGCAGATATTTCTACTCATCTAGGCTTTTTATCAACCACTTAAAACCATCTAGACCACATGTTAATCTATTGCCTCTTTCCCCAAGCAAGATCCTGCCTTTTTTCTTCTTTTAATCACACCTCATCCACAAGCCCATCACATCCAATTCTCATCACATCCATTCAACTGCATTATCTAGCTCAGAGTGGCTTTCTACATAATGGGAGGGGAATTCTTCTTAAAATTTCAGTAATCCTACTCCAGTAATCCATGAGATTTAAATTATATTCCTCCATTTATCTTGAGTTTCATCTGTAATCTTGGAACACTGATGACTTAGTTTTTGCTAATCTCTGAATAAATAATAGATTCAATTTCAAATGGTAGATTCAAATTTTATGTAGTAGTAACTCTTGTTTTAATATACAAGATGTATAATTCTGGATTAATAACAGAAGTAGCATTACTTTACTTTTTGGCCTTATTTCATTGAAATCGCTCTAAAAATCCACTGAGGAGCCCAGGTATCATTCATAATCCTGTTCTTTATGAAGGAATAAAAAGTCATTCTATTTTAACAATTAATTACTTGCACTTCTGTGATAAAATAGATTAAAAGCCATCATGCAGAAATGAAGGTCAAAACTCAAGGTGCATACCTGTAGAATATTCATAAATCCATAAAAAGGAAGTGATCTTTTCAAAATTGAGATGATGAAGGGAGAAGCTGTGTCACAGAAAGATGAAAGAGTAGCCTACAGTTGCCTCACAGAGCAAAAGGAGAGCAGAGCAAAATTAGGTAATACCTTGGACTCTGCTGAGCAGCCACTCCACTCATCTCTGCACTAAACTGAGTGGAGCCCTGAAAGATCTAAAAAATATATAAATGAAACTTTTGGTCAAAACCATCCTGAATTTAATTTCACTGGTTTTACCTTGTCAAAATTGCTCTACAATTTAGATGTCTCTAAATCTATGCACTGCTAGTGAATCCACTTGCTCCTGCTAGGCATCTTTTTCCAAAGAGCAAGGTCAGCTTTAGTCCTTCACCCTACTGGGAGGGTTGCTTGTTTTGCTCTAGGACAATAACATTCATATAATTATTAGAAAAATCAGAAAAGTCAGGTGTATGTAAGCTGAAAACTTAAGCCTGATTGCTCTGTCAGGAGCTGTTTTAAAGTTACCTGTGATCAGCAGCTGAATAATTTGTGATCAGCTGCATTACCAAAGATGCTCTATGAGTACTAAAGCTAGATCAAATTAATTTTTCAGAACCATATTGATTATCATTTTTAGGTAAATGAGTAGAGTGTATCAGCAATGAATTAACATGGGATGTCAAGGTAATGTTAATAGAACTAAACCAAAACATCTTTCAGATAAAATGGAGTTCCATTAGATTGATCACAACCACAAGAAAAAGGAAGGTAAGAAACTTATTTCAGAACAGAGATGCTCAGATCTGCTCTGTGATTCCCCCAAATGGACCATCCCATTTCAGGCACTTGCTCCACAGAGGGAAAAGTTAAGGAGAATGCACAGAATGTGCTGCAAAGTTAATTGCTTAGGAAAGCTTTGGTTTATTTACAAGTTGCAAGATAAAATAGCAAGAGAAGAGGTCACAACTCAGACAACTCTTGAAGGGTACACAAGAAATTGCTTTCCACATCATTTGTCTCTTACTGATGGGGCTGAAAGAATGGTCTAATTTCCTGCCCATATGGGATAAGAACTTGAACAAATGCACAGCTTATTACCACTGCTTTACAGGCAGTTTTTGAAGCAGTCAGGAAAACTTCTGTTTTCAGATCAGTGTGTGACTTTGTCAAGGGCCAGGCTGTCCAGAGAGCTGAAGTGCCACACAAAGTGTATGTAGCTGAAAGAGATACAAGAGGATTTGTTTTCCCCATATATCCTTGCTTCCAAGTCTCCATGCTCACTTAAATAGAAGCAGTAAACTTCAGAATAGTTTAAAACTTTTGAACTCCAAAATCTAAAAAAAAAAGGTGATACACTCCTGACATGGTCATTTCTGTGAGTTCATATAAAATGTGTGAACATTAACTCTTTCTCTATGGTCTTTTACTACATGCTCCACTCTACCTTATTTAACCTCTCCAGAAAAAAAAAAAAAAAAAAAAAAGCAGCTGAAAACTTCTTTCATGTACTATTGACAAGAGTGTGTAGTGACAGGACAAGGACAAGGGGGAATGGCTTCAAACTGAAAGAGAGTAGGCTTAGGTTGGATATTAGAAAGACAATCTTTACTGAGAGGTTGATGAGACACTGGGACAGGTTTCCCAGAGAAGCTGTGGCTGCTCTATCCCTGGAAATATTCACAGCCTCTGACACAGGGGTTGTAGCAACCAGCTAACAGTCATAGCTCAAACATCTACCTGCTTAGGGAATGTATTTCAAAGCCATGGGAGGTATGTAGTAAAGAAAAACCAGCTCAGGAGGGCTACGCTGCTACAGGGAAGGTAAGCTGTGTACATTCCAGGGAATTAGTAAACCCTTACATCATCCCTGGTGGATTCCTACTACCCCAGCTGAACGTTAATGGGATAATCTGCCCATAAAGCCAAAAATGGGAAAGCTGAATAATTCCTTGAAGCAGAGTTCTCATACAGCCACTGGAATGCCCGTGGCAGGTCATTGCTCCATGTGCTGCCTAAGTGTCTTTTGGAGCAATGGAGCAAATCCACGCCCTGACTGCGTGTCCCAGCTGCCTTTCTGTGCTGGGTGCTGTCCCACTGCAGCTTTTAAGGTCTGCAGAGTGAGCTGACTCACAGACATCTGTGAAATATTACTGACTTATCAGGACAGGTTACTTTTGATTCAGTGCTCAGGTCAGTTCACCCACTGCAATTATGATGGCTGGTCAGTGCAGCTGTCTGGGTGCACAGCAGGGAAGGCAGAGGAAAACAAGGCAAAAAACCTCAAAACAGAGGCTTCTTAAGATGATTTCATGGCTGAAGACAAGTTATTGTGAAGGAACAAAGTTTAGCCATGGATAACAGTCAACACCTGAGGGATTTGAATCCAAACCATAACATCATTTAGATTGGAAGAGAACTCCAAATCATCAAGTCAAATCATTAACCCAGCACTGCCAAGTCCACCACTAAACCCTGTCCCTCAGTGTCACACCTACTCATCTAAATACATCCAAGGCTGGTGGCTCCACAAATTCTCTGGGCAGCTCAAATGCTTGGCAGCCCTTTCAATGAAGAAATTTGTTGCTGACATCCAATCTCAACTTTCCCTGGTGTAACTTCAGGCTCTTTCCTCCTGTGCTGGCTCCAACCTCCCATTAGTATTGTAGGGAGTGATAAGGGATTCCCTGAGCCTCCTTTTCTCCAGCTGAACACCCCCAGCCTCCACAGCTGCTCCTCACCAGACTTTGTGCTCCAGACCCTTTACCACATAATTATATTACCTTTATTATATTTCTTTTATTATATTACCTTTACCTACTAATTACAGTAGACCAAATGCCAGTTGCTTTCAAGTGAATGCCAAGCCAACTGAAAGCTCCAGGTTTCATATGATAAGGAGGACTCAACATAAGGCCTCATGTGGCCAAATTTTTCCAGGTGCTAGTACTCCCAAACTTTTTTTTTTTTATGGTGGTATAGCTGTGCCATTATCCTTGTGTGCTCTACAGAAAATAAGGATGGACCTGTCTAATGGCAAGGACCATGACTAATGCAAGAACACATTTATATATACCAATGAAACTTTGCACCATGCTAATTTGCATTTGTAAATTTGTGGCTCTTGCAGAGGGTTTTTGGGCTTTTTGGCTCTTTTTAATGTAATTCACTGTTCTGAAAACTTCTAGGATGAGCTAGGAATCAGACTTGAAGTCAAATGTCCCCCACAAAGAGAGCTAAAATGGGAGGAATATAAGTTTAAAAATAAACTTTAACTCATCAAAAGATTTATGACAGGATTTCACATGAAGTATTTTTGATTAAACTATTTGAAAATCTTTCTTGATATAAAACAGGGAAGTTATTGGATAGAGGAAAAAAATTTGCTTAATAACTACACAATCTTTTGTCTGGCAAGTCCTTAAATGTAGGTGTTTAAGTGTACATTGCCTTTCCAATTCTTTTCACTCTGTTTTCAGTAAACAGGCAGAACTGAAATGAGGATACTGGGTATTTCTCTAAATTACTCCACTTTCACAAATGGATTCATATTGATTTTGTGAATGCATCTTCCAAACAAATAATCTCTTTCTGCCAGCTAGATGTGCCAGGCTCTACTTCAACTTAATTACCACACAAACATGCAAGAGACTGAAATAAAACCTTGCTAGCTGAAAATGAAGAAAAGAAATTCTATCACATCTTCGTACCCTAATTTCTTCAAGCAGCTCATAGAATAACTGACTTATTTATACCTTTTCCACCTCCCTCCCCAGTCAAACTGTGAATACTGTGGTCCCTGCTACCCAGCTTTTACAGCAGTGCACAATTGGCTGTGAGTGCTGCAGCTATTGCTGCTTCCTAATAGATTTATGCGTTATCTATGCAAATCCCTTGAGCTATGAACACAAATCATGTTTCTCATGAGCTTAAAAATCCCTTAAGATAATGCTGCCTAAATTACAGCCTTGCTGAAAATACCTTTTAGTTTTTTGAGCAGCTGTGTGTTTGAGCTCACTGCTAACTTAAGGCAATTGGATGATCTGGCTAAACTTTATTTCAAGGTTTGCTTTGGCAGTAGCCTGGCTGTTAAATATTGATGAATCTGTATTTGAAAGAAAAACTGTTTCTTCAGAGGTCTCAGCAGAGAGGGCAGGCAAGGAACAGCATCTGGAACTGCAGAGCCGTGCATCTGCATTGGACAGAGCCCGTGCTGTTGCTTTGCTTGCTGTGCATTATATGAAGGAGAGTGTTTGAGAACAGGGGGAACTCTGCCTCTTCCCCCCAGTCCCTTCCTTGTGCTCTGGCTGTCCTTGTGCTCCTTGTCCTCTTCTCAGCAGGAGCTGATTATTCCTTCCCTGGCAGGAGTCAGTGATGATTTGGGGAGAGAAGTTGCCCCAGCGGACAGTGAGGCAGGGAAAGAAACAAAAGGGGAAATGCAGACAGGGAGGGAGTACAAAGAAAGACTGCAGACCCCTGAGAACATGAATATATGTATCTTATGCATTTCTGCAGTGATTGCTGTAAGGAAGTGGCCAGAGCTCTGGCTCAGAGTCCTATTCCTATCACTGTGTTTTAGGAGCACAGGGCTTCCAACATTCATCTCATTCCAGGTCTCACACAACAGTTCTGAGCACCAGATTCTGAGAAGTTTCCTGCAACAAGTTACTATAGAATGATTTTTCACAAAGCATCATCTAATATCTGGGTCAGTAGTGAGGTTAAGGTAGACATAAATGAAAATCAGTATTTTCAGAAAGAGATAGTATCAAAGGGAAGGTCCCATCTAAAGCCAGAAAACTGTTTTTTTCAATTAATTTAAGGAACTTAAGGAACAAAGATGTATGCTGCAGCTCCCAGACTCAAAAAAAAAAAAAAAAAAAACCAAAAAAAACCAGCAGTATACTGTACTAGAGGAAAATAGACACAAAAATATCTCCTTTTTCCACTGAAACTCAGATAACAACACTGGGAAAATGTCTCATCATTGGCAGCTGGCAATGCTGTGCCTTTTAGTTTCAAATGACCACTTTTAGTTACATTGCAGACACCCAGTAAATGGAAGAAAGCAGGTGGGGTTTAGTGGAAAACTGGAGAGGCTTAACTTCTTACAGTTTTATTTTAGTTTCAATATCACACAGAGAGAGAGAGAGAGAGAGAGAGAGTTGTAGCTCTACTACACCCAGAATGCAGGATCCAAGAAGATGGGGATATGTCATCCTAAAAGTTATTCAGCTGAATCTAGAAATTTTAGAAAGATATCAGAGCTACATTGTACATACATCTACTTAAAAGTCATTGCTGCATAAAACAAGAGGTTTATTGATCAATGACTACAGAACTGGAAGCTCAAAGACTGTGGTATTTTAAGTTCAGAGTACTATTGGCAACTGTTTCAGGTACCAAAACAAATTTTGCATCATATTAAAAATGCAAATAAAAAGAAGATGCTCTTTAATACAATTTTATGGATTTAAAAATATTTGTTTGAACATCTGTTATCAACTTAGAATCCAAAAACATTCTCACAGCATTTTGCTTTTACTAAAATTTTTGGGGTTTAATACAGAAATAATGCAGTAAAAGATAAACAAAATAGAAGGACCAGAATCAGAGATGCACTTTGAATTATGGGGTCTCCTACATAAGAGTAAAACATTAGCTTTTGTATTTGTGGCATTCAAAAAGCATTTTGCAGCACTGTTAGTAAGTATACCTTGTGCAGCATCATGGTGAATGAGCATTGAAATTTTCCAGCACAAAACAAATAGAGTCAAATTCCAACATATGTAAAACTGATGCAAATCAATTTCCTGTCTGGGCTGAAAATCAAAGCTGGTTTTGATCCAAGTACTGTGCATAAATCAGGTATTCATCGTATGTAAATTGGTAGAGTTTCACTCCTTCCCTTTCAGTCATACTATTCCAAAGGATAATTTTTCTCCTGTATACATATGTTCCCCACAAGCTGATCAGTTTAAAGCTCATCCAACTGTATATTCAAATCATTCATGCCTTTACAAAAAGCAGTGAGTCACATAGGTGACTGAAGTATCATTCTTGTGGTTGCAATGACATTAATGAGGTTCAGTGCTTCACACTCTCCTCAGGTGTTTCCATTCAATCACAGCTCTCTAAAAAAAATAGGAATTGAGTCTCTAAAAAGAAAATGTCCCCCAAGGAAGTAACTTTTAAAATATATTATAAATAAACCCATGATACTGACAGTTATGACAAAAAAGAAAAAGAAATTTAGATTTTAAATGGAGTCATATTTAGAAAGTTTCATCAGGTATAGAAGCATTGCTATGAAGCCATTTTTAATCTCAGTGTGTTCAAAATCATCACTTTGTTCAGTGAGAGAGATCATCTTTGTTCAGTGATTGGTTTGGGATGTTTGTGGATTGCTTTGTCTTTGAAGGACTTATTGTTTAAAACTGTAGATGAGTTCAAGATGAAAATGAGCAAAACACAGAAAAAAAATCCATTAAAAACATATAGAAACTATGGAAATTACATAGAAATACTGGGGTTTTCTGAGATAGTTTAGTTCAGATTTCAGATTCCAGGTTCCATTTCCACAGGTGCCAAAGTTTGGGTCTTACTGTGGATAGCAAACATGGGAAATGCTGGAATTGATACAAGCCAGGCAATTCACTTCAAACAAATGAATATTAGATCCAGAATATGATAGACCGTGTTTTGGCATCATTCTCTGAGGAGGGAAGAGATCATTCTGTATGCAATGTGGTGGGCTGGTGATTCACAGAAACTGAAAAAACCAGCAGTGTATTTATGGTTTTCCCATAACAAAGACACTGTGGTTTTATTATGGAAGAGCTTAAAATAACCTTCAGCATGAAGCATGACCTCCCCTAGTGACATAGACCACGTTCATGTGACCAGGTGGACATTGTTATCTAAATTGCTATAAGTCAATTTGTTCACTAATTTGGGACAATCATGTCTGAAGGCTCCTGTAATTCGTCAGCAGGGTATTTTTCACTACTGTTTGAATAGCTCACATTTATCTTCTCTGCAAGCCCACAAAGCCCTAACTCCTTGCACAGGCTGGAAAAAAGTTGCATTCCACAAGAATGATGCCCGCCATGGAGTCATGCTGAGGGTGAAACATCATTGGACTGAAATTTATTTAAGGCTATTGGACCTGCTCTTCATCTTGTATTAGATGAGGTAATCCTGCAGGTGTAGTGGAATACTTAGTGAGTGACTTCTCAGAAACAATTGGACTGGCCAAAGCTTCAGATGTTGCCAGTGATTTCCAATCCTGAAGGAAGTTGATAACTGGCGGAAAAATACTGCCTACAGGAGAAGTTAAGACACTTGAGGGCATCCTGCCTCCTGAAAGACACTCACCTGTGTCAGGGACTTAGGTTTCTCAAGTGAGAAATTATTTGAATGCAGAGAAAGTAGATTCTGAGGCACTGTATTCTCCTGGAGAGCTCCCCTGAGCCCACCAGGGAAAGCACAGGACTTGCTTCTCCTCCCAGAGGCAGGAAGAAAGAATGAAACACCTATCCATGTGCACTTCTGCAGGATGTTGATTCCCCTTCTGATCTACAAATTCTCACCAGCTAAGCAGTGTCAATCTATATCCTCTTGGAGAATTCACATTTCAATTTCTCTGGGAATTTCCTGGCAGAACTCTGTTAGTAAAGAGCACTGAGGGCAACTGATGTCCCTTTTTTACAGCATTAAGACAACACTCCATAAATCTAGCTCACTTTGCCCAGCAGTGATGATCACACTTCTTATAAAGTCTCTTTAAGAAGCTCTTTCTTCTGGAAGACCTTTTCAGGGATTTAGTGATCAGTTCCATTTGATTTCTCCAATGGCTCAAGGAAAAGCAAGTACAGACCAGGTATGGACTAGGTTAGAAAGAGGAAATACAGGAAAAGAGGAACAGGATTTGCCCATTGTTCAAAGTGAGGCATGGAAACAAGTCAACTTTTTTATGTGTATGTTAATACTTTGTGCTTTAGCTGAAAGGAAAAGCACTTGAAAATGTGACTTAAAATTCTGGCAGCAGCTTCATCAGAGATAAGCATCACTTGTTAAGCTGATAATGTTCTCCTTCCCCCCAGGAGCTTTGTGGTCACAGACTCCTGAGAACAAAGCAGCACCATATTTAGTGTATTATTCACCTGGAACCTTGCCAGGCATGCCAGACGAAGAGGTTTGTCATAACCCCTGTGCTTTCAATTGACATGTTGCCTCTTGATAGAGAGGATGGTGTTTCTGAAAAAAGATGGTGTGGGCCCCATACAGAAATTCTAAATATAGTCCAATCCATTCAAGCCAGTGAGAGGTGTGGTATTGATTAGAGATGGACAAGTCTCTTCACCTTGTCTGAATAAGACAGAATAGGGAAATGAGTGTGTTGGAAAGATGACCACTTTCTTCTCACAATATATTACCTTAGCATATCTTTGGCCTATTCCCAGATTACCTTTCAAACCCAGTTTCCCCTCAGGACTGGAGAAGTCCCACACTAACTGTAGTCTCACTTCCAGTGAGTTGGATGTTAGCAGAAGCTCTGTTTTATTATTACCCCCTCTTATGCCACGAAAACATTCATCAAAGTGAGGCGCTCCAGCAGGAGCATCGGGCACTCCAGCTGTTGTACTTTCCTCTCTACCATCAGCTGGGATCCTTTCAGACTTTCACAGCTGCACTGATACAAGTGCAGGGTAGAAGCTTTGTTTCTTTGTTTAGGTCTAATTCCTCTCCAGTGCTTGAGGCTGGAGACCTTACACGTATTTCTCACTTTCCTGGAAGGTGTAGGGGAAAGCAGGAGGGCAGCATAACAGCATATCCTTGCCAGTGTCTTACTGACCACATATTTCAGGCACAAGAGGAAAGGGAGGTAGAACAGTGCCTGATGTGATGCACTGGGCTGTGCATGCCAGCCAGTCAGGGAGAGAGAAACAGCAGTCATTTCTCACAGTGGCTTGTGAGAATTTTTAGGGAGTTGTAGGAATGTGATAACTTGTGTGTATAAACAATCTGCAGGTGGTGTTTTTCCACCTTGTTTTCCTGTTCTTCTCCATGACATTGTGTGAAAAAGACGTTTCTTATTAACTAGCCAATCAAGTTGACTGTAACATAAAAACCAAAGAATCTTTTGTAATAAACCCTTCTTTTCTCCTCTTGCTTTGGGTCTCTCATCTGTTCTTGTGTCATTCTTGGCTCAAGGGTGACACTGGGCAGGCTACAAGAGCTCAGAAAGCTGTGCTGAGCATAGGGTGAGAGCTCTGCAGCAGCCCTGGCAGTGCACTGCATACTTTAAAGCCTTGGGGACTTTTTGGAGTGACAGCTAAACCTCAGCAGTGCTCAGGTACCTGGGACCTTTGCTGAAGGCAGCCACGTGTTCCTCACCTCTTGTTGCAGGTGTTGCATGACAGAAAGAAAATTTGGCACGTGACCAAATGTGCCACCTGTCCTGAGACCCCATGCATGGCTACAGACCCCAGCAGGGGATGTGGGCACAGGTTCTGATCCAAGTACAGGGTGAGGACTGGCCATTGCCACCGGAGCAGGTGATCACCCAGAGGATGTGCTGTGGCAGAGCCCAGCCTGTCCTGGTGCGGGGGTTACGTGTGCACTGGAGATTGGATCACATCATGCTGCTGCTTTCAGGTGCTTCTGCAGGCCACTGACTTGATGTTTGTGTGTTCCCTTCCTGAGAAAGCTGTTTGCAAACTTTTTGCCATATACTGGATTCATACTGTGAAAAGGCTTTGAAACTTTTGGGGTTTTTTTTAGAAAACTCAGAAATGTCCTTTGTTTCCAAAATTACATTTTATAAAATCAAGACCATGAGCTAAAGATAAAATTTCTGTTTACCATTCAAATAAATTGATCTCCCTATCCACATAAAATGTGCTTTGTTGTTTCAACATAATTGTGCAGTTCAGCTTTTATATTTAATTGAGGGGTTTCTGGCACATGTCAGACTGTAGAATGCAGAGAGAGAGAAAGCTATTAGCTCAGTCAGTCTAGATTTTCACTGTCTGAATTACTTTAAGAAGTAGTCACAGACCAGAGGAAAAAAAACATGCTGTGACCATTGTTGGATGAGCTGCTGAAGGAACAAGGGGAATACAGAATTTATATTTTACTGTGGTCTAATTGACATCCCTGGGCAATATTCAAAAAATCTGATTTCTGTTTCTGCAAAAGCAATGATGGCCACAACCCAGTTGTCTGCCACCTCCTAGGAGCTGTTTGTACCATGGACCTGCAGTTATGATTAATTTTAATTTTTTTTCTTGTTTTCAGAAAATTTCTTATCAGCTTTTGGACTATGCAAAAAAAAAAAAAAGTCAACTGGCAAAACAGACAGCAGATCAATAAACACCAAAAACTGACAGAGTAATCCCCCAGAGTAAGAGAACTACTCTTTTGGTATTGTCCAGATTACTCTCCTGAGATCTGTACATTTAAATTACCTCTGGCTAAGGAACAAATGTGCCAATGACTAAGATATTTCGTAAAAAGTAGTCCCTGTAAGGGCTGTCACCAGCTGCAGACGTATTTATGACCCAGGAGCTCCAAGTCACATGCCCCTCAAATGGAATTGGAGTTCAAACACTCCTTCCAAGCATTTTTGTTTAATTTAATTAGATGTCTCCTTACTCAGCCCTCCTGCATCTGTGGGTTTCAGTTCCAAGTGTCTGAACAAGTGTCTGCCCAGGAGGCCAATTTGCCTGCCTAAAGTAGCCAGACTCTACTTGTGGACAACTGAGGAAAAGCTGGACATTCTCAGGCCAGAATTCCCCAGTGGTCCTAAATTCTGGTAAAACAGCAAGGAAAGGGAATAAAGACGTTCAGGAAGTGCCCATCTGTCAGCACTCAAGCACAGGAGAAGGAGTGAAAGAGGCTCCTTGCTGGGGTTCCTGGCAGTCTGACAGACTGGACACAAAATGAAAGGTTGAAAGCCCAAACTCTCTAGAGATGCAGGGATTAAAACTGTGATTTGGAGCAGCATGTCAGGACCAAGCAGAAGTTGAGGGAGCTCTGTGATGTTCTGATGTGTCTACAGGCTGAGGGAGAGCAATTGAACTGGCACGTTTCTGCATGGTCAGGAGTTTGCTTCCACTCTGCCTGGGTAACTCCAAATCTTTGTGGCGAGAAGTTGGGAAAGAATTCCACTTCATTTCTGAGTTCAATGTCAGCTAGTGAGTTTACTGGAGAACATTTTTTCAGGCTTTACTTGGGCTGCAGATAAAGAAAAAAGGTGTATGGGGAAAAAAACAAAAGCAAGATTCCTTACCAAAGTAAAACTTCTCTGATGGATATGTACATGAAAGTTTTAAAAATGGTTGTACCAGGGTAGAGAGAGACAGATCTCCTTTGTGAACTACAGTTATAATATTACCAGAGAAATCCACCATCCTCTGGCAAACCAGAAAATGCTGCTACCAAGAAATCTTTGTGCAGAGATGGGGATGTTTCAACACACAAAGCAGTGTGTCCTTTGGGGTTTACATCCAGCTTGTATCACTTCCTTATTGTCTCTGAGCCTGGGCAAGCTAATCTTCCACCAAACCCCTGTCAGGCAGACACTACAAATTCAAATTGGAGCGCCTGCTTTAGTCCAAGAAAGATTGGGCTTACAGCAGAGTCTCAGTACCCAGTGTCTTGGGTTATGGTTTTTGCCACATTCATTTTGCTGCCTGGACCATCTACTTGCAATTGCAAACTTGACTTTTAACATAATTAGTGGCAGAGCTCTGCTTTTTAATGTCAAAAGATTTGTTGGCTGCTTTTCCCAACCTGCTGCTCCCAGTGCTTGGAGGCCTCATTGAGCCTGAAAGCCCATTACTGGCTGTCATCAGTGAAATAAGATATAGAGAAAAAATGCTGATGCATCATTTACTGCAACTGGAAACCACTTAATTAATATACTAGTTTTATGTGTTTAGTAATTAAAATTTAATTAATTCATTTTCCTTATAAGTGCACAGAAGGGGTAACTACTCCACTAACAAGTGTTTTATTTATTGTTTTAAAGGCATTTGGATTTTGTCTTATGAGAATTAAAACATTCCCTTCATATGCTTCCCTTTTCTCTTTCCAACTAACTCATGAGCTAAGAACTGAATCAGTAGAAATTATGCTCGGAGCTGATGGCTCATCTATTTCCTTTCTTTGGCTGCCTTTACAAGTAGGCAAAGAAGGTGCTGACTTGGCAGGCTTCAGAGCCAAGACTTTTTAAGACCAACTAGTGATTTGGAGTTCTTATGTTTTATATGCCTGGCTTGAAGCACTGTAGAGGCAATTGATTTTCAGAGGAATAGCACTCAGCACTTTGCAGAAATCCAGGCCCTTCATAGCACTTTCAGAGTTATTGAATACCTCAGAAAATCTGGGCCCAGGTCTTTGGGTTCAGGATCTGACAGGGAAAATCTGGGCGCAGTTTTGTTCCACTGGCTCTGAGGGCTTTGGGCTGCCAAAGCTCTTTGGAGGAGACAGGCTTTCTTCAGATATCTCTTTCCACCTTCTCATGGTCCTTTTGTTTCCTGCTCTGTTTGGGAGCTGGGAGGAACTGGCACAGCTTTTAGATGAAAATAAAATCCATGATACATGCTCCTTTGGACCCCTGGACAGAGTATTTTGAATTTCTTATTTTGGATATACTATGGGTAGATTCATAGAAGAGGAGGAGTTCTGCTTTCTAGCCAGTGCCTTCTTCAGGTCACAAGTCAGAGAGTGGGAAGAACTGAAAGCAAGGCCACAAAACCAAAAGAGTTGTGTATGTACACACTCTCTCCTGGGTCTCAGCAATCCATGGAGGAGTCCAGGCAGAGAAAAGTGTGTGCTTTCTGCCCCACTTCCTGCATCTTCAGGAATCACACCTGACTGCTCTGGCTTCCAGCAAGATGGGGCTACAAATGTTTTCAGGCCACAGTGTGGGAATAGCCAGAGAAAAATAAAGTATAAAAAGATAAACCTGCCTGCATTCCAACACCTTCTAACCAAGTGAAGCACTGAGAGAAGAGCAGGACCTACAAAGAAGGTATGATTTATTTTTTCTTCGTGCCCAAATACCTCGCAAACAAAGGAATCCTTTCATCAGATAAAACCGTCTCAATTTTTATCAGTAAGGACTATTTCATAATCACTAAGCAGGGCTTAGGCTGGCCTATGTCAAGGCTGAGACTGAACAATATAAATGGAGTGAAACAACAAAAATCTTCAAGGGGGAGGGTTTCTTCAGGTTAAGAAACAGTTGACCTTTAATCAGCAAATTAGGCTGTCAGTCTAAGGTTGACAGCTATGATGTGTTAACCAAAGCTCAGTCATGGGACCCAGTGATTCTTCTGAGTGGGTTAACTCAGCACCTCAAAACAATCCAAACATCAATTTTGTAGTTCTAAGCAAACTTGTGGTGCAAAATGTGAGCGCAGACGAGGGGTATAAATTAAGAGCAGGACATTAATGATGCACCTATAAAATTAGGTAAATGCACCAATCAGTTTTGGAAGAAAGGTTATAGAGGAGGTGAATAAGAATTGGGATTTCTCTAAAATTCAAGGAAAAAAAAAAAATTCTGATTTGTTATCCTCACTGAACTACTTAACTTTTTAGCTATAATTATTTCACCCACATGTGCAAATTTGGACAGAATTTAAATGAAAAAAAAATCTGTGCAAGACACTGTGTGGAAATGGTTGTGATAATTAACTCCACTTTAAACATTCTTCCAAAGAACCACTTCAGAGCGACTTACCTTAATCATAATACAGAGATCAGGAGAAGGAATATCTAAACATCCAAGAAGTCTGCTTTAAGTCATGATAAGCAATAGCTTTTCTACCTTCTCTCTGCCCCACTACCATCATAAGAATCAGCTTTCAGTATTCAAATATTAGATATTTGTCCCCATGCATAAACTATTTTCATTACAATATAAATTTGAATAGTATTTATTCCACTAATATGAAATAATCTCCTTAAAAATGCAGCATTGTGAAATTTTAGGTAGATAGAGGAAGCTTAAGAGTTTTCTTAGGTATTCTTCTGCTAATCCTCTCTCTTACCAACTGAAATAATGCAAGAGAGTAGAATAGAAGAGAAAAAGCAGCAAATCCTGCAATACCCAGTTACTTTTTAACTGCAGTTAGCTTTTGCTAATTTATAACCAGAGGAGCTTTGCTTTTGGACAAGAATAAAATTAGTATATGGAATTCATTATTATCCTCCAATATTATTACAATTGTAGAAAATATATTATTACGTATAGCATGCTGTCCAGTTGCACTTCCAGCATTTTATTTGGACCTTTTCTTAGATACCTGCTATCTGGAAGTCCATAAGACTAAGGATCAAGGATTTTTCAAAATTTTTCTTTGCCTGTCTCAAAAAAACTTCAGTATAAAAAGCCATGATATAGCTCACTATGAAGAAACATGTCACTATAAAGGAAACTAAATTTACTGACTTTTTAATGCCACCCTCCATAAGAATGTCTTTGTCCAGACATATCTGGTGCCTTTCAAAGTATCAAATCTGGTTTGAAAAACTGAACAAAGCACCAGTCCTTCAAAAATGTTGACTTGTAATTCAGTGAAATAAAAATAGATGAAATAGCAAACTAGACACAAAGGTCTCTCCTACTTAAATGTGAAAATTTTGCCACACCAGTCAAACAGCAAAAAGCACAACAATTCTGGTTGGACTTGTCTCAGACAAAGTATTCTAAGTGCATTTTCATATTAAGGAAATATTTTTGCCAAACTGATCAACTGTTCAGCAGAGAAATGTTTATTTGACAGGTATTTCAGTACCAAGATTAGCCTTTGATAAATTCTAAGGAAACATACTCATTTCAACCTCCTTAATTTCTTAATCAATGCTTCCCATAACACCATTACGTGTGGCTCATACACGTTGAGGCTGAGAATATTTCTTGAGAAAGACATGCAAAAATGGATTGGCAAGATCATGTGACCGAGATGAGGAAGAGGAAGAAGGAAAGGAAAACACCTTCAGGTATTCAACAGGATAAAGTAAAATGTGGATTTTAAATATTTTTTGCCAAATTCACACCCTTAAAAATCTTAGTCACGCTCAGAAGAATTGTGGTAGATGCACCTTAAAAAGCCATAAAAAAGAGATTGTTAACACCTCAGAATGCTAATAAGTTATCTCTTAATTCTATGGAATTTGCTTAAGGTTAGATAGCAACAATATTGCTCATGCAAAATTGAAAAGCCAAATGCACATAAATATAGTTGGAACACACAAAAGCATTTTAAGACTATCATCTCTTCCAAAGCACTCATCCTCTTGATCTGATGAAATCAAGACAAGATAGGCCTGTACATAATTACAGCAATTTGAAAATTTTAAAAGATAATAGTGAATAAAGCATCACTTTGACATATGAGCAATCTTTTTCTTTGTTTTATAGACAAAAATGTTAGAAAAATAGATTTTCAAAATTTTCCTCTCTGTTGTGTCTCAGAAAAGATAAACTTTTTAAATAACTATTAAGTAAACCAAATGTCATAAATAGTATTTAAATATTATATTAAACTTACAAGCCACCAAGACGAACAAAGGACTGGAGTCCCTCTCCTGTGAGGAAAGTCTGAGATAACTGGGATTGTTTAGCCTAGAAAAGAGAAAGCTTCATGGTGACCTAATCATGACCTTCCAGTACCTCAAGGGAGCCCACAGGAAAGATGGAGAAAGACTATTTACAAGGGCCTGGAGAGACAGGACAATGGAGAATGGCTTCAAACTGACAGAGAGTAGGTTTCGATCAGATGTTACAAAGAAATTCTTTGCTGGGAGGGTGCTGGGGCACTGGCACCCACAGAAGCTGTGGCTGCCCCATCCCTGGAAGTGTTCATGGCCAGGCTGGATGGAGCTCTGAGCAACTTGGTCCAGTGGAAGGTGTCCCTGCCCATGGCAGGAGGACAGAACCAGAAGGCTACATAAGTCCCTTCCAACCCAGACCATGCTATGATTCTATAATTCTAAGAGATCTGCAGCAAATGTATTGTTCTTGGTGTGGTCCAGCTAACTGGGCATGACAACAGTAAGAGCTACACTCTCCTACTACTGGGGAGGGGGCAGAAAAGGCCCCTGGCCCCTTTTGCCTACCTTTGCTATTTCCAGTCTGATCTTAAGTCTTTACAGGAGGGGTTTGCAAAGTCTTCAGTGTAAGAGAATTGTTGGCAAAGACGTGAGGGTGCCAAGAGCCTTCCCTGCTGAGAGGAGTGGAGGATTTCCTGCCCAGGGCAAAGGAGCACAGGCAGGGTGTCCTTGTCTGCTTTCTGCTGCTCCAGCAATGTGGTGATCTTTGTGGTCCCTTCCAACCCAGGCCCATCCTATGGCTCTGTGATTCCATGATTCTGTGTCCATAAGTGTGCTTGTACAGTTGCCAGGTGCCAACACAAATTGAAGCAGCAGGCAGGTGGGATGAGAAATTCCGTGCTGCCCTGACAAGGTCGTGGGTGTGCTTGAAGATTGTCCATGCAAATGAAGAAACACACAGGTGTGGCAGCACATTAGTCTCTCAGCCTCTATTTCAAGAAATTTATACGTATCCAAGCAGGCTTAGATCTTCTCTTTTGTTCTCAGGTCTGACTTGTAATCAATAAGCACTATTAAAATTAAACCTCCTCATTGGCCAAATGCCAGTATCCACAGGATTGTGAAAGCAAAATATGCAACTAATATCACTCTCAGGGCTGCTCAAAAATAGAAAGTACTAATAAAATGTTGACAGTTTAGGAAATGTTAAAATGTAAATACTGAACTTTTTTAGAAAATTCTGCTTTAACTGTTCCTGTTTGTTTTATCAACATTGTTGTTGTTTTTTTTTTTTGTGCTGGTCTTCCTCTTCTATCTCTTATTTCCTATCAAATATTGGAGTCTTACTGTTTGCTGTGCTGATGTTCAAGTCCTGTTCACAGTGCATGAAAACAGATACAGTTTGAGGTAATCACTTCATAGAACAGGCCACAAAATGAACCAAAATTTCTATAAAGATCAGAGTTTCCCTTCTGAATCAGAATTTTTAGCACTGTGAGGTTTATTTTCCTCTTTTTTTTTTTTAATGAAGAAAAAACATCAGGTTTCTATTTTTAATTTCATTCAAAAAAACCTGATAATATCAGAAACTTCTGAAAATGCCCAATTGCAAAAAAATTTTGTTGTGATCAGTGTTTAAAAATATTTGGGAGCTCTCAAGTTGAGTAATTCAATTGTAAAATCTCATTTTTTTATCATTTTCTTCAGAAAGTTGTCTATTAGCCAAGCATCTAAAATGTTACAGTGCAATTTTAATGATCAATCACAAAATGATCATAAAGGTCATGGATGTTAGCATTCACTGAACAAACAAAAAATGCAATTGATTTGTGTGAACCAATCTGGCCGGACAATCCGGTAAACAACAACAACAACAAAAAAAGAGATATAAAATCCTTAGCTGGTATTTCACAAGAATAACTCAGCCAGTTTTTGCACAGAATACAAGCAAGGCTTGAGAAAACAAGGAAGAACAATTAAGCAAATGAATCCCCACCTCTGCAGAGCTGGCTGACCTATGGCAATGGCTAAACCTGGGCACCAGTTCTGGTGAGAGGAGGAGGGATAAGTGCAGCAGCTCTCACCCCTTGTATTTCATCAATAAATACTGCATGGGGTATAATCAGCAGAATTAATTCAGTTAGACTGTGTCAGAGCCTGCCAAAAACCTGTGCTTGATGGTTCACTTCTTCATGAGCATTTCCAGCAAGTGTGTCTCTAGTGCTAAGTGGCCCGGGTGCTGCTGCTGCATGAGAAGCCACAGGAATACGCTGAGTTTTGTAAATGCATCCATTTTACACAGTCCATGAAATTCATGTTAATTCATCTGAAAGAAAAAACAGCTCCTGTTCCATCACCATGTCTTCCAAGTGCCTTTTAGGAACCAGCAAAATAAATGTGTTTCTGTAAATAAAGTGTGAACTATATCTGTGTGGTTATAAATTTGATTTAAAATTGTCAAATTTAAACTAATAACACCTTAATAAAATACGTATCTCTATATTGGCAATTATGTCTCTCTGGCCACATTTGACTTGGAAGAACATAAAAAACCTATGAAAACAAATATTTTGCAATGGTTTGGAAGTAGATGACCTTTAAATTCCAAACCAATCTATGATCATTTACTACTAAGAGAGGGTTTTGCTTTTACATTTTACAGTTTTCTAAATGCATTTTAGTGTTGTTATTTTAGTTACATTTTAGCCATGTTGAAAAAAGGCCTAGGAACCTATGCATGAGCAGGGTCACAGGCAGTCTCCTGTGGATGCAGCTGTGGGTAGATGTGTCTGGGTTTATTCTATCCCAGGCTGTCCCATGCTAAAGGAATGCGGATCTCTCTGAGCTCAGCTCTGCACACAAAGTCCAGTGTTCAGCCAAAGAGCTGCAGCTTTACTGGCCCACATTTTCCACAGGAGAAGCTTAGTCCTTGCAGACAGGAGACTTGTCCCATTTTTCCAAACCCAAAGTTAGTCATGCTTCACAGAATCACAGAATAATGACTTTGGAAGAGACCCCTAAGATCACTGATTCCAACCTATGCCCTAACACCTCTAAATTATAGCACCAAGTGCCATGTCCAGTCTTTTTTTAAACACATCCAGAGCTGGTGATTCTACACCTCCCTGGGAAGAGCATTAGAGTACTTTATTATTCTTTCAGTGAAAAATTTTTCCTAATATCCAACCTATCCCTTCCCTGGTGCAGCTTGAGACTGCGTCCTCTTGTTCTGTCAGCTGCTGCCCGGTGGAAGAGACCAACCCCATCCCACTACAGCCACCTTTCAGGAAGCTGTAGAGAGTGATAAGGTCACCCCTGAGTCTCCTTTTCTCCAGGCTAAACACCCCCAGCTCCCTCAGTCACTCCTCACAGGGTTTGTGTTCCAAGCCCCTCTCCAGCCTCGTTGCTTCCTCTGGATGCACTCAAGCGTCTCCAGGTCCTTCCCAAACTGAGGGGCCAGAGCTGGACACAGCACTCAAGGTGTGGCCTCACCAGTGCCAGGTACAGGGGAAGAATGACCTCCCTGCTCCTGCTGGCCACACTGTTCCTGACACAGGCCAGAAGCCATTGGCCTTCTTGGCCACCAGGGCACACTGCTGGCTCATATCCATGCAATGTTATCCAAAATCTGCCCGTGGTGCTCAGGCAGGCTGTGTGCTGGTTGCCCCTGCCAGCACCCAGAGCTCTGACCAGACCATTAGCTATGGTGAGCTGTTCATTGCCTCTGTCTGTCCCAGTTCTTGTCGCCACTTTGAGTCAATGCTGCTTTTGAGTCTTCTTTCTTAACTCCACAAGAAATACTGCCAGCTCCCTGCTTGTGTGTCCAGCCAAGAGATTAATGTCTTGCAACCATGAGGCAACCTATTAAAACACATCTGTCCCTTTGTTGCCCATCATGAAGTACTGTTCTCTCTTCGAAATGAAAAATCCTGTCAGACACTTTTATTTTAGTTTCTCTTATCTATTTTTCACTCTGCAAGTCCCCAGTGACTCTTCCAGTTTAACATTCAATTTGCATCCATTTGTAGCCAAAGAAAAAATTATCTCTGCATTTTCAGTAGATGATAAGTCTGCCAGGTGCCTCTAGACCATGGCACTAATCAGTTTATGAGAAGTCTCAGCTGAGGCTGGCCAGTCACAGATCAAGTTATACAGTTTTTTATATAAATGGACAAAGGCCAAAACCACCTCCTTTCCTTGGGTAAGTGGCATTTTGGTTTTGCTCACACCCATTGAAATACAAGGCACCAATCCTCAGTGTTAACCCTATTTTGTTGAAGCATTGACTCCAAACTGCCCTCTGAATTGTTTTCAGACAGTTTAATTTTGTGCTTTCTGCTACAGAACTTCAGCACACTTACACCCTCAAGATGTCTATTAAGACTTAAAACCTCAGAATGGTGAACAGTTCAACACATCAATGCTTTTAAGGTATTTTGGTTAGCCACATCACAGAGAAATAACTTGCTGGCTTCATTTCTCTCCTGTGGCATCTAATTTCCACTACACAGTATTTAAACCTATTTATGCAGTTATGGGTCTGATAGTTTTAGAACTGGCATCTCAGTATCACTCACATTCTCAAAGCTACCAGTTGTTATGTTTTCACTACATTTTCCAGACAGGAAAGCAGGTTACTTCTGTATCCTTCATGCTCAATCCATGCTATCAAGTTGTTAAGTTTCTCAGTGAAATAAAAAAAGCCCAAATAGTAGTTCCTTGAAAAGGTGCTTTCCACAGAGATTGAAAGAACATACTTCGACCTGTGCTCTGATTTCAGAGCCCTGGTAATAATTTAGGCAGCAAAAATGGAACAAGCTAAATCGCCAGTAATTTTTCCCCTGCAAGGAGTGTAGAAATATAAGATAAATTAAATTATGGGGTTACAACTTTGGAGCTTATATGACCCAATCCCAACATTAGAAATTATTGTCTTTTGATAACATCTTTCTTAGAAAAAGTAAAAGAAAGCAGAAGAAGATTTGTAAAGGCATAAGTTATGAACTTGTAGTAGGATTATAGTTTCTCTGTATTAGTCCTTTGAAAATTCACCTGTGCCCTGAAAAGTATGAACTACCCTTCCAGAAGTGCATCTTCTGATCATAAAGAGCAGATAGATACACTTGAACCTGTTCAGCTTCTCTCACAATGGTTCTTATTCAATGCCTCTCCAGGATTTTTGTCCCACTGCCTATATTTCAGAGAAACAAGACAATGTTTGTTTTATCTCCCGACCCTGCAGTAAAAATAAATTATTTGTAAGCATCACTTTTGGCACAGTATGCCTTTTTTTATGCTCAGCATAAATGAGTGAATGCTTCAGGTTTTTTAAATTTTATTGTTAATATGATCACAGAGTCACAAGATCACTTAGGTTGGAAAAGCCTCCAAAATCATCAAGTCCAAAATTTGACCAACCACCACTTTGTCAACTAGACCACAGCACTAAGTGCCGAGCCCAGTCTTGAACGCCTCCAGGGGTGATAACTCTCCCACTTCCCTGACAGTTCCAGAGTTTAGCGACCCTTTCCATGAAGAAATTCCTTCTGACGTCCAATTTGAGCCGCTCCTCATGCAACTTGATGCCTATTCTTTTCCTGTCACCTGTTGCCTGGGAGAAGAGCCCAGCCCCACCTGGCTGCATCCTCTTTTCAGGGAGTTGTAGAGAATGATAAAGTCTCCCTTGGGCCTCCTTTTCTCCAGGCTAAACTGCCCATAAGAAACACTTTCCATTGCTCCTGCAAAGAATCCCTCAGTTGCTGTCTGTGCATCCTACACTGCCTTTGCAAACATTTGCAATGAACTGTAGTTCTTGTTTTGGCATCTTTATTTGTATGATGCAGGCAGGCCTGACATTTTCTGTTTGAAGGGTTTTCTACAGTCCCCTACAGGACTCATTTTCATCCTGGCTGACACACACCTCCTGTATTTGTAGTTGTCTTGTGTCCTGTTTATTGTGGTTTTCCAAAGCCTCATGAGGCTCTGGACAGACCAGGTGGGCTCAGAATTTCCTAAGTGCAAACAGAGACAGGACAAGAGGGAATGGATTCAGACTGAGAGTAGGTTTAGATTAGATGATAGAAACATAATATTTTCTGTGAGAGCAGTGAGGCACTGGAACAGGTTGCCTGGAGAAGTTGTGGATGCCTCATCCCTGGAAGTGTTCAGCATAGGACTGGATGGGGCTCTGAGCAGCCTGGTCTAGAGGAAGTTGTCCCTGTCCACAGCAGAAGGATTGGAACAAGAAAATCTTTGAGGCTCCTTCCAACCCAGGCCATTCCATGATTTTATGATTCTGTGAGGTTGGAGTGCAGAAATCAGTGCCAGTGTCAGAGAGGGGTGACCTGGTGATGGAGCTCTGCCTCACAAGTGGATACCACAGATGGGGTAATCCTGCTGCCCGATGAATTAGAGCACTAATCACTGCCATTAACATCAGTGTGCCTTCCTTTTCTTGCCAAACTCTAATGGCTTCCTAAGTGATTAGTCCTGAACTCTTCCAACAGTTTTTTTAAGGAGGGCCTTATCTGGTCAAATGAGAACACTGCAGCAAAGATATCTACAACAGTGTTAGATTTAGACTGTGCATTTACAGAAAATACAGACTTCCAGGGTGTGCTTCAGCTTATTCTAAGGTGGATTCCTTAAATGCTTCTCTCCAATGGTTGTACAAACCATTCAGGGAAACAGCAACAACCTAGGAATCTGAAACCAAACAGGAATTATTAGTGTTTCCATATTTCTGTGATGAACTCACAGCAAAATATGCCATATAGTCTTATATCAGTAGTAAGTTCCTTTTTACTTTTGTTCTTTTGTTCTTTCACTTCTCTCCACTCTTGTATGTTGCAATTTTTTTGACATGAGGTGCAAAATCCACAGGGTTTGTATAATACAGCTTTCCTACCCACTTTTGCTGAAAACAGTTGAACATCTGAGTATCAGGACCAGATATGTAGACAAATAAAATTATTTTCTGCCTATCTTCTGTTTTGATGATGCCTGTGGCTTGAAGGGGCAGGGTAAAGCAATGTTTAAAATCTCTCTAGATATACTTCAGAGAGAGTATTTTGTTGTATCACTGCCCAGTGTTCAATGATCATCCTGGAAAGGAAAAAGTTTTGTGGCGACCTAATCATGACCTTCCAGTACCTCAAGGGAGCCCACAGGAAAGATGGAGAAAGACAATTTACAAGGGCCTGGAGAGACAGGACAATGGAGAATGGCTTCAAACTGACAGAGAATCGGTTTAGATCAGATGTTACAAAGAAATTCTTTGCTGGGAGGGTGCTGGGGCACTGGCACCCACAGAAGCTGTGGCTGCCCCATCCCTGGAAGTGTTCATGGCCAGGCTGGATGGAGCTCTGAGCAACTTGGTCCAGTGGAAGGTGTCCCTGCCCATGGCAGGAGGACAGAACCAGAAGGCCTCATAGGTCCCTTCCAACCCAGACCATGCTATGATTCTATAATTCTAAGAGATCTGCAGCAAATGTATTGTTCTTGGTGTGGTCCAGCTAACTGGGCATGACAACAGTAAGAGCTACACTCTCCTACTACTGGGGAGGGGGCAGAAAAGGCCCCTGGCCCCTTTTGCCTACCTTTGCTATTTCCAGTCTGATCTTAAGTCTTTACAGGAGGGGTTTGCAAAGTCTTCAGTGTAAGAGAATTGTTGGCAAAGACGTGAGGGTGCCAAGAGCCTTCCCTGCTGAGAGGAGTGGAGGATTTCCTGCCCAGGGCAAAGGAGCACAGGCAGGGTGTCCTTGTCTGCTTTCTGCTGCTCCAGCAATGTGGTGATCTTTGTGGTCCCTTCCAACCCAGGCCCATCCTATGGCTCTGTGATTCCATGATTCTGTGTCCATAAGTGTGCTTGTACAGTTGCCAGGTGCCAACACAAATTGAAGCAGCAGGCAGGTGGGATGAGAAATTCCGTGCTGCCCTGACAAGGTCGTGGGTGTGCTTGAAGATTGTCCATGCAAATGAAGAAACACACAGGTGTGGCAGCACATTAGTCTCTCAGCCTCTATTTCAAGAAATTTATACGTATCCAAGCAGGCTTAGATCTTCTCTTTTGTTCTCAGGTCTGACTTGTAATCAATAAGCACTATTAAAATTAAACCTCCTCATTGGCCAAATGCCAGTATCCACAGGATTGTGAAAGCAAAATATGCAACTAATATCACTCTCAGGGCTGCTCAAAAATAGAAAGTACTAATAAAATGTTGACAGTTTAGGAAATGTTAAAATGTAAATACTGAACTTTTTTAGAAAATTCTGCTTTAACTGTTCCTGTTTGTTTTATCAACATTGTTGTTGTTTTTTTTTTTTGTGCTGGTCTTCCTCTTCTATCTCTTATTTCCTATCAAATATTGGAGTCTTACTGTTTGCTGTGCTGATGTTCAAGTCCTGTTCACAGTGCATGAAAACAGATACAGTTTGAGGTAATCACTTCATAGAACAGGCCACAAAATGAACCAAAATTTCTATAAAGATCAGAGTTTCCCTTCTGAATCAGAATTTTTAGCACTGTGAGGTTTATTTTCCTCTTTTTTTTTTTTAATGAAGAAAAAACATCAGGTTTCTATTTTTAATTTCATTCAAAAAAACCTGATAATATCAGAAACTTCTGAAAATGCCCAATTGCAAAAAAATTTTGTTGTGATCAGTGTTTAAAAATATTTGGGAGCTCTCAAGTTGAGTAATTCAATTGTAAAATCTCATTTTTTTATCATTTTCTTCAGAAAGTTGTCTATTAGCCAAGCATCTAAAATGTTACAGTGCAATTTTAATGATCAATCACAAAATGATCATAAAGGTCATGGATGTTAGCATTCACTGAACAAACAAAAAATGCAATTGATTTGTGTGAACCAATCTGGCCGGACAATCCGGTAAACAACAACAACAACAAAAAAAGAGATATAAAATCCTTAGCTGGTATTTCACAAGAATAACTCAGCCAGTTTTTGCACAGAATACAAGCAAGGCTTGAGAAAACAAGGAAGAACAATTAAGCAAATGAATCCCCACCTCTGCAGAGCTGGCTGACCTATGGCAATGGCTAAACCTGGGCACCAGTTCTGGTGAGAGGAGGAGGGATAAGTGCAGCAGCTCTCACCCCTTGTATTTCATCAATAAATACTGCATGGGGTATAATCAGCAGAATTAATTCAGTTAGACTGTGTCAGAGCCTGCCAAAAACCTGTGCTTGATGGTTCACTTCTTCATGAGCATTTCCAGCAAGTGTGTCTCTAGTGCTAAGTGGCCCGGGTGCTGCTGCTGCATGAGAAGCCACAGGAATACGCTGAGTTTTGTAAATGCATCCATTTTACACAGTCCATGAAATTCATGTTAATTCATCTGAAAGAAAAAACAGCTCCTGTTCCATCACCATGTCTTCCAAGTGCCTTTTAGGAACCAGCAAAATAAATGTGTTTCTGTAAATAAAGTGTGAACTATATCTGTGTGGTTATAAATTTGATTTAAAATTGTCAAATTTAAACTAATAACACCTTAATAAAATACGTATCTCTATATTGGCAATTATGTCTCTCTGGCCACATTTGACTTGGAAGAACATAAAAAACCTATGAAAACAAATATTTTGCAATGGTTTGGAAGTAGATGACCTTTAAATTCCAAACCAATCTATGATCATTTACTACTAAGAGAGGGTTTTGCTTTTACATTTTACAGTTTTCTAAATGCATTTTAGTGTTGTTATTTTAGTTACATTTTAGCCATGTTGAAAAAAGGCCTAGGAACCTATGCATGAGCAGGGTCACAGGCAGTCTCCTGTGGATGCAGCTGTGGGTAGATGTGTCTGGGTTTATTCTATCCCAGGCTGTCCCATGCTAAAGGAATGCGGATCTCTCTGAGCTCAGCTCTGCACACAAAGTCCAGTGTTCAGCCAAAGAGCTGCAGCTTTACTGGCCCACATTTTCCACAGGAGAAGCTTAGTCCTTGCAGACAGGAGACTTGTCCCATTTTTCCAAACCCAAAGTTAGTCATGCTTCACAGAATCACAGAATAATGACTTTGGAAGAGACCCCTAAGATCACTGATTCCAACCTATGCCCTAACACCTCTAAATTATAGCACCAAGTGCCATGTCCAGTCTTTTTTTAAACACATCCAGAGCTGGTGATTCTACACCTCCCTGGGAAGAGCATTAGAGTACTTTATTATTCTTTCAGTGAAAAATTTTTCCTAATATCCAACCTATCCCTTCCCTGGTGCAGCTTGAGACTGCGTCCTCTTGTTCTGTCAGCTGCTGCCCGGTGGAAGAGACCAACCCCATCCCACTACAGCCACCTTTCAGGAAGCTGTAGAGAGTGATAAGGTCACCCCTGAGTCTCCTTTTCTCCAGGCTAAACACCCCCAGCTCCCTCAGTCACTCCTCACAGGGTTTGTGTTCCAAGCCCCTCTCCAGCCTCGTTGCTTCCTCTGGATGCACTCAAGCGTCTCCAGGTCCTTCCCAAACTGAGGGGCCAGAGCTGGACACAGCACTCAAGGTGTGGCCTCACCAGTGCCAGGTACAGGGGAAGAATGACCTCCCTGCTCCTGCTGGCCACACTGTTCCTGACACAGGCCAGAAGCCATTGGCCTTCTTGGCCACCAGGGCACACTGCTGGCTCATATCCATGCAATGTTATCCAAAATCTGCCCGTGGTGCTCAGGCAGGCTGTGTGCTGGTTGCCCCTGCCAGCACCCAGAGCTCTGACCAGACCATTAGCTATGGTGAGCTGTTCATTGCCTCTGTCTGTCCCAGTTCTTGTCGCCACTTTGAGTCAATGCTGCTTTTGAGTCTTCTTTCTTAACTCCACAAGAAATACTGCCAGCTCCCTGCTTGTGTGTCCAGCCAAGAGATTAATGTCTTGCAACCATGAGGCAACCTATTAAAACACATCTGTCCCTTTGTTGCCCATCATGAAGTACTGTTCTCTCTTCGAAATGAAAAATCCTGTCAGACACTTTTATTTTAGTTTCTCTTATCTATTTTTCACTCTGCAAGTCCCCAGTGACTCTTCCAGTTTAACATTCAATTTGCATCCATTTGTAGCCAAAGAAAAAATTATCTCTGCATTTTCAGTAGATGATAAGTCTGCCAGGTGCCTCTAGACCATGGCACTAATCAGTTTATGAGAAGTCTCAGCTGAGGCTGGCCAGTCACAGATCAAGTTATACAGTTTTTTATATAAATGGACAAAGGCCAAAACCACCTCCTTTCCTTGGGTAAGTGGCATTTTGGTTTTGCTCACACCCATTGAAATACAAGGCACCAATCCTCAGTGTTAACCCTATTTTGTTGAAGCATTGACTCCAAACTGCCCTCTGAATTGTTTTCAGACAGTTTAATTTTGTGCTTTCTGCTACAGAACTTCAGCACACTTACACCCTCAAGATGTCTATTAAGACTTAAAACCTCAGAATGGTGAACAGTTCAACACATCAATGCTTTTAAGGTATTTTGGTTAGCCACATCACAGAGAAATAACTTGCTGGCTTCATTTCTCTCCTGTGGCATCTAATTTCCACTACACAGTATTTAAACCTATTTATGCAGTTATGGGTCTGATAGTTTTAGAACTGGCATCTCAGTATCACTCACATTCTCAAAGCTACCAGTTGTTATGTTTTCACTACATTTTCCAGACAGGAAAGCAGGTTACTTCTGTATCCTTCATGCTCAATCCATGCTATCAAGTTGTTAAGTTTCTCAGTGAAATAAAAAAAGCCCAAATAGTAGTTCCTTGAAAAGGTGCTTTCCACAGAGATTGAAAGAACATACTTCGACCTGTGCTCTGATTTCAGAGCCCTGGTAATAATTTAGGCAGCAAAAATGGAACAAGCTAAATCGCCAGTAATTTTTCCCCTGCAAGGAGTGTAGAAATATAAGATAAATTAAATTATGGGGTTACAACTTTGGAGCTTATATGACCCAATCCCAACATTAGAAATTATTGTCTTTTGATAACATCTTTCTTAGAAAAAGTAAAAGAAAGCAGAAGAAGATTTGTAAAGGCATAAGTTATGAACTTGTAGTAGGATTATAGTTTCTCTGTATTAGTCCTTTGAAAATTCACCTGTGCCCTGAAAAGTATGAACTACCCTTCCAGAAGTGCATCTTCTGATCATAAAGAGCAGATAGATACACTTGAACCTGTTCAGCTTCTCTCACAATGGTTCTTATTCAATGCCTCTCCAGGATTTTTGTCCCACTGCCTATATTTCAGAGAAACAAGACAATGTTTGTTTTATCTCCCGACCCTGCAGTAAAAATAAATTATTTGTAAGCATCACTTTTGGCACAGTATGCCTTTTTTTATGCTCAGCATAAATGAGTGAATGCTTCAGGTTTTTTAAATTTTATTGTTAATATGATCACAGAGTCACAAGATCACTTAGGTTGGAAAAGCCTCCAAAATCATCAAGTCCAAAATTTGACCAACCACCACTTTGTCAACTAGACCACAGCACTAAGTGCCGAGCCCAGTCTTGAACGCCTCCAGGGGTGATAACTCTCCCACTTCCCTGACAGTTCCAGAGTTTAGCGACCCTTTCCATGAAGAAATTCCTTCTGACGTCCAATTTGAGCCGCTCCTCATGCAACTTGATGCCTATTCTTTTCCTGTCACCTGTTGCCTGGGAGAAGAGCCCAGCCCCACCTGGCTGCATCCTCTTTTCAGGGAGTTGTAGAGAATGATAAAGTCTCCCTTGGGCCTCCTTTTCTCCAGGCTAAACTGCCCATAAGAAACACTTTCCATTGCTCCTGCAAAGAATCCCTCAGTTGCTGTCTGTGCATCCTACACTGCCTTTGCAAACATTTGCAATGAACTGTAGTTCTTGTTTTGGCATCTTTATTTGTATGATGCAGGCAGGCCTGACATTTTCTGTTTGAAGGGTTTTCTACAGTCCCCTACAGGACTCATTTTCATCCTGGCTGACACACACCTCCTGTATTTGTAGTTGTCTTGTGTCCTGTTTATTGTGGTTTTCCAAAGCCTCATGAGGCTCTGGACAGACCAGGTGGGCTCAGAATTTCCTAAGTGCAAACAGAGACAGGACAAGAGGGAATGGATTCAGACTGAGAGTAGGTTTAGATTAGATGATAGAAACATAATATTTTCTGTGAGAGCAGTGAGGCACTGGAACAGGTTGCCTGGAGAAGTTGTGGATGCCTCATCCCTGGAAGTGTTCAGCATAGGGCTGGATGGGGCTCTGAGCAGCCTGGTCTAGAGGAAGTTGTCCCTGTCCACAGCAGAAGGATTGGAACAAGAAAATCTTTGAGGCTCCTTCCAACCCAGGCCATTCCATGATTTTATGATTCTGTGAGGTTGGAGTGCAGAAATCAGTGCCAGTGTCAGAGAGGGGTGACCTGGTGATGGAGCTCTGCCTCACAAGTGGATACCACAGATGGGGTAATCCTGCTGCCCGATGAATTAGAGCACTAATCACTGCCATTAACATCAGTGTGCCTTCCTTTTCTTGCCAAACTCTAATGGCTTCCTAAGTGATTAGTCCTGAACTCTTCCAACAGTTTTTTTAAGGAGGGCCTTATCTGGTCAAATGAGAACACTGCAGCAAAGATATCTACAACAGTGTTAGATTTAGACTGTGCATTTACAGAAAATACAGACTTCCAGGGTGTGCTTCAGCTTATTCTAAGGTGGATTCCTTAAATGCTTCTCTCCAATGGTTGTACAAACCATTCAGGGAAACAGCAACAACCTAGGAATCTGAAACCAAACAGGAATTATTAGTGTTTCCATATTTCTGTGATGAACTCACAGCAAAATATGCCATATAGTCTTATATCAGTAGTAAGTTCCTTTTTACTTTTGTTCTTTTGTTCTTTCACTTCTCTCCACTCTTGTATGTTGCAATTTTTTTGACATGAGGTGCAAAATCCACAGGGTTTGTATAATACAGCTTTCCTACCCACTTTTGCTGAAAACAGTTGAACATCTGAGTATCAGGACCAGATATGTAGACAAATAAAATTATTTTCTGCCTATCTTCTGTTTTGATGATGCCTGTGGCTTGAAGGGGCAGGGTAAAGCAATGTTTAAAATCTCTCTAGATATACTTCAGAGAGAGTATTTTGTTGTATCACTGCCCAGTGTTCAATGATCATCCTGGAAAGGAAAAAGTTTTGTGGCGACCTAATCATGACCTTCCAGTACCTCAAGGGAGCCCACAGGAAAGATGGAGAAAGACAATTTACAAGGGCCTGGAGAGACAGGACAATGGAGAATGGCTTCAAACTGACAGAGAATCGGTTTAGATCAGATGTTACAAAGAAATTCTTTGCTGGGAGGGTGCTGGGGCACTGGCACCCACAGAAGCTGTGGCTGCCCCATCCCTGGAAGTGTTCATGGCCAGGCTGGATGGAGCTCTGAGCAACTTGGTCCAGTGGAAGGTGTCCCTGCCCATGGCAGGAGGACAGAACCAGAAGGCCTCATAGGTCCCTTCCAACCCAGACCATGCTATGATTCTATAATTCTAAGAGATCTGCAGCAAATGTATTGTTCTTGGTGTGGTCCAGCTAACTGGGCATGACAACAGTAAGAGCTACACTCTCCCTGGGCAGCAAAAAAAGCCCCTGGCTCCTTTTGCCTACCTTTGCTACTTTTGCCTACCTTTGCTACCAGTCTGATCTTAAGTCTTTACAGCAGGGGTTTGCAAAGTCTTCAGTGTAAGAGAATTGTTGGCAAAGACATGAGGATGCCAAGAGCCTTCCCTGCTGAGAGGAGTGGAGGATTTCCTGCCCAGGGCAAGGGAGCACAGGCAGGGTGGCCTTTTCTCTTTTCTGCTTCACCAGCAAGAGAACAGCAGCCCGGTAACTATCTGCAGCATGAGCAGTCCAACTAACTTCTCACTCTGCTGGAAGCATGACAAGTAAAGGGGAAGAATGTTCTAGAATACAAAATGAGACAGATGGTCTGTTAAAACAAATTAGCAGCAGCAAATCTCTCTAAAAGGCAGTTGGGGTCTACCCAGAAAGAAACTGAAAAAGCCAGAGGCAGCCAAATTACTGCTGCTGTTCCAATTTTATGGATGCACAGTTGGGTAAGCCTTCAAAATAGAGGACCAGAGTATTCCCTGCATGTGTTTAGATAGAGATGCCAGTAGCGAATTTAGCAATCAATCACCAGTCAAGGCAAGGCACTCCAAATGTAATGTTTGTATTGAATTTTCTGGACAGGGGTAAGATGAGGCTGAGGGTTCTCTCTCTCTCTCTCTTTTTCTCCTGTCTCAAATTTAACTGTTGGAAGATTCTCAATGTGATGCATCTGTGAATAAGGTAGATGTGATGCTGAGAAGTGGAAATGTATTAAAGCTACTGGATTGTGCAAGTGACTGATTAGGAATCCCATCCAAACACTGTTCTTCTCTCTGGCCTGTGATAATGCTGACACAGGGAGAATTTCCCCATATCTGCAGAACTACCAAGGCCCTATTTCTGCTTCTAGTGTTTTAATTCCAGTAGTTAAAATCATGTTAACAAGAACAGCAGTTTCTCAAAGGGAAAAAAAAAACCTGTTGAATTCTGTGACAATGACATTTGCTTCATTGCAATGAGTACACCATGCCAGTATGTATAAAACAAGCTGCCAGTGGCAAAGCTGTCATCCATGCTTGCACAAAGGCCAATTTCTAAACCACAGCAAATGGTCAAAATGAGAGCCTTGTGGCCCAGATCAGAGAAAGTGGCACTGGTTGCTAGGGCAGTATGGGCAGTATTGAAGAATGGTGGAGGAATAGAATACATTCAGGAATTTGGTTACTGGTGGATGGAGAAGAAACTGGGGAAACCTTGTGGAAGGTCACTGAGCCATCACACGTGTAATGGGAGTTTTTAGAGGACAGAACTGAGCCCTTTATTTTTTCAAACATAACATAGAATTGAACAGGTGGAGCCTGTGCACAAACCAAAGTTGCCACAGTGACCTGCTATGATGATCACAGAATCCCTGAGTGGGTCAGTTTGGAAGGGACCACAGTGGGTCATCTGGGTCACATCCCCCTGCTCAAGCAGGGTCATCCCAGGGCACATGGCACAGGATGGCATCCAGATGATTCTGGAATATCTCCAGTGAGGGACACTCCACACCCTCTCAGGGTGATCTGTCCCAGTTTTTGGTCACTGCACAGTGAAGAATTTCTTCCTCATGTTCAGGTGAAACTTCCCGTGCATCAATTCCTGCCCCTTGTCCCATTCTGGGCACCACTGAGCAGAGCCTGGTCCCTGCTCTGACCCTTCCCTGCAGGCACTGACAGACACTGATGAGGTCCCCTCTCAGTCACTGAGTGACTCAGCAGAAGTCAGGATCTCCAGGCACTGGGTCTGCCTAGGCAACACGCACAGCACTGCTTCGTGGTTATCTTAACAAGAGCTCCCCATTTGGATCCAGTGGCCTGTGCAAGGCATGGCATCTTGCCTTTTTGTTTGCCTTTGTAGAGAAGTCTAACCCACCTCACAAAGACAGGCTGTTTCTAGAGGACTGCAATCAGGAGGAAGTACTTGCAATTCCCTTTCAACTTCACCAGGGATAAAGAAATAACTGTTTCACATTGCAATACTTCATCACACCAAACAATCCTCACAAATAGAGCACCCTGTGTGGGATACCTGCTTACCTCAACTGAGAAACTTTAACTGGAGAGGAAGAATTGGGGATGCTGAAGATGAATCTCATAGCAGCAATGGCCAGGGAAGCAGTGCTTGGGAAGCTCAGAAGATGGAAAGTGAAACAAGTTGTGGAGCTGCAGTGAAACTGGTGTTGCTCTGGTTGTACTTGCTGACAGACCACGAATCAATTCACAGTGATTTTGCACTCCCAGCTCATGAATGAGGCAAAGAACCAGGTTCTGACCCCCTGACCACCCAGGTTCTGAAACCTGTTCCTTAGAACAGGTTTCAGAACCTGGGTGGTCAGGGGGTTTCCCCCTGGCCCTCTGGGGATTTTAATATTCTCGTGTATTCCTGGCATCAGCATGCTTGCCAAAGAAACTGCATTTTCTTGGACAAGCATCTCTTTTTAGTCTTCAACACAAACATGGGGGTCAGGTCGCTTTGTGTTGGTTCTTTATTCTTTACTCTGCTGTGCCATGCACAGACAAAGACAGAAGCAATAACTCTTTGGAGTTATTAAGCAGCATTTTCTCTGGAAAGGTTGACTTAGATTTACAGAGATAGGGCAAGAAACCAACAAAAGCTGCCACAAAGCAGAGTGAGCAGCAGGGCTCAGTAAAATAGGAATGGATGGAGATAGAAGACTGATACAAAACAGTCTTTTCCTCTTTCCCTATCCTTCAAATCTGGCAGGGGAAAAAAGACACACAAGAGGAAAAGGGAATTTCTCATCTGTCAAGTGCCCTGGGAGACAGTGAGACAAGTCTGGAATTCCTCCCTATCAACCAGGTTGTGATCAGCTCTGCCATTCAGCTGGACTCTGACAGACTTTCCAGGTAAGTGAAAGTCATATCATAATTGGCTTTATGAGACAAAATCCTATTTGTGTGGTCTGACACCAGGACCCCACATCTATTCTGTTACTATTCATGTGAAAAAGGAACCAAACTTGACCAGCACTAGAACAAAAACTTGTGTGCACGGCTACATTCTCCTTTGCTGGCCCCTACAAAGCTTCTTCCAGAAGGTGTTTCATCCTGCCATGTAAATATTGCTGCCTTTGTACATCCTTAGGTTACATTTTGATTCAGAACAATTTTACTGGAATGAAGCTGCCTGATTTCTCTTACAAGTTTTTCATCTCTCCAGTTTCATTACAATAAGGCATGTTTAATTGTGAAATTCCTAAAGCACTAAAGCAGACTGAAACAGCTTTTGAGACAGAAAGCAGCCATCTGAAAATGCTGATCTACATTTCTGGCTAAGAAGGAGCAATAAACCAGCTCTGTGCTTTCCCAGCATCAGTTCACTCCAGCACCAGTTCACAGCACAGGGCTGATTTGATTTTCACTGATTGCCAGCAGCCTCCCGGGGCCAGCTGCTTTGGCAGCTGGACACCAGCCAGGAGTAAAGTGGCCCTGGCCACCAGCCCTGTGCTGATGGCAGGGGAAGGAGGTGCACAAACTACTGCAGCAACTGCTCAAAGATTCCTGAAATGGGGCAGAAAACCAGCAGCTGCCAGCCACTCCAGTTTTAAGGCCAGCTTTGACCCAGCAAACTGGTGCAACGCTGTCCTCCTTCTTTGGTGGATCTTGCTCCATGTGTGTGAGCTTCTTTACATTTCTTTTCCCATTATCTTGTTGTATTGGAAGCAAAAAGTGGTTGGCTCTAAGGAAAAAAAAAGCCCTCAATATATTTGCCTACTTTCTAAAATCAAATCAACTTGAATTTTGTTTGTTTTCTACATGCATACTTGACTTCCTCTAAATCCAGGGGGAAAAGTCAGTAGAAGGGTGCTTGTAGTGCTTCCTTAACAATATATGAGGTTATTTTAAGGGTCAAAGTGTTTTTCCTTTTGAATGTCATGCTTTGGAGACAAAATAAAAAACCTCTTTTCTGGTATTATAGGCACACTTAAATATTGTTTTCCAGTTATTACTAAAAGTGACATTCTCACACTAAAAGATTTTACAAGGTAGCTATGGGTCAATACAACAATTAACATCAGCCTTACATCAAAACAAAATTTAAACAGGCAGTTGTGTGTACTTCAGCAGATTTAGTAAATCACCTGATAAATTACACTGTTATAGCTAAGGTGGGTGAAATTGTTTCAAAGCATATTTGTCCAAATCTTTTTGCAATAAACCTTCTTCTGGCCTCCAGTAAAATCACTTTTTTTGCCTTTTTTTCTCAAACTTGTTCATTAAACATGTTGCTAAAGCTCTGGAAAAGAAATTAAAAATGCAACTAAAGATGTACTTCTTTAAATGCTGTTGCTGTAAATTTTTGCTTTTTATTTCAAATTCTTGCTTTTAGTAAAAATACAATAGCCAGCAGTACAGAGCTGTTCTTCAGTATCAACAGAGCTTAAATCTATTCAGTTGGCTGCCTTCATATGTCTCTAAATAAATACTCCTGAAATCAAGTTTTACCATTAATTGTTATAGGCAAGGGGATTTGCTTGTATCTGAATTTATTTTTGTGATAGTTATTTGACCTAAGTGAAAAAAAGCTCCTCTATAAATACAAGATGGAGGGATTGTCAATGGGCAGTTTGAAGATCTTTCATCCTTGTCAGTGTGCTTATTAAACCTAAATATTTTACACAATAACCTACTCCATTGAAACCTGTTCAACATGTGTGCTTTGATAAATATTATAAACTTGCTAAAAAGTTATTCAAAAGAAGACAATGTAATGCCAGATTTTGCACATTTTCAAAATTTGAGCACCAAAAGATGTGCTTTGTTAACCACAACTGGGTTATGCCTATTAGGGGTGGGCCCTTGCAGATATTTTCCAAGAGTGTTCCCATAAGTTCAAAGATACTGTTAACAAATTCTCAAATGGAAAAACATCACAGTATAAATAGGTGGCTTCTTTCCCTCACCTATGCACACTCAGAATCAAGGTAAATATGGAAAATGTGCTTTCTAAATACATAAACACACTCAGATGTACAATCTAATGCTTTGTTGACCTAGACAGATGAAATCCTGAGCACCTCTGGGATCCTTACATTTCTAAATACCTCTGCTGTGTAGAGGAAACCTATGCTTTAGAGCAGCCCTCCTCATCAGCCTGTGTGCACTTCAAAGGTTTCTGTCTACCTTTTGAAGTGCACTATCCATATCCAACACTAAAGCTTTTCTAAGTGGAGACTGGCAGCTGCAAAAATAGACTGTAAATCTGGTTTCAGCCAGACTGTAAGTAGATGTAAAGACATATTTTAAAAGGTCCTGGGAGCCTGTCTTGATTACGGTGCCAAGAATTTTTACCTTGACATTTTCACTCAGTAACTCCATTCCCCAGTGGCCCATCAGAAACCTCTCTGCTCCTCATCACCTCCCCTTAATGCTTCTTAAGACAAAACAAGGCTGGAGATAAGTCCCTGATGTAGAGTGCTTCCAGTGAGAGGCTGGAGCAAATGGTCAAGGCATTATCTGCAGATAAAAACACAAGTATTCTTTCCACATGCTGCTGTGTGGATGGCAATAGGAACAAGATAAACTCTCTGTGCTTGTGTCTGTAATTCTGTTAGAGAAAGCAACTCCTGTGGACTGCGTTCTTGCATTCTTACCCAGAAGCTCCACACCAGAGCCTTCAGTCCACAGCATTTTGAAGGTACAGAACACTAGGAACTTGGGGACCTAACTGAGTCACCTCTTTCTGTATCATTAGATGTCAAAATGCTTTACAAAGGTAGCAGTCATAGCAACTTCACAATACAGCTGTGAAAATAAAGGTATATTATAGACACACACAATCTCTCTGTGGCTGAAGTGATTTCTTTAAGCCCACCAAGCACACCAGTGTGAGAGCAAGGAACTGGCCCTTGCAGCTCAGGTGCCCAAAAAATTATTAGACCAATGAATCCACAGTATTTTTTTAGTCTATGGCATCTGGTATTCACAAAGAACACAGATTTTTGTTATAGCTGGAAGTTTCTCATTTGAACATCTCAAATATGGGTCTTCTGAACCCAAACATCATACAGTAACTGACATCCTCTCCAATAAAATGAGGCTCTATTGCTACATAAACCACTTTGAGTAGCAGGTGTTTTCACCTGTAGAAGCAGATGGGATTTTTACAAAGCACCTAACAATGACTATCAAAAGGAAAAACATGTCTCATTTATTGAGACTAAGAGACCAAAAGAACTTCTGGATCCCTATTTCTGGGAATTGGGTTTAATGCTGCATTTAAGTCTGTTATGGTTCTCTATTTGATTGTGATGTTTGGCACAGTTGGAATCAGCATATACTGAAAATGCATAATTATTTTGAGCTAGATCACCTTAACAGACCTTTGAAGGAATGATGTCAGATAACTTTGTAATATATGGGGCCCACTTACATAAAGCTTGTCAAAATTTTAAATAGATGAGTGTTTCAGTGCTGGCAGGAGGCTTGCCTTCTTCCTGGAAGAGTATTTTATTTTGGTTTATATAGCAAAAGAGAAGGGAAAGCATGAGAAGAGCAGTTAAGATACTCTGGGTAAATCCAAAATATTTTGAAAATACCCAGGGAGATTGATAAGACATTGAAGTGTTGTTTTTCTTTTTCTAAGATGAAAGTAAGAAATTATTACTTTTGATACCTCTGTAAGTGGCTTAAAGCTCTTGCTCCTCATTCCTGCCTGATCAGGGTTTTAGAGAAACTGTTCTGGTTCCTTCCTGTGCTCTTACTGATTCCCTTTTTGGTAGTGCTCTGTAACAGTGCAGAATTTATCCCAAATTAAAGCACTTTCAAAGGCAGTGTATTAAATTCACAGAAGCTTTAGCTTACTTTTCAAGATTTACTGGGAGGTTTTAATATAACTATGGAAAAACAAAGCTGTCTCATTTTTTGTCTTTTATGTTTAACATTACAAAATCCATACAGTGTTTAGTGCTGGAGTGTTTTCATAGAAAAAAAAGTCTTAATATTTTAACAATACAGAATAACTCCTCAGTATTAATATTTGCATTTTTAATGATGCCCAGGAGTTGTTACTGAAAATTAATTCTCAATGAATAAATTATTTGCTATCAGAATACACTGGAGGAATAGTAACATCTGGCTTAATTCTTTGATTTCCATTCTGATAAGGCTGTAAAATCTAGTAAAATTAATTTGTAACAAAAAGCCAAGCATCATAGGATGTTTGGAGAGGTGGAACCTCTACACTAGACCTGACTTGTCTAGAGCTGCTTTCTAGTGTATCTACTGCATTCAGATGTTGATAGTTGATAGCAATGGAGAGGTGGTGTTGCTTTTTCCCTTAAAGAAAGATTAAAGTCCCTTCCAATCCAAATCATTCTGTGATTCTATGATTTTCAAGCTCAAATCTGCTGCAAATGCACGTGCTCATACATGTGCACATATGTGCAACATGCCCTGTGTAATTCAGGCAAGCTCCTCTCTCTCAGCTTGACCTTGTCTCTGTAAGGGCTGTGCAGAGCCCAGCAGGCAGAGAAGGCAGGGTGGGAGAAGGGAGATATGGAAAATAACATCAGCCATGCCTGGGGGATGGGCTGTGATTAGGATTTTACCCAACTCCAGCTGCTTTTACCAAACTCAAGTGAGATGTGTCCAGCACATGCTCAGTGCCCTCGCCCTGCAGAACATCCAATGTGATGAGCTGGGATGTGAGCCCAAAGCCCACATTGCTTTGCCAGGGGGCTTTACTAGAAGTAGTAGAATATCACAGCTCTACACCTACTCCAACAAACCAGGGCACATCCATTCTCTTCCATGAGCTCCAGACACAGCTGACCCTAAACTCCTGTCAGAGCCTTGCTCTCTCTCTAGCATGCAATGGATATACATATTTTTAATAAAAATATCCTTTACAGCAAAGGAAGCTCTAAGCTGTTTTGTTGAATAACAAGCCTGAAATAATTTCCTATGTTAAGGAGAGAGGTTTAAGAATGAAGTAGACCCTTGGACAGAAAGTAAATGCCTAGTACTTCAGCAGTGATTCACCACAGAGACAGGGAGGGTACTCTGATGATTTGCACCATCTAAGATATGTTATTGATACAGCCTGGAATGGGCAGGCTCTTTGGGGATGGGAGTCAAGATCCTTGATCCCCATATTCCCTGAAGGATGTCTCATAGAAACTTTGTAGGGTTTTTAAATATCCTTTTCCAGGCTTTGTGCCTGCTGGAAAGCTTTGCTTATTCAGCATTTGGAGGTGTCAGCTTCAAAAACGATGGCTTAGCCCAGGGGCTTAGCAATTAGACCCTGATCCATTAAGATACTCTGTTTAAGAGCTCTCTCAACCCACTCCTTGCCCCCTCCCCAGTGCAGCAGCAAGGAAAGTAACAGGGCTTTCTGTAAGTAGTGTGTATTTCACCTTAATGGCATTGCAAATGAAATATGCAGTTAAGCAGATTTCATATTTGCAGGATTCCTCCACATTTCAATTATTTTTCAGATTTCCTTCTCTTTTTCAAGTCTTTAATTATTCCTTGTTTTTTCCTATATTTTATAGCCAATGTTTTAATATTCCTGTTAGAATTGTTCTGAAATTTTCCAGTCCTGGTAGGTATTTTTTTTTTGCATTGCACAAAAAAAACATGAACTGTGGACCATTTCCACAAGAGATACATTATCGTAATTCATGATAATTCTGGTATAGCAAGAGAAATCAGCAGCCTAGTCTTAGTCAACACATCAGAGAGAAATTGATTACAAATATGTGTCATTAATTTATGCTAGTAGAGGGTTTGTTCATTCTGAAAATTGGGATCTCAGACTGGGCTACGTTTTAATAAGCATAAGCAAAATGCTCTCTTTTTAAAAAAACACTCTCACAAGTTCCAGACACGGTGTGATTCTTGGGGTTGTTGTTGCAGTGCCAAGAGTTGGATTTCCAAGATCCTTGTGGGTCCCTTTTGACTCAGGATATTCTGTGATTCTCTGATTGCATGTTGAGGTTTTACAGCTCACGAAGAAAACTCATGACCTTGGCCATGGCCTGCAGTGCTGGCCCCCCAAATGTTCTTATCATCAGGGATATCTCACAATCCTTCCTTGAATCCATTCATGGAATAAATGTCATAACCTGCAAGGGTAAAATACAAAAATTTTATTTTAATGGTGGCATTTTTGTTGGTACCTAATGAGAATATACTGGATGTGGTAGGTATAGATTATCTGTGGTTATACCTGTGACAACACATACTGTGCCTGGGGACACTGATGTTTCCTAAAGCCCCCCAGATGGAAAGATGGCTCAGCCTGCTCTGGCTTGAGCATCATCCTTTTCCCCTTCCCTGCTCTTCAGGAGAAACAAGAATCTGTGAACCCAACAAGTCTCTAAAGCAGAATTGAAACAGTCACCTCTCTGCTGAACCCTCAGTGGGTCACAGAGAGGCAAACACAAAAGTGCTTTAATCTCATTTGAATTTTATGTCATCAAAATGGCTTTAAGGGTGAACACATTGCACTAGAACTAATCCTAAAGTTAAAAAAAAAAGTAGGGCAAGCCCTGCAAAAATAATCATATTAGAACTGAAGTGATGAGATATTTGCATTTAAGGAGGATCATTTTGACATTCTGAGCTTTTATTTTGCATTCCTTTCATGCTTTGAACTTTTCACTCATAGCCAAGAGGGTTACAATCTTTTTTCTTCCTTTTATGCTGTTATTTTATGCAATATTTGACCCCATAACCTGGAGTTTAAGAAAAATGTTCTGTATTGCAGGGCACATAATAAAATTAGGGAATAATTTTTTTTTAATAAAGCCTTTGTAAAAATTAATATTTTTGAATGCTACAAAAAATAACACAGGTTTATATGTGGATAGGAACATGTGTACATACATATATGAATGACTAATGACCGCCTGGGTTCACTGGACACTGTGAGTACACATTTGTTTTCTTGAAGTCTCCAAAATTCTCTCATTCATAGCCTAAAGACTATATTTAGAACTTTTGTTCCTGGAGTGCAAAGTGGTTTTGATCAGATTAATTTTTTTTCAGAATTTTATTCCATTAAATAGTCTAATATTGGGTACATCCATGAAAGGTTTCTTGCATGTTTTCCTGGTTTGCTTTAGGAGTGTGAAATATAGGTTGAGTAGTCATTGTTCTACTCTATCAGTTTCTAGACTCTGTAATCTTTTAATAGTCTCTTCAACTCTTATCTATTCTGTTCTTAATTCCTCATTTTACTGCCTTGGTAATCTGATTCTAGTGCAGAGAAGTCTCCACCTTCCTCACTTTTTAAAGCCAAAGCAACAGTGACTTAACTTTTGTTATAGTTCATCATTTCCTTTTAGCTAGATTTTAACTAAACTTTCCTCTGTACTCAGTTAGAAAAAACATTACAGCAGAAATATCACAATCTGTTCCTTACCTCTAACCCTATCAAAACCTATTGCCAAACCTCAAAAGCAGAGTAGGGAAAATTTAGGCTGACCTGTGTCCTCTCAAAGTGCCACAAGAAGCAGTGAGTCTCCTGAGTCAGTTTCTGTGCCTCTTTCTAGGGGCCACTGAGGTGAAAATAAATTTTATCACCTTTAATCACTAATTGGCCTGTTGGCTAAAGACCCCCCTGCATCACAACAGGTTTGCTCAGAATTTTTTCCTGGTTGTAATCCCGTTCCCTTTTCCTACTACAGTGTGAGGAAAATGCTGCAATACAATTCCTCTTCCTGAAAATTCTTCCAGTTCTAACAGCACACAAATCAGCCACATTTCAGTGGTGCTCCCTGCTCTGACACAGCTGCTGTTCTCCACTCCCCCTGGTCTTTTCAAAGCTGCAGGAAAAGTTCCTCACAGATCTTGACAGGTGCCAATTCCTTGCACTCCTTTAGAAACCAACCCCAAATACAGTCAGTGTCAGTGACAGGGAAGAGTAAAGCAAGCCCAAAAATGTTTCTCCTGAAGTTATTGGCCTGTGGGACTCAACGCAGTGGGAATTCAATAGGAATTGCTCCACTGATAGCAAGAAGTAATATATCCAAGGGCTGTGTGAGTTCTGGAGAGCTCAAATCTGTGGAGCACCAGAAGTGTCAATGCTTCTTTTCTTGGCACACACAGAGCAGGGACCAGAAATCACCTGCCAGTTCTCTGCTTCAGAAAAGAAATGCTGAAATTCCCCAGAAACCTGTGAGCTCTTGGCCCTATTGCAATTTTGTCTAATGTCTGCTGGTATTGTGCTGGTTAGTGCTAGAGATGTGCACAGTACAGACAAATAAGAGTTTTGCAACCCAGTAAAAAAAGTCATTTCTGGGTTTTGGAAATAACTGATGAAGGCCAGGAAAACATCTGGAAATTCTCAGGCTATGATAGTTCTCCATATATGCAAGATTTGTAACATTTTCACAGGGTGAGATCAGCTGTGATTAAGGAATGAAAACAGTCCTGTTCAGGTTTTGAGGGATTTTTTACACTGGCATGAAAGCTTCTGAACATTTCTAATGAGCCTGGATTTTGTTTCACCTATTACAGTTTCTTGTTATCATAGCTTTCTTTATTAGAGGCCAAAAATTAAAAAATAAAACAAAAAGTTTGCATTTAAAGATTTTTTTTAATGGTTGGTCAAGCCTTCATAGTTTCTTTACAGAATGAACATCTTTTCCTTCCTGCACTGAACTTGGCAGCAGCTCTCTCGAACACATCTCTGTCAGATAAACTGAAGCCACAGAATCTGACCAAAATGAAGCAACAGCATGTCTTCACAAGCTACTTACTTGCATCTATTTTAAAAAGTTACCAGTTAAAATGCACTCCAGTCAAAAATTAGAATCCTTTCAAACATTTTACCAATGCCTATTTATTTTCAATCCAAAGAACTCCAAGTATTATTCACTCCTCCATCTGATCAAAGTCATCTGCAAATATTGCTCTTCTCCTCTCTGTCACATGAGTTTCTGTGATAAATGTCTTTTATCCCTGCTGAAACTTTGGTATCCATCTCTCTCCTTCTAACAAGGATATATTTTAAGAGGCACATGTCTCTTCACAAAATGAAATCTGAAGCTGAGATCTCTAGCTATTCATTGTATGGAGCATATTCTATTTTCTTCACAAAATCACAGTTTTATGTGTGTATTTTTTAGCACATCCCAGGTTTTGTTGTCATTGTTGTCCTCTGAATTTTCTGGTCAATGTGATAGATACTTGGGCCTGATACAGGGTGAGAGGGAAAAGCTTCTCAGCTATAGGCTAGTTTGTGCCCTACCCTGGATTCTGGGAAAGAAATTTCATAAGTGTGGCATGCTTACCATTATCCAGGTTTGCCTGGGTTTGATTGCCTCCAGGACAAGAAGGAAAATGATGTTTTAAATAAGATGTTTCAAACCAATCAAGGGGAATGTCTGATAAGAAGCAAATCCTACAGAGGTGGGCAATGCATTTTTGGGGCAACTTCCCCCTTTCCCCATAAGACACAACTGCAGAGAAACAGGGTCCAATGGCAGTCATATCTCTAGAGGGGACTGTGGACCACCAAGGACCCCAAAGAACCCCCAATTTTTTGGGAACTCTCCACTAGCTGACTGCACATCCATCATGTACATCTTGTTCATCTTGTACAACATCTAATGTTGTACAAACTCAAAGGATCTCCTTCCTGAGGAGACATCTAGATGTTCCCACAATAATTTTGATATATACGACCTGATGGACTCTTCTTTTCATGGGCTTCCAGCCCCAACAAATCAAGACTGTGACCATTAGTTCAACTACAGATATCAAAATTGCAGTGATCAAGTCTTGTCTCTTTACACATGGTTGATGATATCCTTCCCCTCCACTATCTATCTATCTATCTATCTATCTATCTATCTATCTATCTATCTATCTATCTATCTCTGTCCTTTCCTTCTTCTTTCTTTTTTTAACTTGCTTATTTTCTTCATGGTATTCTCATACTTTTCTAGAAAAGCACCAAAACAGCTGCTACTTCCTTTCCATTGCAGTCAAATTGTTTTAAAACAAACCTACCTCATTGACACTGGTCAATCACCAGTTTGTTTCACTCTAATCAGCTCAGAGGATTAATTAAGAGGAAGTTCAGCTGCCCTGTCTCAGAGGCAGGTCATTACACACAAGAAAATCTTTTGCATTTTAAAGGCCACTGCTGTTTGCTGTCCTCAAAAAGGCAGGAGTTCCCACAGCAGCAAAAATTCCACACAGGATGTAAGCAAAGTGATTGGGCACCAACCTTTTCCCAGTTAGTTGACATGTGGGATGTGTGTGTGTGTTAAAAGAAGACAGAAATGATGGCTGTGAGAGCCAGGGTGCCCTCATCCATGATTCAACACCTGGCAGAGCCCACACCAGCACACCATTTCACTGATGTGGCACAGTGCAGGGGGCAATTGGTGTGAGAGAGGCCACTTGCTGCTGATCTTATAGAAAGACATGGTTGGTGTCAGCATAATCCTCCCTTACTGAGTCCCCCAAGGGAATGAAGGAAAAACAAAAAAAGAAATTATCTCAGCCAAGGTTTGAATGCAGCTGGAGAATCAAGGATGCAAGTGAGAGTATTAAGTTTGCTCCTGCAACCTTAATCCACTCATTGTTCATATGTTTCAATAGCTCAGACAGAACCTTTTTCCATAGGTAGTTTCCCCTTTAAATTGTGCAGAATCAATCTCCTGAGTAACAAAGTGATATGCAGCTATGTCTGCAAAATGCTGGACAATCTTTCTGCATCTGTTGAAAGGAGTGTAATAAACAGAGCAGACTTCAGGAAGGGAATGAACAATATCCGCCCTAAGTGTTTCTGCATGATGTTCAGTGAATTACTCCATGGAGTATTTTTACAAACCTTGACCAGTTCAGACCTTCTCATTTTCCAGCTGGTCAGCTTGCAGTGTGGATATAAGCTTTGCAAAGTGCTGATCACTCACTTTTGCAACTGTAGTTGGTGGGATAAATAATTTTAATATCAACCTACAGAGAAATTAGTGGGATACAGGTCTTAAATGTTAATGGACCGTGTCATGCTGACAGCAGTGTGCAACTACATTTCTAACCCTGGGCCTACTTCAGGATGTTATACAGACTTATACACAAAGGGCTTAACAATGCCAAGTTTCCTGAAAAGTCAGGTTATGTATCTCATACTGAAAACTAAAATTAACCATCAATTTCCTCCTCAGTCTCAACTGTCTCATCTAAAAAAAAAAAAAAAAAAAAAAAGAGACCAATAGGAGCACCTTTGCTCATATGAGTAGAATTAGAGACTATTAAAGGCTGTGAAACAATTACCAAAATAAAAAAAAAATTATGCAAATGGTGACACTCAGAAATGGAGTTAAAATTAGTGATGAGAAAGATTGCTTTCTTTTCAGTGTTCCTGTCTGACTTGCCTTCAGGATCCTGTGGATAACAAGGTGTACAATGATTTAAAGAGGACAATAGGGTTTTGTGAGAGTCGTGTTGAGATGGCTCTGCTGACCTGTTCCTAACTTGAGGCTTCTTGTTCTTGTAAGGCTTTTACAGGAGCAGACCCACTTTTGGGCAAGAGAAGCATGGAGCAGATTCTGGGCATCCCCCCCTCCTTAGATGTCATCAGCATGTACCCCACTGGTATGCTGGGAATGTAAGATGCTTCTTCCCCTTCTTCCTACAGGTGCCCCTCTCTCTGCTCTGCATAAGCAATTATGAAAATTAAATGTTTTTTCATAGCAGAGTCATATGAGAAGCACGTATGAAAACAACTCTTCCTTTGCCATTTGTTTTGATCCTTTCTACTAAAAGCATCATTTTCTGGGGTTTTTTTTCCTGGTATGCCATTTCTGGTATGGACAGTTTCAGGTAGAAAGAAGCTGTTTTATAATTTTCAGCTTAAGCAACTTTTCCACCATTTTTATTATACCTTCTGGTAGGGGTTTTTTTCACCCACAAATGATACTTCTCTCCTTATAGGAGAGTTGGCACATCTTTACAGCAGTTCTTGACTTTTTTTGTTTTGTGATTTCTGCCAAGCCAAATTTCACAGTATATAGGAGCAATAAATTCTGTCCCCTAATAGATGGCTGGAATTGGAATAGATGTTTCAATTTTAACCTCTACCCCCATCAGCATTAAGAAGTGACTGCTTGCCAATATAAACCCCACAGTTACCACAGCTGTTTTCCTATTCAAAAGTTGACTAAAGATGAGCTTCTCAGACAACATTAAAAGGACAAATGATAGCCTGTTAGAGAAATTACTGCATTCTGCAGCAGCAGTGTTCCCTTCTGAGCCACTGGTCCCTAAAGCTGGAGCAATAATTAGATCACTGTAAGATCTGTGTATAAGATAGTTCTCATAAATACCCTGGTATTTGCCTGTATGATCAATTTAGCTTTGTCATTGTCATCTCCATGGACCTGCATTCAGCCACATCCTACTGCCGTTGTATCCAGCTGAACAGAGAGGGAAGTTGAGGATCATTAAGTGTACCTGGTCTTCCCCTCCCTCTTCACCAGTTGTGCTATTCCTACCTCCTCTTAGCCTCTTGAGTGGCATTTCTGGTAGGAGACACTGCCTTGTACAGGCACAAAGAAACACCAAGAGCATACATCCACTACAATTGGAAACATGTGTCTGTGTGCTCAGTACCCTAAAATTTGGTCCTTTTTAATCCAGAATCTGTATTGGCTTCTTGTTCATTTCCTCTGTCCTAATACACAGCTGTACACACACACACCCCCATGTATCTAGATGCTCGCCAGCATCAGATCCTCATCCTGCTCTGCAGAGAGAACACCTCCTGTGGATATTCTCCAGGCTGATTTTGCTCCAGGATGTAAACTTCCCTCTCATTCACAGCCTCCTCTGCCCACAGTAGCTTTTCACCCCCCAGTCACAATCCTGTGCTATCCTTAGTGCCAACTTTTGTGTGACTCAGGATGGTGTTTTGTGCTCTTCTGACCTTTTCCAGGCATCTCTGGCTGGTCTATTGCTGAGAGATCCAGCTGGGTTTGTACTCACCTGTTTTCTGGTAAATCTGTGCAGTAATAGCTAATATTGTTACCATTTATTACAGAACCAATTATCTCTCCTATAAAATCAATAAATATATGGGGCTATGGATTAAGAGGCCAGGCAATGGAGATGGGATAGAATATCAACTGTATTTATTAATATATTCAAGACAATCTTGTCTCAGATATTATTCTTAATTGTATATCTTCTTTGCTTTATCATAGTGGGTATTGACTCAAATTTTACCCATCCCCCATAAATTTGTTGAAAAACTGTAAAATAACTAAAGAGCAACTCTAATGTGATTCCACTTTGATTTAATCCTGTTCCCAACATGGAGATGCTAAGTTCTGAAAAGGAGCTTTCAGCTGCAATCTGTAGGATTTATCTCCAAGTATGCAGGGGATACGATTAGGTGAGCACTGTTCATCTCCTCCACTGTGCCATTTACCTCCCAGAAAGTCCTTTTACTTCAAGCACAGCTCTCTGCATAGCTGTCACAGCACTGTGTAAAAGAGCTGTTCAGTCTCTGCTGATTTCATATGGATTTGCTGGCAATCAGATTTGGCTATACACACACAAGCTCCCAATCTCCTGGCATGGTCATCCTGTTGCAGCTTCCTCAATTTTTCAGCCAGCAAGGACTAGAAATGCCAGGGGGAAGGGAATGTTTGACATAGCACTGCAGCCATCTATCCAGCTGAGTTAGCACTGACAGAAGATCAGGATGGAAAATACAGAGGTAGAAGCAGAGAGGTGCTTTCCTCCTTTGCTCCACAAAGGGGAGTTTCCAGAAATAACTTGCTTTGATTTACTGAAACAGAATGATAAAGCATTTTGCAGGTTTTAAGTCCCACAATAATGAAATATCAATAACCCCTCCAGCTGATAAAACCCTTCTTGTAAACAGGCTTTACATTAATTTAGGTGATGTACAAAATTATACTTTAAAGAAAAAAAAAATAGAAAAAGAAAATAAACAAAATAAAAATCAAATTTCATAGCCTATTTTAAACTGCAGCACAAAAGATTAATTACATACTGCTCCTATTTCTCAGTTCTCTGAGAACTATGGCAGTAGACTATTGAATACATCTTCATGTTTTGTTCAATAGATGGAATTGCTGCCAGTGCTTAAGATTTTGGTATGTTCATAAAACATCCAGTCAACATTCAGTCTATTGCACCATGACTTTTTCCATGGAAAAAAAAAAGCTCTAAAACTCAGAAGCTAAGCAACAAAACAAACCAAACCAAACAAACACCCTGCATACATCCATACTTTCAAGCATGTTTATTTCCTCTATTTTAAAGAAATAATTTCTCATCCTAACCCATTATCACTCCAAGAATTTAGACAGATTTCAAAAACTTAAATCAAGCAGCTGAATATGAAAATATAAAGCTATCAAAAACTTGTTATAAATCTTGTCAGATTTACACAGGCAAAATCAGACCCTATGAATTTTGCTGGGTTCAAAGCAAAGAAGTTGGGAACTAAGGGAGGTTTTGGCTCATTAATTATTGCAGTGCAACTCTGGATTATACTGAACAGCTCTCTGGGAGCCCCAACTCTTGTATGGGGAGATCTGGAATTTCAGATAGGATGATACACATTCACACCAGTGATAAGCATTTGCACAGGTAGTAGTGGGCTTCCCACAGTACAGTCAGGCAGACGGAGTCCATAAATGGCTTCTTTTCTTAGTGGCTTGTACAAATTTCCAAATATGTGACCCTGGTGCTGATGCATCTGAGCAGTTTTCCATTTTCAGTGAAGGAGGGGTATGCTGAAAGTTATCTCGTCTTTATTGTAGACTGCCCTATTTACCAGACAATTTACCATTTAAAATTATTATTTAAATATGTACAATTTAGCTATTTCTGGAGACTATCTCCCAGCATTTTAGAGACAGGATTAGAAATACATTCAAACAGGTGTGGTGCATGCAGAGGAAATTTGAAATTGTGATGAACGCACTACAACTAAAATTTAATTTTGCCAATAGACTACATTAAATTTTCAGGCTTTAGTGATGGCTGATATGATATTGAAGGTTAATTTGTATTTCAGGTTTGCCCATTTTTATGTAATTAATATTCTCGTTGTGCAGGGACTTTGTAATAATAAAAGAATAAAAGAAGTGTTGGTCAGAAATAGCTAATAGGTGCATCACAGGCAGGTTTTTCCAGTAAGACACCTTAGCTGTGTTGATTTCCATGACTGTAAAATTCCAAGTTAAATGAACTTCAGGGTACAATGAATTTTAGCAGGTCTAGACCCTCACCTTGAAAATGGAAGAAAGGAGAGGCAAGAGGGAGTGAGCAAGGGAGGGAAAGTGCTAAGCAAAAATATCTGTCATCTCTGCTTATCTCTTATCTCCAGAGGGTCAGTAAGTGATAAAAGCAGGAGTAAAGATCACGTGGGACAAAAAGAAAGTGAGGAAGTGAAAAATATTTTCTTTGGAAGGCCTAGAAAAATCTCACAGAAGGGAGCTACAGATCTGCATATTTAAAGCCTGCATAAAGCAGGAGTTGCACAGGGAAAATGAGCAGCTTTGTGGATCTGCTTGGGAAAAGCAGCAGTCTGGAGGCACCTGAGAGCCCTGGTCCTGAGCCAAGCAGGAGAAAAGCAGCACATTGGCTGAGGGCCCATCAATGCACATCCAGAGGTGATGGATGGACCCGCTGGATTTTAGCTTTGCTGTGGAGAAGTCAGAGTGCTGTGCTGCTTCACCGTGTGACGCTGCTCCACCAGGACCTGTGCTAATTTGAGGTTCACTCTCCAACATTTGCCTGATATTGCTTAGAAGTCAGCATTTCCAGATACCAAACACCCTCTATCAGTTTAAAATGTTGGGGTTAGGATGAATAAATCCCCCTCACTTTTATATCCACAACTTTTTTCTGCTGCCAGAAGTCCATGAATAATTGTATTTAGGCAGTTTCATTGCACTGTTGTGAGCAGAATTGGACATTTGCACTGAAAAACCTCTTTTCCTCTATAAAACCAGTTTTACTACCAAAAATTGAACAATGGCCATTTAGTCCTGCTGAGGGGGAAAATGCACTTTAAAACATGACATTAATTTTTAATTAATGAAATTACTTTCATATGACATGGAAATACAAGGGATTCTGCCAGTAGATTCTTCACTACTATAAAGATATATATATATATATATAAACTAATTAAACTTTCTTTCTGAGGTGAATATGAAGTTAAATAGATGAGACAGAGCAGGTCACTAGCTGACTACTTTCTCATTTAATTTTGTATGATGCTGCAAAATTTAGATCTCCATTGGAAATGCAGCAAAGCTGGAGGATCTTCAAAGCTAAGAAGTTGGTTTTCACACCTTTTAAGTTTATAAATAAAATTTAAGGGTGCTCTCATTAGGTATTTTGCATAGTTCAAGCCTGGGTCATGTTTTGTACAGTATTATAATGCAAATACCAAATTTGGAAGAATTATAAACAACTGCTTTATTTTGGATGACTTATAAATATATGCTTTACTTTTTTTTTTTTTTTTTTTGGTATTTCAAAGTTATTTGAGATCTGTTCATGATCTACTGTTTTCTTACTATAAATCAGTAATATATCTAAAGACAAGTTAGGTCATTAAGGTAAATAACATTTACTTCCAGATGCTGGAACCAGATAAATAGCTGAGACTGGGTAATGTACAGACTTAGAAGCTGATTAGGCTATTAATACTTTACTTGGCATGTTCCAACATGCTGGTTGTGTTTTGGTTTTAGGTGAAATTCACTTCCATGACTGGATGTGATTAACAGATTAATTAAAAAATTGAATTGGTGCAAGTGGACTGAAGTTTGCAGGACAGAACTGACATATATGGGGTAGGATTGTGGGAAATACACAAAACATTAGGATAAATTCAGACTCAGAAATGGACAGTGATGTAGCTTTGATGGCAGCATGATGATTCAGCAGCAACATGACCTCAGTGCATAAGACCAGCATGGAGGCCAAATATCCTGGGGGCACTGCACCAAGCTGTGTGCTTCTAAATGCTGCTGGCACCCAACATCAGCATTTCATGGTGTTGCCATGGGAGGAAGAACATTTGGGTCTGGTACCAAGCTTCAAGCTTGCACCTCCTCAGACAGTACCTGTCCTTCTGCTATGGGCCAAGGAGAGGTGCAAAAAAAAATTCTTGGGTGTAGTGATGTTTTTACACATTTCATTAATGATCTTGGATTCCTGAAGTTCCAGGAACTCCTGAAGAGAGAGGTCATTTTCTTTCCCCTGTACTCAGTGAATTGGTGTCACTTTTGCCCTTTTCCAGGGGAGATGTTGCCACTCTCACTGAACAGCAGTTTCTGACACCTGCAAGAGTCACGGGCACTGCTGGTCCTCCCTCTGAGACAGGTGAGCCAGAGCCAAAGCCTGTCTGGAGGATGAGGTTCAACCTTTTAATCCTCCAGTGCATTCACCCAGCTTGTGCAGATGGCACATGGTGAAAGCCACCTTCTGCTGCCACTCAGAAGTGAGCATTTCCACTTGAGGGTTGGTTCCTCTCCTGAGGCACTCCAGTGTGTTTTGCACAGCTACAAGCCATCCATGAAAACATTTATGTTGGATTCAGGTTGGCCCTATATGTAACAGGATGACAGGACTGCTGGAAACATTCATGTCAATCTGTAAAGCTTCAATCTTGCCAGGAAATCTTGATTGCTTTCTTTGCCAGAATTATGAAATTAGCAGGGAAGGCAAAGTGTGGCTTTTTCAGCTGAAGAGAAGCATTTAATCAGTGTGTCATGATACCCTGTTCTAAGAATTATTTTAATTGCCTTAGATAGGAACAGAATCATGTGGGTCAAGAATTAGCTGAAGGGCTATAAACAAAGGATTGTGTATGAGGAATCATCGTGCTGAATGCAAAGTAGAGAGGGAAGGGCTTTTCCTCTTTGTACAAGTCCAGAGTTCAACTCCAGAGCCACCAGTTGGTTTCTTAAAAACCACTCACTGAGGACTTCAGGGAAGGTACTAAGTTAAGGGCTGTGAAACCATAGAGAAGTGAGAAAGAACTCACCAGGGCAAGGCTCACAAGGCTCACAAAAGCCCAGAAAAAGGCGCTCCAACGCTCCTCAGTTTCAGATCTCAGCTTAATGAAATCCCATTGCCAAAGCTTTTTTCCATCTCCTGTCTTCTGAGTTTTGTGGTCCTTGACATGCTGCACATTAGAAGGGAGCAAAAGGCTGCTCTCCCAGACCTGCTCATCAGGAAAATGGGGAGTTGGAGTGGGAGCTAATGCCAAATGGTTCTCCCTCCTCTTCAAATCCGGCCGTTCCCGCACAACAGTAGACAGTGACAGGCGAGGAGAAACATGGCCAGCTGGAGGGCAGCAAAACTGGCAAGTGGGGTGGCATTTTCTCAGGCAGGAAATATATTGGAACATAATGTTGTTTTTCAGAGCCAGGAAAATGCCACCACGGGAGGAGGATGGCTAAAGAGCGACTAGAAAACCACAGAGAGGCATGGCTTGTCAGAGTTGTCTTTTAAATTGTGGACTTGTTGCAGTGGGGACAACCTCTTGTATGGGCCAAACACAAAGCTGTGTTTAAAATCAGCATCTTTAAGGAATCAAATTTAAAGTCTCTTCAGATGGAGTCTGCTGTAAAGCAGCTGGAAACCTCAACAGCTTTGTATGAGGTGAGCACCCAGCAGTTATTTTCCTCTCCAGCCTCTTTCACAGGGGTGTGGAGAGGATGGTTTTGAGCCTGCTGTGAATTCCATCCCAGTGACTACTTAGGGTCTGACTGAGAGCTGCTCCACACAATCTGATTTCTTGGGCATGTTAGGCATATTAAACTGTTCACTGACCAAGTAGAAAACTGCCCAAAAGGAGTCAAACACTTGTCATTTTGGGATTTAAAAAATGCAAAACAAAACAAGGAATTCCTTCACCACTTACCATCGATTGGCAGGTGTTCAGCCATCTCCAGGACAGTAGGGCTCCATCATGACTAAACCAGTTCCTTCTTCCCCCATATTTATATGCTGAGCACAACACCAAAGGATGTGGAATATCCCTCTGGTCAGCTGGGGTCAGCTGTCACAAATCCTTGCTGCTGGGGTGGCGTGAGAGGCAGAAAATTACTGTGCTGTGCAAGCATTGCTCAGTGATAATGAAAATATCCTTGTGTTATCAACACTGTTCCAGCACAAATCCAAACATAGCCCCACATCAGCCAATACAAAGAAAATTAACTCTATCCCAGCCAAAACAAGAACAGTGTGTTTGCTAGAGGACCAATACCTACTAGAGAGTAAAAAGATGTTGAAAACCTAAATGGTTTCCTGGGTGATACATGTCTGGAACTCTAGATTACAAAGTCACAGAATATGTTGAGTTGGAAGAGACTTATAAAGATCATTGAGTCCAACTCTTAGTCCTGCACAGGACAAGAATGCTGCCATGTACCTGAGGGTGTTGTCCAAATACTTCTTGAATTCTCTCAGGTTTCATGTTGTGGCCACTTTCCTGGGGAGCCTGTTCCAGTGCCCAACCCCCCTTTGGGTGAAGAACCTTTTCCTGATATCCAAACTAAACCTCCCCTGACACAATTTCAGGCTCTTTCCTCAGTCCCACCATTGGCCAACAGAGACCAGTGCCTGTCCCTCTCTTCCCCTCACAAGGAAGTTGCATTTGCAGAGGTCTCCCCTCAGTTTCCTCCAGCCTGAACAGACCAAGTGCCCTCAGCTACTCCTCATACTTCCCCTCAAGGCCCTTCACCACCCTGGGACCCTCCTTTGACACTCTCTAATAGTTTAATATCTTTCACCAGTGCTCGAGGTGAGGCCATCCCAGAGCAGAGCAGGACAATCCCCTCCCTTACCTGGCAGGTGATGCTGTCCCTGATGTCCCCAGGACATGCCTGGCCCTCCTGGCTGCCAGGGCACTACTGACTCATATTCAGCTTTCCAAAGGCCAGGAAAGGCCCCCAGTTCCCCTTCCATGGTGCTGCTCTCCAGCCACTGGTTCCCCAGACCATACACACAACCAGGATTGCCCCGTCCCAGATGCAGAACCTGGCACTTTCACTTGTTGACCTTCAGGTGGCTGGTGATTGCCCTGCTCTCTAATTTGTCAGGATCTTTTTCAGGGCCTCTCTGCCTTGGACAGAGTCGACAGCTCCTCACAGTTGTGTATCATCTGTGAACTTGTTCAGTCTCCCTTCCACTTCTGAGACCAGGTCATTCATGAAGGTGTTGAAGAGCACAGGGTTGAGGATGGAGCTCTGTGGAGCCCTGCTAGTGACAGGTCACCAGCCTGATGTCCCCCCTGGCACAGTAACCCTTTGTGAGCTTGTCACTTATCCATCCCATGCTGTGTTTATCCAGCTGTGGAATTTTACCCAGAAGGATCCTGGAAATCCAGAAAGTTCTGGACATTACCTGTCTTCCCTTGGTCAGCTGGGTGGGTCACCTTGCCACAAAAGAAACCAGGTTTGATAAGCAGGACTTTCCCCTCATGAGGCTGTGCCAGCTGTGACCAATGGCTGTGCTGGCTTCCAGGTGCTTTTCAATAATCCCAAAATAATCTCTCCATAAATTTACCAGGGAGACTGACAGTCTGTAGCTTCTGGAATAATGCATGAAGTAATGGATTTTAACCTAAACCATTAAGCACACCAACTTTGTGCTATCTCCTACCATATGAAAGTAGCCTCAGTACTTAGAAAGCTCGTTAGTGGTGTAGTGGATGTTAATCAAATCAAACATTCAGCTTCAAATGACAATGTTACCGTGGGCTGAGTCTCTCATTCTCAGGCTTATGTGACAATTTCAATACTTTGAGTTGCTTGTTATTCAGTCTCTAAGGAAGATTCCAGTTTTCACACCTTTCTTAGAGACTATACCTCTTAGCTAAAGCCCACTAATATGCTAGTGAATGTTATTTTTCCTGTGAAAAAGGTGACTGAGCATCTTCACATCACAAGTACCATCACAACCTTTAAACCACTTGCATTTTGTGCTATTGCTATTGGTAGGTTTCTATTTGTGCTATTAGTAGGTTTCTTTGCTGCTGACAACAAATGCATTGATGGCATTGTTTAGATGAAATAAAACTCTCTTTTCACACCAGCTTGATAATGTGAATAATCTGAATGTGAGTCAGTATGGCTGGGGTGTTGGATTTAGCCTCTTCCTTTTTTTTTTTGCCATGGGTATGCTAGCAATGAGCAGCTTTGCATGACCAAATAAAAGCTGTTTTGCCACCTCTCTGTAGCAAGGGACATACTGGAAGAGTGTCACAATCAACCTTTCTCCATTTGTGCATCCATCCTGAGCGAGCAACAATCTGGCCCTCAAGATTATAGTGGCAGTCATGGAGACTGATGTAGTGCCTAATGTGTCATCTGGCCTGCAAATGGATATTGTTTAAACAAAGCAGAAAACAGCCCACAGCCAATTTTCACATACTTGGGCAGGCAGGGAGGTGGGGAGAACCAAGTGAGTCTGAGAGCATTAAAACTAATGATGCCTGATGGGTTTTTATCTCAAAGTCTCTCCACTACGATGCTGGGATGCCTGTTGAAGGGTGAGCTCATGCTTAAGCCTTTTCCTCAGCAGGGTCACTGATTGTAGACAAGTAGCATCTCTTGCCCCTATTCAGCCACTTGTAGGAACTTAATAGCTTAATATCTTCTTGTCTGTCATATTTGATCAAAATTGGACAGGAGATTCTGAAGATATTTAAAAGGAGAGTAGTAATAGACACACATATGCCTGCACACATAGAGTAATCACATAAATGTCATTTCCTTATTACAGCAGAATAAAACCAGTCATCACTGTAAAAAACTGCATATAAGGCATATCTCATCTCCTTCTGCTTCAAATCTGGGGCTTGCAGAAAGATTTTCCAATATGTTTAGGTACCTTCCTAATTCTATTAGAAGTCAAGATTTAGTATCCTTATGTTCTCTAAGATTTTACCATCACGTGTATCACAACATCTAAAGCTACACCTTATAGTTTTAGAAGACATTTTTGCTTGTATTGTTTTATTTTTTTTCTGATACTTACAACAAATAATAAGAAATATGTTTTGGATGTCCTTATAAGTATCATAATTAAATACTATATATTTTTTATTAAAACTTTAACGACCATTAATAAACAACTACATACCTTAGACAAGATGCAATCATTTTTTCTAGTTCTGTTAGATGTGAAAAATGTCCAGTGTTCCTGTCTGAAACAGTTTGTGGTAAGCAGTACATGATGCAATTTCATTATATTCCTTCATATGTGTTAGAAGGGTTAAATGGTGCCTGGGACAGGAATTTCCAGCTGGACATGCCTTTGAAGGTGGGACAATAACTCTCTCTATTTGGTGGCAATTCCCATGATTTCCCTCTGAAACTTTTCTTTTTGAGTGCATTTTATAAGGTCTCGGACACTAGACCCGAAATGTTTAAAGCAGCATTTTGGATCTTGTTTGAAATTATGAAAGTTTCCATTCATCACACTAACCAGAAAAAGCTTAATGCTAGTATAAAACTAAATGAGGGATTTGCCTGTGTTTTTGACCAGGAAAACAAAAGGGTTTCCACCTGCTTTCACTATTTGAGGAACTCATTACTTTCTTAATACTTTTGGCAGCTCTTCCTTCACCAGGGACAGATGCTGGCATCATAATATCTCCATAGAGTCTGGAGTAGAAACCATTCCTTCCTTCCTGAGCAATTATTTTGCCTTGCACCCCTCCCCCATTCCTCACATTGCCACCCCACCATGGCTCAGCCCCTCCTGGGGGTCTGTCACACAAGTGCCCCATCAGCATTTGCTCATCCCACAGCATTGCCTCCACTGCTCCAGCTCCAGGGAAAACAAACAGGGTTTTAGGTTTGCACGTGAGCTCCTCTGGGCAGCTGGAATTTGGTGCAGGGTGTCTGAAGAGCTGCCTCCTGACTCAGGAGGGGGATACATGTCACAAATAATGAGTGCTCTAAAGTTGGAGAGGGTGTGATGGCTCTACTGTGGTTTGGAAAAAAATAAGCTGAAGTCCAACATTCCCAAAGCCACAGGCTTTAGGATAGCACCTGGAGGCTTGAAGTGGAATCAGATCCCTCTAGAGCTAGGCACTGCTCAAGCCCACAATAAATTGCAGTCCTTCTGACATTGCTCTAAGTCTAAAGGCAAGTACCTTATTCAATTGTATCTTTCTACAGAGAAAAACACTAAAATTAATGGCAGAATAACAACAAAATATAACAGGAAAGCATTAAAGGGAAGATTAATTTTCTGGCTTGATAAAATCTTTCCTATCCAGAGGTTCTTAAACTATTATCACACTCTACAGAAGGCTTGCATATGCTGACACCAAATTGTCAGAAAAGACATTGCTCTCATTATAAAATACATAAAATTGGCTCTTCATAACTCTTTTACAAAGAAGCAATAATGTGCAGTTTATGAGAAGTAATGTAAATTATACCTGCAACCCATTAAGCTCCCTTTTGTTAAGAAGCTCTGAAGTGCTGATATAGTTTTGCTATCAGCAAGTCTGCCATTTTATTGCAGTTATTCATTGCCCACAGCAATTCAACAGAAAATTAATTAGCATCAGCCCACTATAAATCTCAACAGTATTAACTAAAATGCCAGTTCTGTAATCACTTTTCATTAAAGCCAAAAATACTAATTAAAATTGATTTTTGCCTGTGCTTTGGTAAACTGCTGCCAGTGTAAGGATCTCAGCAGTAATGCTGGATGAAGGGAGACCTTTGCTAAAGTGGATTTTATATATTGTCTTATCCCCTTTATAAAGATAACAATGTGTGAAAGGATAAGGGCTTTGAGAGCAGAAGCTGACAGGTTCCATGGAGAAGGGGAAAAATGTGAAATCACTAGTGAGTGTAACCTTATTAAAACTACAATATGCTATATTTTCAATCTAGACTTTGTCTGTCTTGCAGGCAAGTGGCTATTAATGCACCTCAATCAATAAGTTGTGAAGTAGTTTTTTGATGAATAGTTCTAGCCATTTCAGTTGCAATTGAACAGAGATATGCCAAGTACTTTTGCCTCAGCATAGTCACCTTCCAGAGGCTTTTCATGTGTCATGGCAATCTCAGTGCTGAAGTTTACATATGGTTTTGGAGATGAATTTGCAAGATTCAGACTTCTCTGCACTGTAGAGTATGCACAGGTGGGAGAGCAACTGCTTGTTATTAATGGCAAATTTAAAACAAATTCCACTTTTGAGCAGCACTTTAATACCTGGGCATTAAGCAGTACTGGAACCTTCTCATCAGATTTATGCCACTTACACAGTAGAGTAAGACTCAGTAGCAGTCAGCTGTTTATCCTGTGAGTAAACCTTTACTTCAACAGTGGGTTTTACTGATACTCCCTGGGATCTGAAAGTTGCTGAGATATGGGAATTTTGTATTTCTGTATCTCTGCCTGTTGTCAGTTGGGGAACATGCTAAAATAAAGTTAGCTTAAAGAAAAGTGAAGGATATATATCATATGAAAGAAGAACACGTATTTAATTGTCTGATAAATCTGTTTTTGTAGTTAACACACCTGCTTTACCAAGTTTCTGCCTCCCTGGACTTGATCACTTCTTTATTTTTCCTTTCAGGTCACCACTCTCCTAATTCAGCCCCCCACCTAACTGTGCTTCAGAGCTGTTTGGCTTCCCTTTCTAGCCCTTAATACTATTTTTTTCCTGTAGCCTCAGTCTTCCTGCCCTGCTCATGGTCCAAGCCATAATTTCAGGCAGGTTTAGCTCAGCCAGTTCAGCCTATGTTCATTTCCCCACTGTGTCACAGCACATTCTTGCTCATCTCAGCTCCCTGTGCAGCATTGCTCCTGGATTATACACCAGGAGCTGCTATACCCAAGCTCCCAGCAGTACTGTTCCCCTACTCCCATTTCTCCCTCATCCTCACCCAAAAATTACTCTCTGGCCAGTTTCTTATGCTTGGCCATGTCTCCTTCCTCCCTAGGCTGGATCATTCCTGATGGGAGCTCCTTCTTCTGGAATTGCTTTGTCTGTTCCTGTTCAAGTATTTCCCCTCTGCAGGCTGCTGATCCCTCACAAGTTTTCATCTCAGGTGCTCTAACATTCCCCACCTCCCTTGAGGCTGTAGCTGTGCACAAATCCATCCCTTGCTGCTACAGAAGTAAAATTTTGTCCCTTTCAGTGTTTTGTTTGGAGATGGTTGCCATGGACATGTTGCAGATACATTTCCCTTTAAAGGCTCAAAAACTCTGAAGGCGTTGCCTGAAAAAACCTTGTTTTCATCAGAAATATAAAATGTTAAAGGTGTTGTCACTGTTTCAGATGATGAAACAAGGGTTATAATGAATGACTTAATGTAGAAGACATTATCACATCTGTGTATAGTTCTTCTTTGAATAATTTCCCTTTCCTACTGCAGAGTGAGCAATATTCTGGATCTGCTGTTTCTGCTCTAGTTATAGTAACTCAGGTATGCTAAATGTGTAATCATAGCCTGGAAACAAACGTAAGAAGTGTCAATGCCAAGGATTTAATTATAAAATACATCAAACAAAACTATTTTAAATTTTTTTTCTGAAATGGGTCATGATAAATTAAGTGCTTAGACTAATAATAAGAAAAATCTGCAATACATTAGACAAGCAGGAGAGATTGCTTCAATTCCAACCCAGTGCATTTTCTAAATTTCCAATACTTGTAATGAAAAATAAAAAAAGAGTCATATTTTCTTATAACTGTGCCATAAATTGGGGATATAATCTCATCATGCATCTGCTCCATTTGCCATCAATTAGTTTGATGAAAACAGGCTAAAGCTGTGCAGTGATCAGCAGCAGAGATTAAATACACTTCAGTTTTGATTATGCTTCTTGCCTTACCCATCCAGCCATTGGCTATGGGGCACCACTGCCATTTGTTACAGCTCTGATAAAATTTTAATGCTTATCATTTCCATTTTCAAGAGTGTGTTATACTGTAATTTTTTCCATGTAATTCTTATTTTCAATACATGAGGAGAAGACTAAAAATATGTCTAGCACTGATCAAAAAAGTAAAAGTAAGAGCAAAAATTTAATTCTTTACAAAAAAATTAAAAGTTAAAAATTGTAATTAATTAAGAACGGGATCATCTCACTAAAGCACAGTTTTCCGTATGATGATTCTTCTTATGTTCAGAATATTCTACTGAAATTATTAATATTTTTTCATACCAACCTAAAATCAACTTTGCATTGACATCAAAACATCTCAGAAAATTAATAGAACATCTCAGGTTGCATTGATGTAGTACAGCTAAGAAAAAATAGGAAGAAAAAAAGAAATTAAGAAGAAAGTAATTTCAATATTGTAAGTAACATCAGTTCCTGTTTTTAGCCAGATAGTAGTTTTTCCTGAATTGAAATATTGCAGTGACTTTTAGAATTATTTGAAGACTATTTCTCAGTTCCAGTTGTGGATCAGCAGTGTATAGAAGAAACTCATACTAAACTTCATACTAAACCTGCAATAAGGGCATATCCAAAGTAAATACCCTTGGTCAACAAAGCCTGTAAGTTGTAAGAGGTCTAATAAAAAAAATGTATCTTTGCAGCCAGTTTCAGGCTCTTTTCCTTTTTTTTTTTTGGTTTTTTTTTTCTTATTTTTGGTTGGGATATATGTGTATGTATACACACACACACACACACACATATACATGCATACATATATATATATATATATCTCCAGATATGATTCAGTAGTTATTGAACCTGGCATTCTGACTTAATGAATCATGTGCCTTCTCTTAATGTGAGTCATAGAATCCTAGAATGGAATGGGTTGGAAGGAGCCTTTAAACATCATCTTGTTCCAACCCCCTGCCATGAGCAGGGACACCTTCCACCAGACCAGGTTGCTCAGAGCTCCCTCCAGCCTGGCCTTGAACACTTCCAGGGATGGGGCGGCCACAGCTTCTCTGGGCAACCTGTGCTTGTGCCTCACCATCCTCACAGGAAAGAGTTTTTCCTAAGATACAGTCTAAACCTACTCTCTGTCAGTTTGAAGCCATTCCCCCTTGTCTTGTCACTCCAGACACTTGTAAACAGCTTCTCTCCACCTTTCTTGGGGGCTCCCTTCAGGAAGTAGAAGGCTGCTACAAGGTCTCCCCAGAGCCTTCTCTTCTCCAGGCTTGTTTAAGTAATTACAGCACAAGAAAATAAACTTGTCTTTTCTTTATTTTTTTATCCTAAAAGGCAAAGCTTAGAGGCTACATAGAGTTATGCAGTTATATATTAAACCCACCCCAATTTACATGTATAAATCTCCATCATCTGGAATCCAAAATATCAAACTGCTCTTTCAAGCTGCAGTTGCCCCTATTCAAACATATTTAATTGGCCCTGGACTTTAACACATCCTTAATACAGTAATGATAAATTTTATTCTTTATGGGTTCATAGATTTCCGTTGTTTCTAAGAGCTGGGAAAAACCTTCCTGAATGAGATCAACCATTGCACAAAACCTCCTAGTAAGAAAACAAAACCAACCCACTGCCAAGACCTTAAGTATCTGCTATTAACTCCTCGTCAGATTTGAAAGCACACATTCTTTTGCATCCAAAAAAAAAAAAAGTGGAGATTTTCCAAATTCACCTCAGATGTCAGTTCATTGGCTTCATCAAAGATTTGTTCAGCCATCATGGCAAATAAATTAATAGCTTTTCTAGCTCAGCCAGCATTTTGCACTTCAGTTCAAATACTCTGCAGTTATTCTAGCTCTTCGTTCAAAAAAAAAAAATGTTGTATCATCTTTCTAGCACTTACTTTAAAAGGAAGGAATGAGGCACTGTGAGAGAAGTGAGTGTCTATCTAGAACATTGGTTAAATACCCATTGGGAAGTTAAAAACTGGTGGTCAAAACCTCAAGATTCTTCTTTATGTCTGTAATTTCAGTAAGATATTCAGTGATGGAATTCTTTCTTGTCACATCTTTGTCAGTTTCCTATATTCTCCAAAGGAAGTTGCAAAATGCAGTTTTGCTGAAGATGATGAGGATGCTCATGGCCCTGAAGAAGTTCAGTCCACGGGCCTGGGCTGGCCCTCCAGAAGATTTTTGCATCCTGAAAAGTGGATCCTCACTCTTTTTGTAGGACGTGCTCTTGTGACAGGAGCCTGTCACATCACAGACAGTTCATTGAATTGTGACAGCTTTTGCATGTTGGATTTGTGGGAAGCAACACAGCATCAGGTGTTGAGAAGAAACACTAAAACATTTCACCTTGGTCACAGTTTCATGCAGTACTGGGGATTTCTTATGTGTAGATTTTTCATAGCTCTAGACCACACAAAATTAATTAACTAAAAAAATCAATAAATAATTAAGTCTAAACCATTTCAGAATGGTGCTGAATTTCTGAAACAATTCAAGATGAGAGAAAGCATTACTCATACACAGTGCTATGCAGCCTTAGTACCAACTGTGAATATGGAGTGGTTTTCATAAAAAAACAAATTTCAACATTTTAAAAAAATCTTTTGAATCTTTCTCTTGACTCAGTCAGAATTATCACAGTCGTGGTGATGGATTTCAATTCATACCTGGACAGTTCTCATCCAAATAATGAAAAAAGATCACTTTCTGAGACTCTGATAACAAAAAGCCAATAATGTGGACTTGGTTGCCCTTCACTACTTTTTAAATTTTACATTCTCAATAGGTTTTCATCCGTTTTCTGCTGTGGTCAGAGGCCCTACCACTCGTCCCAGGTGAAATGGCATTATCTAATGGCCTTCAGAAATAAATGTTTCAAGAAATCAAAAATGATGAGAGGAAATGTTTGCCCTCTGCACACTGACAGCTGAGGTCATCTATCACTGCCAGTAAAGCTTTCTATTTTTTCTGTTCTGGCCCAAATCCAGACTGTGCCAGGTCTGTGAGATTAGCTTTGATTAGATAATATTATAGCTGGCCTTCATTTACCTTCCCTTCTTGCTCATCTTTAGTAACCAAAAATCAGAAGTGTGGTCACAAAGGCATAAGATTGGTTATTGCTGCTTATTTTTTGAGGCTCACTTTGGTCAAGCTGTTGATAATAATTATAAAGGTTAGAAGCTTACATTAAAAAAAAAAGATAAAAAATAGAAAATATCTAGTCTCATGACTTCAGACTCTCTTCTGTAAGAAGTTAATTAATTACAATTAGGCTCAGGAAAAATCCTTCAGCATTAGTGTGATAGAATGAATCTTCCATGGCTGTAGCTTCTGAAATCCTGCTTTCAGTGTTGCTTGTGAACAGAAGTCTGGATGTACTTGAGGAAGGATTATTGTAACATTTCTCATCTGCTTGTATGGAAAAAAAAAAAAAAGGTAACAAAAGTGAATTTATTGCTATCAGATATCCAAATCAAATAAACTGGAGAAATCCAAAAAATAATGTGTATCTTGTTTCTCTCATGGAAGTTCATCCTTTTATAATTGGACTTTGACATTAATCAATTTTGTCATTCCTACCTTTTACATAATCTTTATGACTCAGATCTTAAGATCAGACTGGAAATAAAATATAAAAAAAACATTAAAGGGTACCCTTGGATAGTGAATATTTGAATAAATGGATAAGTCTTCTGAAACTAAAACTCTCCAGTGAAACAAAGGCATGTTTCTTTTAGCTATGAAAAAGCTAAAGAACATTACATTTTTACCACAGATACCAAAACAGTGTCTGTGTCTGTCTGGGTGCTTTTCCTCTTTAACATACATCTTACTCTTGCTATCTAAAAGGTTTCTGGGTGGGTCTATGAAGAATGAGAAAATTAATATACATTGAGAGTCTGTGAGGAATAATATACCCCAAAGGGCAACAGTTCACCTCACTTCATGTACAATTGATAAGTAAGAGTTAAAATAGTAATGATTTCCAAGAGATGGCTGACATTGGCCTTTTTTTTGTTGTTTTTAGAGAGGTTGATATGTTTAGGAGAAAACCCATGGAAGCCAGATCCAAAGTGTGCAGCTGCAATGTGCCTGGCCAGGGCCACGTGTGCATCCAGGAGGGAAGGAGGAGGAGGAGCTGAAGGCTGCAGTTCTCCCAAAGCACCTGGCTAACAGGATTTTCTGCCACCCCTGAGTGTGATCAGCAAATGTCAGGTTGGTGTTACAGAGAGGCGAAGTGGAAAAAAGGAGCAGTGTCAGCCTGGGTCCCACAGCAGCCAGTTGGTCATGGGCGTGGCACTATAATTTAAAATAAAAGCACAGAGAATGTTTCCAAGCACCTGTCAGTTGACAAGAACCAGCATGAAGAGGCTGCAAATGGATTGTACTTGTTATGAGTTTGTAATAATGCTGGGGAGTTGTTTGTTGTGGGGGAAGGGAAAGGGGTCCAGGACTTGGTGGGAGTAGGAGGTGAACAACTCAAAGAGTGATTGGGCCGGAGCATCAACCAATCACTCGACGCCCTGGGGAAATGATTGGTCCAAAATGAACCCCGGTAAGGACCAATCAAAGCGCCTGAATTCCACCAATCGGTGCGCGGATCCAAAAACCCACCAATCCTGGACCAGGAATTTGTTATAAAAAGGGGAGTTTTCTGTTCTGGGGGGGGCTTTTTCTTTTGGGGGCTTTTACTTCTTTTGGGGCTTTTTCTTGGGGTTCTTCTGGTTCCTTTCAGGTTCCCTTTTTGAGCTGTTGCATGAGGATCTGGGCTTATCCCAGATTCTCTGCTCCCACCAACTGGTTTTTAAATAAATGAGAGCCTGTTTCAATCGCTGTCTGAGATCTGGCCTCGTTCATTTTTATAACAGTACTGGTAAAAAGCCTCTACAGGGAAATGCAAGGTAAAAAACATTGTTGTAAAGAGAATTTCGCCCCACCATCTTTGGTCTAAAAACATAAAGAATGAGGATTTTACACTTAAAGAGCAAACATTCAGACAGTTTATGCTTATGGTTCCAGTTATTTTATGGTTTGAATTGTAAGTAGTTCTGCTAGCAAGGGGTGCAGCAAACTGGTGTGGAGGGGAGCGCTGCTGAGCTCTCAGGGTTGTGATGGATGTTCTCAGGTCGCTGCAGAACACCCAGCTAGAGGAGCAGGATGCAAAGGGAACACAAACCTCCCTCTCTAGGGGTCAGCAAACAGCCTGAGTGTGTTTTGGCCTGTCAATAAGAAGGTGAATGTACCAACTGGAATGCTTGGATTTGTCTCACACTTGTGCCCTGTTGTCCTTTCAGAAACGGTGGAGCAATTTGGTCTTTCCGATTTATCAACTCCAGATCCTTCAAGCTTAATGGATGTGATTAAATTATTAAGGTCATAAAATGCTGCAGTTTCAAAGAGTCTTGCTCAGGTTATGTTTGCTGGAAACACAAGAGAGGTTGTAAGCTGGTGTCAGCTGCTCAGAAGGTTCACTCACCACAAGGAAGGGTTGCTTTGTCACAAAAAGTGTAGACCTGAAGGGATGTGTCCATGCTAGGATGCCATGAAATCCAGGAGCTATAGGAAAAAGAAAAACTACATCACATAATGAAGAAAAAGGAGGAGATATATGATAGCAGCCATTCCAACTGCTATGACAGGACCATTTTAATTAGTGACAAACCATTTTTTAAGCTTAATTTAAAAAAAAAAAATCGAAACTAAATGAAAATATTTAGAGAAAATATGCTGAGTCAAACAGTTATGGGGTGCCCCTCAAAAGACACATTTTCCAAAAGATGATTAACAAATCAAGATAAAAAACCATTTTCCAAAATGAAAATAATATTTTTTAAAATATCAACCAGCTTTTTCATCAAAATGTTACAAAAATCAACCATTGTCCTTTGCAGGAATTCAATCTCAGTCACAGAATCACAGAATCCCAGAATAATGAGGTTGGAAGAGATCTCTAAGATCATCGAGTCCAACCTATGCCCTAACACCTCAACTAGACCGCAGCACCAAGTCCTCTCTGTATTGGTGAAGAAACAGAGATTTTGGTTCTGTGCCAGTGACAAAACCATCCCCTTCTGTATTAAACTGCTGGACTGCATGTTTGGCAGCAGAATGCTGGACAAATCTAACCTCTGCTTGACACCACAGACCACAGGAGAACACAGCAGGTCTTTTCAGCTTCATGGGTTCAATAAATCTTTGTTTGTTGCATTAATAACATTTGCTCAAATTGATCTGAACTTCCATGTAGACTGGGCTTGGGAATTCTCTGACAATGTAGATGAGTCTTTTATTTTATTTCAAGGGTATGTACCAAAATTCACTGCATGTTAAAATAATACTAATGGTTTCCAAATGAGAGTAACAGTAACAGGACAGAAAACAGTATCTGAAAGTCAAATGAGGACATATATGTAACTGATATTTCATTTTCACTATTTCTCTCTCTTTACAGTCATTGTGGTCAATCAGGGAACCACCCCCAAGAGAGCCCCAGCACCTGAGCAGAACACAGTGAATCAACTATGTCATTTCAACCTTAACTCCACATTTCCTGACTCTGATGAACTGTAGGAAATCATACCCTTAGTTTAATTTCAGCAAATTTTCTTCAAAAGAACATGCTTTTACATTCTGCTTAAGCACAGAATAGTATAAAAAGTCAAATAGAAGTGCCTTAAAGGATTGTGAATTATTAATAAAAGGGGCTGAAATACACAGACAGAGATTTCTCTTCCCATTTCAACAATCATAGAGATTTTGTTACATTAACCCCACTGTCCTCTGTGAACATTGCATAGATGAACAATTTTGATTCTGAGGCTGTGCTTATTTCTGACTCATTTGGGTTTGATGATCCTGGAAACCCTGAGACTGGAGGTGCTTAACAGCTCCCTGCAGAGCCCAGTGTCATTGCAAAAGACAAACCTTGGTGAACATCACATTTTCTTGTTACCTCTGGGTTTTATAGGAAAAGAGTTACCCTGTGCAATTTAATATCATTACTGTGCTTTTCTTAAGCCAGTTTGGCAGAGATTCATCTCACTGACTTTGGACATCTAAAGGTGCACTGAAAATGAGAGAACATGAGTTCTCTGGGCTCCCTTGAGAGCCTGTGGAAAGTCAGGAACCTCTCAGCAGCACTTCATCACATCTGTATCACATACTTACCTTGGCAAGGGATGAATCACCTGCCGGAGGTGCACTACCTCTTGACAGTGATTCATTTTAGCCCTGAACAGGCTGAAAAACTATCTACAACCAGGTGTTTAACTTCTGGACAAGCTAAAGTAAGGTTGATGAATCCCATCTGAAAGCCCTAAGTAGCCTTTGCTGTTTATTTTGCTTATTTCAAGTCACAGGAGAAGGAGAGTTTATTCAGCTAAGACCCCATCTGGCCGTTGTCCCTGGTGATTCCATTGGATGTGCAAGTTGTATATTTACCCACTTATATTAATGGTGCTGGTACAAGGAAGATGACACAGAGGCCCAGGGAACATATATAGTGTACCTTTACACTGGAAGGGGTCTGGGACAGGGCCTCAAGCTGCCTCTGACATTTATCCCATTCAGCCGAATGCTGCACATCATACCATCCTAAAAATGTAGCTGAAGTTTGTTATGATAGTCAAATTAGCTTAAAGCTGGTTTGTTCTCTCTTGCCATATTTCATGCCTTTGATGTCAGTTCCAGTGCCTTGTAATGTCAAAACAAAGAATTTTCTTGTGCATAAATGTATAATTTTTGGGAGATATGGTATATGTGTTCAGTCACAGCAAGCATTAGCAAAAAGGCACATAGCATTCCACTGCACCCAAAAGACAAGGAGCAAAATTTACAGACAACCAAACTTTAATTATGCTGCTTAGCAGTAATTCCCTTTTTTCTTGGTATTAATATGGGTGGAGGGAAAAAAAAAAGAGCAAATGAGTGCTTGAAGAACATAAAATAACAAGGGCTTCATTGAAAGGATATGTTGAGAGATGGACATGAAAAAGGAACATGAGACTGAAGGCTTCACATTTAATTTATAAAACATAAAGATCTTTTTTCATTTATATGTAGCACCAAAGAAATGCAAAAAACCAATATATACATTAAATGCAAAATAACCATTATAGAGGATTCATGGCAGTATTCTGGCTTAATCAAGTAGAAAAGTCACATTATTGGAAGGTGTCAGAGTATTTTGTGCTTATAGGGTGTCTGAATTTCATTCCATACATTTAGATTCGGTGGTCTTATGTTCAGTCAGGTTCAGTGACTAAATTCTTGCAAAGTCAAAAACTTCCTGAGACCCAGACCCAGCTGGATTTGTTTGAAAACTGCAGCTCTCTGTCTCTTAGAGCAAGACAACAGAAGCAATATACCTTCATTAGAACGGGAAAATTCTGTTAGGACATAACATTGAATCCTAGCAATGAAGCAGCTGGGATGGCTGCTTGGAGAGATTTCTTTTTCATGAAATGATGAAGAATAAAAGCTTCTTGTCTGTAATCAATATGATTGTCCTACTAAATCAGTTTTTACTTTTGAATAAAATTAATAGAGTCAGAGACACTGACTCCAATGCTAAGTCAAAGCAAATAGGATTTGTCCTTTTCAGCATTACTGTCTGAGCAAAAGCAGTGTTATTCATGATCCTTCCATCCACTCACTGCTTGCAGAGGCCTGGGCACCAGTCAGTGCCTTCCAGATCCATCACCTGCAAGTTCCAAGCACTTCTGGATGTCATGAGTTGTACTAAAGGACACACAGATGAAAGAATGTGACTCGAGTTATCACAGAAGCAGACCCACTAAAAATGATTAATGATGTTTAGATAGCAAGGGGCTGGGTTTTCTCACAGCCAAGGGCTTCTCTTACCATGGAAGCTGGGCATGGATGGGTTTTCCATTTGATTTTTCTTGCAGCAGTAGGTTTCCTCAGCTTCAAGAAGTTCTGCACATCTCTGGGCCTGGTACCAAGAGCAAATTAATTCACTCTCAGCAGAGCCAGTGAAAGTCTACTTAAGCTTTCATAATAGAGGCTCTTAAATGCTTTGCAAATGAGCTTTTAAGTGCTTTGTAGATAAAACCAAAAGGTGGGGATGAAAATTAAATAAAAGGCTCTAAGAATGGGATGTATTTAAGTTCTTAGCTCTTCTTGTCTCTCTAACCACAATGAGTTTATAGGTAATTACTTTCAAGGGAGTGAAAATTAGACTGTGATACCAATTCAATACATTCACCACTAAATGTGGACCATTCTTCTACACTTTTATAGACATGCTTTTTAGTTTTCTCTTCCCTTCCTCTCTGCAATAAGCATTGCTGCAGACATTTCTCTTTGCCCTTAAAGTGTTTGGAAAAATTGGTTCTTGCAATTTGCACTCTTTCTTTTGTCACCTCTATTCCCATAAAAATTGAAACAAGATGGCTGAGACAGAACAGGGTAGTTTCATGTAATCATCAGCCTGAAAATCATTCAGATAATTTTCTCTAATCCTTTCTTTTACCCAGAATTAGTTTGTTTCAAATATACCTCTTTCACAACGCTTTCTCAAATTGCTCCTTCGCACCATCTCCCAAGAAAAGAAGGAGCATCAGAGTTCCCAGATTTCTAAGAAATTGTCACAGATCAGACTGAATACAGAAGAGAAGTTCTGTCATGCTCATAGGCAAAGCCAAATGGCAAGAAAAGTAAATTAGGGTGGGGGTTCAAGGGCCTGCTCTGGATCAGACAATGTAAGTGTCTAGAGGCTCAAGACTGGGAAATCCATTTGCATTATCAATTCCCTTTTCCACCACAACACAACACAGTTAAGCCACAAGAGCCCCTACTGCATGCATATTTTGCAGCATCCCTGAGGATGCAAGCTAAAACTTACTAGTCCAAAGCAGAAAAATTAATGAACAACTGAATACACAGAAGGAGATCTGAAGACACCCGAGACATCGCATTTCTGTGATATCACAGCATTTTTTAAAGTCATCTGGCCTACTTCACCTGGCAAATTCAACACACCAGAGAGATTTATTTTGAGCTAATCAGGCCCTTAGGCTATGTCTGTACTAGTACAGTCCCAGATTGAAGCTCTGGCCTGCGATTATCCAGATTATCCAGACTGCTCCCTGTCTGTGCTCCCCTGCTCAGCCTTTGCCAGCTGGCACTCTCCCAGAGAGTGGGAGGGATATTTGGGAAATGCACACCCCAAGGGCTTATTTCCAACACAAAGCGCCAGGTACACCTGATTTGTGTCCCTCCATCTGCCACAACCTTCCAACATTATCCCATTAGGCTTTGCACCTTTTATTTGCCCTTTTGTTTCATCCCTTGGCAGACAAATTTTATTAATATCATGCAAAAACACAGCTCTACGTTATTCCAGACACTTCAGGATGAGAAAACATCATTATACTGTGGTTTAGGGGCCTGTGTTAGCATAACTCTTACCTTCTCAAGTCATTAATTTGCAGTTATACAATTACTTCAGTGTAGTACATCTGAGTTGAACAGTCCTAATTTCATTTCAAATTTATGTCAATACTAAGCTGACATTCCCATCTCCAATATTTATACTATTATGTGCTCTCTCATTGTTTACCTAATTGAAGAGTGTGAGATCCATAAAATTATTGTAGTGCTCACTTAATATTTACACTAGCAATGAAAGAGTCCTCTACAGAAAAGTATCCAGCAGTCTCTGATACTTTAAATGTCATTTTTCCAGGAGGGGAAACTGTGAGTCTCTGCCACATCTGGAATAGTATCCTAGCAATGTTCTCCCTGCTGCTCAGTAGAGTCACTGTTCCAGCCCACCACAGTATTTGTAAAACATGCAAATATCTTTTTGGGTCCCCTTTGTTTCACTGGTCAGGCAAAGCTATAAAGGCAACCAAATGGCTTTATTCAGCACATGCTTCAGCTCAAAACCAGAAGACATCACATTGCCCGTCAGTGTTCTTACATAAAACTATTGATGGAAAACCTGGATGCCAAGAACACAGTTTCTCATTTTGTGCCATACGAATGGCACACTTATTCCTAAATATTATCTCATATCTTCATTTTCATTGTAGGAAATTTGCATGCTATGACTGTAAATTCAAATCCAAGCTTAATACAATGTTGCATTGTAAAAGTCAATATATCCGTAATGGTAGGAAGGAAGTAAAGAATAAAAGTAGTATCTGTAAGTTTCTTAAATTAAATCATATCTCATGCTTTCCAGATGGAAGCAAGACAATAATTCCCACCTGGTTATAATTGTTATCTATAATTGTTATCTATTCAATATCATTAAAAGAACATGAAAATAATGTGTATATCTCCCGGCACAAGTGATGAAATGGAACTGTTAGATGATTCTTACTTGTCAGCAAGAAACTGCCTCCTTTTCTGATTCCACTCCAATAGAAGTATTTTTAGGCTGAAGTATATATATATAAAATTGGTGTAATAAGAAATAGGCTGAAAAATTGCCTTTGATATTATAATTGTAAAAAAAAGATCAGCATTTTTCTTGCAGATTACTTGGAGCTTTATGGATTGTACTTCTCTATAGCCCAGACTTACACTTTTGTACTCTTGAGAGTCAGATAATTTATGACTTATAAACCTGCTTAAGTCAATTCACTTGCAATTTAAAATTAATAGTATATATTGACAAAAATTTGGATTAATTATCCTTATTATGTCTTTTCTACCCTTTAGTTAAAGAAATGACTGAAGCAAAACAAAGTCAGATCTCAAGAAGAGCTCAAAATTTTGAAGTAAATATTATAAACCTCCAAAATTTTATTCCTTCCAAAGGAAGGTTGACATCAAATGATTTAAATTTAAAAGTACATTCCAAAGGAAGAAAATTGCAGCAGGAGCCACGTCTGCTCATCCAGAGTTAGACAGCTAGGTTGAGGAGAAGGAAAAGGTTCACTTATTTGAGCATCCCCATCCAGGACAGGTTAATCCCCAACAGGCCTTTTAAAGGTCAATCCAATTTTGTCTCACAGCCATGAATTTTTTTGAGGACATCAGGACAGTCAGATGTTGTAACAGCAAGCACCGCGCCCCAAAATCTTTTTGTGGTACTTGCTGGTTTTCATTATAACTGTGAGCAATTAAAGCTGATAGCCAAAACTGCAAAAAAAAGCATAAAATATAGGAGCTTGGGGAAATTAATAAATGAAACAGACAGCTGCAATGTATATCAGAGTGAGTGACTTAAAGTAAATAATAAAGGCAATAAAATCACCACCACAACTTTTCCATTAAAGTTATAATTAAAATTAAGGAATAGTCCATGATACCTTATCTTAAATGTAATTAACATTAATTGTCAAGGGCTGCCTGAAGGATTGCTGTTTATCAGTGTGCCTCTAAAAATGGAAGTGACAGAAAAATGAGTCTTTGTGGGCCTAATGGTCTGTCTGGGAGAATGAGCGTGGCCCACTGGTGTGAATGGATTCTGCACTAGGATCTGTGCCTGGGGAACAGCCTTGCTGAAAGGGGCCTGGGTGCTGCTGCACAACAAGCTGCAGATGATCCAGCCCTGCAGCAGCAGAGGTGAAACACATCCCAGGCTGCATCTGCAGGGGCACTGCCAGCAGAGACAGAGATGGGATCATCCCACCCCACTCAGCACTTGTCAGGCCAAACCTGTGTCCACTCCCCCCCCCAACAATTTAAGAAAGACAGGGACAGACTGAGAGGGTTTGAAGAAGTGAAGATGATATCAGAATTTTTAATACAGTGAGAACACTGGGACAACCTCCCCAAAAACATGGTAGAGTCCCCATTACTGCAGGTTTCCAAGATGTGACAGGACGGGGTGCTGGATACTCTCATTGAAGATCCCCTTCCCATGAAATCTTAGACCAGAGGAAATTTCAGGGTTCCTTCCAACCTGGGCAGTTCTATAATTCTATGATTCGGTTATGTGGAAGCCTAACCCAAAATGAAACCTGACCCACAATCCCAAAATGTTATCAGATAGAGCATATATCTGAATTACATTGTGAAAATCAGTAGTATTTAAAATCAATGCAATCCTGCTGCAGTAAGAGCACAGTACTCACAAATATTTGTCAAAAATCATTCATTCAATTTGAGGGAAAATGTGAATAGTTTATAGATACACTGGTCCTGAACAAAAACTACCATGTAGAAGGTTACTCATTGGGTCTCACAGTGGCAGGATTTTTTCTGGGGTGCATGTTTTTGGAGAATCATTTAAATAGCTAACAACTGAGTATTTTGAAATATCTGTGCACTTTTCTGAAGAATAGCTGTTTCTGTAATCTAGCATGAGCAATGTGAACATATTTAAAGGTAGCACATATGTTCACTCGATGAATATCAACTATTTAATATCCTGCTGTTATTTTTACAGTTCTGAGTAGGCTGAAGTCTCTTTATTTAACTTTATCTCATAGAAAAAGATTATCCTCTCCCTATTTTCTGCTAACTAAAAGCAGAAAGAATATGAAGGAAACTGTGCTTTGGGGTAAAAGTGACCCTTTTTTGACCAAATCTTCCTTCCTTTCTTATAGAATTTTGCTGATGCCAAGTCTGATGTGACGGTGTTTGTAGCACAAAGCTATTTTTAAAGCTGGAGGGAATCTGGAGAAGCAATTTCATGCTGTTGCTAAGAAAAGATTTGTCTTTTCTCGTTCGTATGACAAATGCCTAGCAGATGTGAGAGGATTTTTCCCTTAGATTAAAAATGTCGATGCTCCCTCGTAGCTCATAAAATAATAGGATGGTTGAAGGAAACCCAAAATACATCTGTGTAGTATTTCTCCTCCTTTCTGGTGCCAGCATGTCAGGCAGGAGGCTCACACTCAATTAGCACCTCAGCACAGCCCCAGCCCTGGCAGGTGGTTGGGCATCGAGGGCTTCAGGCTTCATTTGCAGTTCCTTTCTTCTTGCTGCCGAGCCACCCTTCAGAACCTGACACACACAGGCCTGCTGGAACAGTTCTTGGCACCAGAATCATTTACAGTGCTAATAGTCAGCCCTGACTTTCATGGATCTACCTACTATTCACTTCAGGAGGGCTAGCCTTTTATGCAAAAGCACAAACAGGTTTAGAGAGCTCTAGACGTCGTTTCTCAGACTTGCATCATCTCATACATTAATTGACTTTTAAGATCTTGCTTTTCTGATCATAAGAGAATAAAAATTTGGCATCAATTGTGTTTTGGCATTAAAAATAAAGCAGAGAATAGGTGAAAAAAACTGAAGATTATATGGCAGCTCAGCAACATTTGTTTTCTGTGATTGTCTCTCTCAAATACTATTGCATATAACAAGGCTCCTAATCACAACTCATTATAATGTCAATTTTGCCCCAGTGCCATCTATGAAATGTCTCTTCCTTACATATGTTTCCTCCTATTTTCATTCTTGTTCATGTTGTCTGCTCCCCAAAGCACAAAAAAATTACTAATTTTAAAAGTTCAGTTTTCAGGTGATTTCCCATTACCTACCCAGAAAGGCTGTTTTATAGTGAAGGAAAGACAACAGTGCTGTAATGGCTGAGGTTTTCATCACACATGGGAGTTGACCTGTAAAGCAACAATGCTGAAATCAGGATCTTCCAGCTTGGGTCATCAAGGGTCCATCTACAAGATGCAATGGAGAACAGACATGACATCTCTCACAACTCTGAGATGGCCTCTACCTGCTAAAACATTTCCACAGGCTGTGCCCCACACAATGCCAGGCAGATGTATTAGCCTGGCTTGTAAGCTCTTTAATTGCATCCATTAGGGCAAGAATTTAGTCTAATGAACGCAGTTAGAGTGTTTCCTGTATCAAAATTAGCTTGATCATTACCAGTTTGATGATCTGTGCGCAGCTCTTAAGCTCAGCACAGATACACCTTAAAAGCTACACCCTGAAAGGCATTTAGGGACTTAATTCCTATTTGGAAATATTGTTCAAGTCAAGCTTGTTTGTTTGTTTGTTTGTTTGTTTGTTTTTGATGTGTTAATACTGCTGAAATGTTCACCTGAAGGGCTACAGTCAGGGTCTGTAGCTGATTTTCAACATCAGACACTGAGGGGGTGGAGAGCAGCCAGGAACACTATGTTCAATGTGCTTGCTGGAAAAGCTCAGGATTTTTTTCCTGGTAAACATATTAAATGTGGTAATAACACAAAATATTGTCCAGTGCATGTGCATTAAAAAAAAAAATAAATTTTAAAAAGAGGAGGAGGAAGGAATTATTTTGTCTCAAAGCACAGCATTCTACTGCGGGAAAATAAACCACAGCTCCAGCAAGGCTAACCTGGTAGTTCAAAATGGAGGAGGAAATGATTGTGAACAGAGGAAAGAAAAGCCCCAGAGCCACCCTTTGTATGGTCTCTCCTGTCCAGGCAGAAACAACCTCAGCACCCTGGAATGCACCCCATATTTTGGAGTACTCCTTTCTTTAACTGGCACAGGTGCAACACTGTTCTAGAAACTTTAGGGTGACTCAGCCTGATTCCTATGGACTGTTTCACTGCTGTAAATTACAGCAACATCTTAAGTCAGATTATAAAATGGACCTGGGAACAGGAATGCTGAATTTGCCCCAGTAAATCAGTCAGACTGGTCTGACAGTCATCAGTACTTTGGAGAAGAGGAAGGATCACCTGTAAGTCAGTTCTCATGACCTTATATCATGGCCTCCTGTCTATCACCACAATTTCTGCTGATTCAGTATCAGTTTGCTTGCTGAAGCACAAGGTTGAACATCCTTTTGAATTTGGTTTTTTCTTTAATTGCAACAATATTAGAGATACACTGAAAGAGCTTTCACACAAAGTCCTTTTAAAGCCACCTAAACAGCAGATTTTGCAGAAATGTGTTGGCTTTATGTATAAAAATGTGAAAAATGCCAATCGCTTGTTTTTTAAATTTTAAAAGTTTAATAGTAATAAAATGGTTATAAAAATAGTAATATAATTAAAGTAATAAAAAATTGGACAATTAGAATTAGGACAATATGAGACAACAGAAACAAAGAGATACGGATGGTCCAGGTACCTCTTACTGGGCAAAATATGCCTGAAAAAGGACCCACGTTAACGGAGGATTAACCCTTAAAAAAAACAGCCTGTTGCATATTCATACACTTCATACATGATGCATAAATTCCATTCAAACAAAGGATTCTGTCTGATCAATATCAACTTCTTCCTATTCATCCTACTCAGGGCTGAGCGAGGCAGGAAGAAGTTTGTTTCTTCTGATAATGAAGCAATAAATTCTCTTTCTTTTAGATTTCTTTTAGATTTAAGTGTCTTGTGGCTGCTAGCTGGTGCGAGTACCTCATTCCTTTCTTAAAAAAAAAAAAATCCCACATAAATAGTTTCTATTTTAACTACAAAAGTTACATTTTAACTACAAAGCTACATTTACCATACTATTAAAATGTAAATACGGTACTACTAATCAATACAACAAAATACATAAATACCTGTGTAGAGCCATATAAAATGCACTTTTCATAAAAAAGACCATGTCCAAACATGCCCAAATTGGCCTATGTGAAAAGTGCATTTTATATGGCTCTACACAGATATTTACTATATGTATTTTGTTGTATTGATTAGTAGTGCTGTATTAACATTTTAATGGTATGGTAAATGCAGTTTTGTAGTTTAAAGGTAACTTTAGTAGTTAAAATAGGAACTATGTAAGTGGGATATTTTTTTAAGAAAGGAATGAGGTACTTGCACCAGATAGCAGCCACAGGACACCTAAATCTTTCAGCGAAAAAGAATTTATTGTTCTCTTATCAGAAGAAACGAACTTCTTCCTGCCTCGCTCAGGATCGAAGACGCCGTTAGGATTAATAGGAAGAAGCTGACACTGACCAGACAGACTCCTTTGTTTGAATGAATTTACGGATCATGTATGAGGTGTATGAATATGCAACAGGCTGTTGTTTTTAAGGGTTAATCCTCTGTTAATGGGTGTCCTTTTTCGGGCTTATGCTGCCCAGAAAAAGGTACCCGGACATCTGTAACTCTTTGTTTTTGTTGTCTCATATTGTCCTAATCCAAATTGTCCAAATTTTCATTACTCTAATTGCATTATTATTTTTATAGCCATTGTGCTACTATTAAACTTTTAAAATTTAAAAAACAAGCGATTCGCGTTTTTTTTCCCAGCCTAAATCAGCCCACATTCACCCAGCCCATCACTTCCCAGGACTATCGCAATGCCGGCGCTGAAAGATCCGGACACAAAGGCCACATACCCCCACCAGGATGTACAAAAGGGCCCGGGAAATGCCGAGGTGTTGGAGATGCTCGGGAGCGGGCGGCTCCTCCCGCCGGGAGCGGCTGCCGAGCGCGGTGTCCTGCTGCCCTCCTGCGGGCCGAGCCTCCGCTGCCGCCGCCGGGACAAACCCCGGGAAGGACATCCGGGAAGGCACGTTTTCCCAGGGAAACTTGACACACAGAACATATCGACTAGTGGGAAGTGTTCTCTGCTCTCCTGCGCATGATATCGTCTGTATACAATAAGTGGGTTGTGAAAAACAAACGAAAAACAAGTAAAACAGCCCCCTAAGCCCAGCCAAACAAAATTATGTTTTAGCTGCGTTCCTGTCTCAGAAAGGTTCAAGACCTCTTGTGTCATTGATAGGAAAAAGCTATTAACGAAGAAGCATCTTTTAAATTATAAAATCCTAGTATTGTAGAGTCCTAGAGGATGGAAAATCCCCTTAGGATCATCTGGTTAAATGATAACACTGCCAGAGGTTTGGCAGTATTGTGGAAATAAGTATCCCAGACTAAATGTGAGCTAGTGATATGCTGCTGGGCTACTAGACAAAATAAACTTAATTGTATCTGCCTCCTTACATGCACTTTATATAATAGTCTCTTCTTCATGAAGCAGAGACCTTGGAGAGAGCTGGAACAGGAAGAATCAGACCCATGAAACACAGAATAAATTGTTTAAGGCCAAGAGAACTGCAGACCTGCTCATTTTTCAGTGTTTTCTGTGTCTCTTTCCTGCTCTGTATGTGTTGGCATCACCCTGAGTGTCTGAGAAAAACACCAATCACTTGTTTTTTAAAATTTTAAAGATTCAATAGTAATAAAATAGTTATAAAAATAGTAATACAATTAGAGTAATAATAATTTAGACAATTTGAATTAAGACAATATGAGACAATAAAAACAAAGCGTTACGGACGTCCGGGTACCTTTTTCTGGGCAGCACAAGCCCGAAAAAGGACACCCGTTAACAAAAGATTAACCCTTAAAAACAACAGCCTGTTGCATATTCATACACTTCATGCATGATGCATAAATTCCATTCAAACACAGGATTCGGCCTGGTCATCGTCAGCTTCTTCCTCCTAATCCTACCAGCTCCTTCGAGGCAGGAAGAAGTTCGTTTCTTCTGATAAGGGAGCAATAAATTCTTTTTCTCCGAAAGATTTAGGTGTCCTGTGGCTGCTATCTCACTGCAAGTCCTTTCTTTAAATAAACTATCCTACATAGCACAGTTTCTATTTTAACAATTTTTATAACCTAAAACTATATTTAACACACTACTGAAGAGAATTAATACAGCATTACTTTCTAACACAACACATATAATATTCATTTTAATATTTGCGAAAAGCCAATCATAAAATACGCATTTTTCACAGTGTCCAATTCTTCTCATGCATCACAGAGGAATCCTAAAATCCTAGCTCTGGACTGTGATAGCTCTGGACTGTGATTTTTCTGGGAGAGACCAGGTGCCCTCAAGGTTATATGTAGCACAACTACATACAGCACAATCACATGCACTTTTATGTTTCTAGCTTTTAACTTGCTTGAAGTCATAATAGAACTGATGCCTAGAGAGGCTGACCTGGACCAGAGACTAGACAGAGTTAAAGGAATTCAAAGGAAATTACAGTTAAAGGAAATTAAAGTAGGTATTTATTAAAAGGCCTTCAAAGGATACACCTTGGGCAGTGCAAGAGCCTGGCCAGAGCTCTGCCCAAGATGGACTCAAGCTGGACGACTGGTCACAAGTGAGTTTTCACACTTTTGTAAGTTTTACATAATGGGGTTAATTGTCTTATTATAGCTTCAGGTTATGAAGCTCCATCCTCCCAGTTTGCTCTCCTCAATTTGCTGTTGTTTACACTTTTTGTGCCTGAAGCTGCAGCAGTGTCCTTGGCTCTCTCTCCTGGAAAAGGATTGTTTTGTTTAACTAAACTGTGAAGAGAACTTGCTAACACGTTTTATGAAGTTCAGAGTCACACACTAAGGCAAGTACAGAATCTGGAAAACATTAAAGCTAAAATTAAGGCATTCATAGTAATAATAACAATAATAATACTAATACTACTAATAATAATAATAATGATAATAATAACACAAAGAAGAAGCCAGGTTTTATTAGATGAACTTATATGGCTAGGGAAGAAAAGGCCAAAAATCCAGATCCTTAGGTTCTCCCAGTCTAACATATTCCTGCTCCTTATAAATATTGATGAATATATTCTTAGCAATAGTGCATTTTTACTAGGAGATTCAGAATGGATCTAAAAAAAAGACATTTATCATTCTTTTTTAAGCTAGGCACAGACAGGTCCTCCCCTAGAACATAGCTTTATCACTTTTCTGTATGGTGCAACATATCCTCTCTTATGAGATCTGATACAGGAGAAAAGACACTTTTGCTGTCAGGTACACAATAGTTAATCCTTTCTACAGAGGTCTTGCATTTCTCTCCAGATTACCATTAACTGAAATGTGCTGCAAGGTAACTCACAGTGCAGAAATAATGTATCTGAATGGCCAGGATGTAATTTAGTTATGTCTACAGCAAGTGAGCAATGCTCAACCCCAAGAGTGGCATGCTCCAAAAGTACTACACAGTGAAAAATAATTCTGTGTCTAGTTTGGACCAAGCTCTGCTTCCATTTGCATCATTTTTGCAATGGTGACATCCTTGCATGAGCATAAGTCACGCCAGATTCACGTGTCTTCTGTGAGGTGATCAGCAATAAACAAACTAAGCTGTGCATGATCACCCTGCTTTTATTCATCAGATGCCTCTGAAGGAGCATTTGCATTCGAGCCAGGATCTTTGCTTGAATGAAAAATTATCCCCAACTGGAATCAAACAAGGCTATTTGCCATAAGTACAGAAATCAATTTAGTATCTCCCTCTGCCAAGGGACTCTGGGCCTAAGCCTGCTGCTGTTGAACTCATCAGATACTTAGGGCTCATTATCCTTGTAGGGGATTAAGGACCACACCTACAGTCCTGCAGGAGACTTCTAATCAGCACTAAGATCTAAATGTCCCCCTAAGGGACTTTCATTCCTGCACAGGCATAAGGTTGTGAACACTTCTAGTGGTATTTCCAATACCAGAGAAAAATCCTGCCCTCAGACTTTCAGGCTATGGGGTCATGCTGTGGCTGTATGAGGAGGGTTTATCCTCAGCATGAAATTTTTCTCTTCCCACTATTTTGGTGAGGAGAAGTTGCAATTAATATACTTCAATTTCAAAAGAGAAAAAAAGTAATTACCAAAATTATAGTAATTGGGGCATTCATCGCCACTTCAAAAGATATTTTTTTCTTTAGCATCCTTGCTGAAATGTACTTTCAGATTTACTAAAGAAATGTCCTCCCCCCATCATTAGTCTTCTTTAGAAATGAATCCTAAACAAACATTATGGAATGAGCATGAAGTTGCTGAAATCAAAGGATAAAAGTCAATGACTCTGTTATATTAAAAAGTCCTTGATCTTAAGGGGAAAAAAACCAACAAGGGATTATTAAATATTAAATCTATATAGTTGATATTGTAAATGAAAATATGTTTGAGCTTTGGACAATGCTCTCAGGCACATGGTGGCATTCTAGGGCTGTCCTGCACAGGGCCAGGAGTTGGACTTGTGATGCTGATGGGTCTCTTCCAGCTCTGGGTATTCTGTGGTTCTACTATCTAGATAAAAATGCAGCCATACCACAGAAAGACAACCTAGGACAAAAAGCATGGGCATAGCCACCTGGTCATTAGAAAGTTGCTGCTGCATCTAAAATACATGTAAGCTAAGCTCCAGGCAGGCCAAGACAACTTTAAATTAAACAAGTCTGACAAGTCTTCATCCTGAGGTCTTGCAAAATCCGTACAAATCAGTACAAATCCTGTGGCCAGTTACTAGCAGTTTTTACCAAGCTACTACACTGCAGTACAGTCACTGAAAACTTAGAGAACAAGGTAAGAGGGAGAAAAGGAAGCAGTCTGTAGCAGTGAAGCATCAGGCCAAAAGCCTACAAACTAAATCCTGACTGGAGCTGACAGAAACCGTGAGAAAGCTGACAGCTCTTTGTGGGAACAGTCCTGCAGCAGTGAAAAGCAACTTGTTTTTCCTGAGAAAGAGTCCTAAGACTGTAGAAAACAACCTACTTTCCCTGAGAAAGAATTCTAAAACTGTGATAAACACTAACCACCTATATAAACTGTTTTTACACCGTTAGATAAAAAAATAAAAGCTATTTCTCACAAACAACTTTTCCCAGCACGTACGCACCGAGGGTTTGAGTGACCAATCACACAGAGTAACAACTAGCTACTGATCAATTAAGGATAAACAAGGGATGTTCTTAAAAAATCCCATAAAAGAAAACCTGAGAAACAAACCAAAATCAATCCTTTCTTTTTACACCATAAAACATGCCCTACATCCTTCTTTATCGAACATCACAACAACGCAGTTCATTTCCTTTGTGGGTTGTCTGTTTTCTTTACCTTAGTTCTGTACTTCCATTTGTTCTATATATCTTTCATTTGTAAGTGTCTTTCTGTGGGGGAAAAAACAAAACAACTAAACAAAACACAAAAAAAAGAAAAAAAGAAAATCAAAAAAACTCCCAGCATTTAAAATGTTGGCACAGATAGGAAGCCAACCTGAATACAAAAGAGAAAACAATGTCTAACAGAAGTCTCAGAGGCATAGAAATGAGATATAAACCAGCCAGAAGTCACTGCAGCCCCTCTCCTCACTTTTCCTTACATGTAGTGTTTGCAGGTTCCCAGTCAGCAGTGCTCCTTTATTTCACCTGCAGGTGCTGCTCTCTGGTTTCACAGAGGTGCCACAAAACATTGCAGAGTTCCCATGGGAAGCGCAGAACTTACTGGGCCCCTACTCAGCCTAACTTCCCAGATTTATACAAGGAGCAGCTGAGGTCTCTTGGTTTGTTCAGCCTGGAGAAGAGAAGATTGAGGGGACGCCTCACTGGGGTTTGCAGCTTCCTCACGAGGGGAAGAGGAGGGGCAGGCACCGATCTCTTCTCTCGGGTGATCAGTGACAGGAGCCAAGGGAATGGCCTGAAGCTGTGTCAGGGGAGGTTTAGGATGGATATTAGAAAAATGTTTTTCAACCAGAGGGTGGTTGAATAATGGAACAGGCTCCCAGAGAAGTGGTCACAGCATCAAACCTGACAAAATTCAAGAAGCTTTTGGAAAATGCTTTCAGCACATGGTGGGACCCTTGGCTTGCCCTGTGCAGGGCCAGGAGTTGAACCTTTGTGATTTTTATGGGTCTCTTCCAACTAAGGATATTCTATTCTCCCGTTTTTTACATGATCCTTTATAACCTGGACCAAATGGGTCATGTCCAAGCCTGAAAGATAGCCCACATTGCAGAGGGATGCAGGATGACCAGGGAAGAGACAGCAGGAAAAGTTGTGAGCTGTCCCTGGAGTGCTTTAGGACTGCAGGCAGGCTGCTGCAGCCCAGAAAAAGCTGTGGGGGCTCAGGGGTGCCTGGAGGTGTTTGGAAACACAGCAAAACACTGCAGCACATTTAAGAGCATGTGCATCCCATGATCACTCTGGAAGGAGCAAAAGCAGCAGCTGACCTTCCTCTTTCAGTGTGCCAATCCCCATAACTCCCACAGCCAGCGAGCCTGGCTTTTTTTCACACCCAGACACCCAGCTCAAGATGCCAATGCCGGAGCTGTGTTTAGCCATTCTGGGGCTGACCCACAGCACCCACTGGCTGCTTTCTGCTCCACATCAGGCAGTGGGATCTTGCCTTTGATGGATAGAATTATCAAATAGTCTGGTTTGGAGGCGACCTCAAAGATCAGCTAGTTATAACCCCCTGCCATGGGCAGGGACACCTTCCACCAGACCAGGTTGCTCCAAGCCCCATCTGACCTTGCCTTGGACACTTCCAGGGATGGAGCAGCCACAACTTCTCTGGGTAAACTGTGCCAGGGCCTCACCACCCTCACAGGAAAGAATTTTTCCTAATATCTGATTTAAACCTACTCTCTTTCAGTTTGAAGCCATTCCCCCTTATCCTGTCACTCCAGGCCCTTGTCCATAGCCCCTCTCAATGTCATGGTCCAGCACCTTGGGTACTGCCAGGTGGGTATTCCAAAGGGAGGCACCACCATGCAAAAGCCATGGGCAAAACATTCCCCAGAGGATCAGCCCTTGAAGAGACCTTTGAATTTGGAGAGGATTGCAACTGCATCCTACTGATCCCATTTCCACAACAGAGAGACAGATCTGTGGGCCCTTAATATGGATTTTTATGCTAATCTTATGCAAAGACTAAGGCAGTAGCACAAACACTTTAGGGAGATGAGGGCAAGGGAACTGCTCTGTGAGAGATCCCCAGCAGAAAAAAAGCTGTGTGTTTCCTTGGCACTTATTTAATTTCCTACCTGGAATGTATTTAAGGACTAATAAGAAATAAACATAGCTGTGGGAAGGAGTAGTTGACTGTGAAAATGTTTAAAAGTGATGGACATGGCTTTCCATGGCTTTTTGTGAGATGTGAATAACACTGTTGAGTCTTCCTGTATTCTCAGAAGCTCCATTTAAACTAAGAGCGAGCTCCCTGCAGTTTTATGGAGTCGAAAACCTCATCTCTGAAACTGGCGAATTACCAATTAAAAGCAGTAATGGCAACTGCAGCAAAGAAGTCATGGCAGGTAGTAATAAGATCTTTTCTGTTTAAAGAAGACAATGAAAAGTGCATTTGCTTTCCAGAAACAGTGATCCTCCTAAGACATTAAGAAGAGCTTACCTCAAGCTCTACAAGGAGTAGAAGGAAAGAAAAATAACACTTGAGATTTGGGAATGAGTCTCCTGTGGGGCTGGTTCACTGAAAGATCTAGTTCATTATCTGTGGAAATGTAAATGTTGTCACCACCAGAGGAAAAAAATGGAATGAGCTTCTGTTTTAAAAGACAGAGCCCTGCATTTTCTTTAATTTAGCTGCAGTAATATTCATTGCAATCTTAATTCCCTCTTATAAAATGGTGCTCCAAAACCTATGTTTTTATCTAAACCAGCAGATTACATTTCTGCGCCTCTGCTGTGAATAAAGACTTCAAAATGTCACCTTACTAAACCCCATAGCCTATCACTCTCCTTAAGCAGCAAATGATTTGAAAAATCAAAGCCTGTTTCCAGTTTTACTGATGTTTTTTCACACTGCTGAGGTGTTGTAAAGGTTCCTCAAAGAGCAAGGACATGGTCTGTGCACAGATGATTTCCTGTTTTGACCTCTGCTGTTTTCTGCTGACTTTCCCTCCACCACCTGTGTCTGCTGCAGAACTGAAGCACAGAGCACAACAACAAAGCTGCTTCCAGGGGTCCACAAGAATTTCTTTAGCAAACAGGTATCACTAACCACACCACTGTTAACATGTCCTGTACATAAAGCATGAATTGAAATAAGATTTAGATGTTCTTATCTCTTGCTGTAGTTCTTTCCCCCAAAATTATTTACTACAGTCTGCACTTCAAAACAGCTTCAGAACAAAATAAATATTTGCACTGGTCTGTGTGCTCTTGTAACTTATGCTACAAATTACAGGACAGCTAAGGGGAAATTAATGACTGATTTTGAAATGCAATAATCACTTCTGCAGTGTTCTTATTTTTGTTCACTCTGTTGTGCATAAAATATGTCCATATGAATTTGTACATATACAAATTTATAATATATCATTTTCACAGGTAATTTGATGTAAATTTATCACTGTAAAGTAGAGATTAAAAAGTAAAATGAATTGCTGTATTCAAATTCAGCTCAGAATTTCTTGATGACCATTTACTTTAAATTCCCTTCATAACAAGCTTTTTCTGTTTAATTACATGTGGTGGCACTTAGGCAATTAATTTTCATTTCTCCAAGAAGGCCATATTCATAAAAGGATGTTTATTACATCCCCAACCTGGTGCCATGCAGAACTGGAAGAAGGCGGTGTGAGTGACAATTGCAGTGTTGTGCTTACAGGAAAACACTATAAATAGAGCAGCTAAACTTAGGGACACACCTGCTGTGCTCTCAGAATTTAATCCTCACCCAAGGTGCTGAGTACCATGAAGAAAAAAAGCTTATAGGAATCCCTAGGCATTAAGATGATCCATCCACTGCAGAGTGGGGCATGGGTGACAGAAATGCCAGTGTTGCTGCAAAACCCCTGTAATTTGTTATTTTGAAGCATATTGAAACACTCTGTGCAGAGCTTTCATGGCATGGGTACATGCTAAAAAATATAAGGCCAGAAGATGACTACTGAGCCACACCATCAACTCCAGTCTAATGTGGTGCATAAGTGTGAATTTCTGCCTCAGTGCTTCCAAAAGCAGCAGCTCTTCCCAAGAGTAAGCTCCTGGTAACTGCCTGGGAGGAAATTCCCTCAAAACCAACATTTAAAGCCACTGTCTAGATCTTTGTGGGAAACTCCCCATCTAGGTACCTTTAGCAGTTCCAAATCTTTTTTCTTGCCTGCCAGTTCTTCAGTGCAGTGCACTCCTGCTCTTAACAGGGATTTGTAAGCCTGCCTTTTAGCTAAAAGAAAAAACAAAGTCATATACATCTCAGGAATGGAGAATTAAATAAAAACGTCAGGTGGCCTGAAAAAAGGGAAGCTAAAATGTGAAAAACTGGTGGAAGGTTAACATAAATTTCCTGCACTGTAGCTTCATGTACATTTGTGTGTTTTATATGTGCACACCATGATCACAGAATCATCAAATGGCCTGAGCTGAAAGGGACCTCAAAGATCACCTGGTTCCAACCCCTGCCAAGGGCAAGGACACCTTCCATCAGACCAGGTGGCTCAGAGACCCATCCAGCCTGGCCTTGAACACTTCCAGGAATGGGGCAGCCACAGCTTCTCTGGGCAGCCTGTGCCAATGCCTCACCACCTTCAGAGGGAAGAATTTCTTCCCAACCTCTAATCTAAACCTGTTCTCTGTCAGTTTGAAGCTATTCACCCTTGTCCTGACACTCCAGACCCTTGTAAATAGTCTCTCTCCATCTTTCCTGTGGGCTCCCTTCAGGCACGGGAAGGCCACAATTAGCTCACTCCAAAGCCTTCTCTGTTCCAGCCTGAACAATCCAAATTTCTCTCAGCCTTTCCTCACAGCAGAGCTGCTCCATCCCTCTGACCAAGTTGGTGCCCTCCTCTGGACTGGCTCCAACAGGTCCATGTCCTTTCATGATGATACTAATGACAAAGGACCTCAGAATTAGACAAGAATGGAAAATTTCAGTCCCTTAGTCCAACATAGTGCTCTCACAGATATTGATTCAACTATTAAACTTTAGAAATTCCCATAAAAAAGCTGTCTAGATTTCTCATCACTCTGCTTCAAGAACCTTATTTTTCCTGATTTCAAGATCATTTTGCTAGATTTCAAGATGAACTGTGCCAGCTTGTACACATTTGTTTCTACATCCCCACCATTCTTCAGAGCTTTTTCCATCCCATTCATTTGCTCAGAGTACTAAAACAGAACAATCACATCCCTTCAGGCCTTCCTGCTACAATCTGAACAGAGCAAAGGTTTACCTTCACACTTTTAGAGAAAGGACAGTATAATTAATAGGAAAAGAGAAGCATAGGGAAAAATCACAACTCTGCCTGGAAAAATGACAAAACTCTTTTTTATTTATCCATTACAGTCATGGTCCATAAACCTCTTCTAGGTCACATAATCAAAGAGGGACAAACCAGTGTAACATCTTAGTCCTATTATGAGGTTGTGCTCAGTCATCTCTGGGTGTATGAAAGAGGACTTTTCCTCTTAGTCAGAAGCTAAAGAACTGTATGAACCCCACAAGTTGAGGGGGCTGTGAATGCTTTGTGGAAGCAGGATGGAAGCAGGGTTGCAAATTTTTTATTTTCAGAAGAAGATAAGGGATGGGTGCAGGTGGTTCTGTATGGAAAACATAGGTTGCCAACAAATTTGGGGCACACAACAACCATTACAGTCTTAGGTTCTGCTCAAGCTTGAGCAACAGGCAATGTCAATGCACTGAGCTCATGACCAGTTCCAAATACTTGCTTTATTTTCTGTTATTTTTATTTAAAAAGCACACAGTTTTCAATACCTTAGAGTTTTTGCTCTGCAAAACAAAAATAACAGCTGAAAAACATGTCTTACATCTGCCATGAACAGAGGGTGGCACACTCCAAGTAGTTGATGAATTACAGCATGCAATTTTTCCGTAAATAATTATTGCAGCTTTCCAAATCTAGTTTTCTTTTCTTCCAGCTCCACTGGTCTTTATTGCTGTATTGGAGATGGTCACTAGGAACTGTAAATTCACTCAGGAGCTAAAGAGTGTCTGAGAGTTTTGCAGTATTGATTGGAGGGATGCTATGTGGCAATCACTAGCATATCAGCCCAAGCAGCTATTACCCATTCCATGGGTCCCATGAAACCTACCTGGAAGTTTATGGACTTCTCATTTCCTACAATGGAAGAAATTGCATTTAGAAGAAACTCTCAAGGGACTTCCAAAGTCAAGAAAATGGCACAAGCCAAGCAGTTAAAAAAAAAAAGAAGCAGGAAAAGGTGGCCATAAATAAAAAGCTGCTGGCAGACCTGGGTTCTCTGGTGCTCCACTGAGAGCTTCCCAGGGAGAGATAATTTTGCAGGGCAGGTCAGAGTTGAAGGAGGAAGACAAGGCAGGTTCCTCAGGCTGTCATCCCACGAGTGGGCACGTGTCATTTCAATTTAAAATTAACATCATTTGGGGAGATTAACTTGTAAGTTACACAGTGCTTTATACGAATTAAAATATGTGAAGTAAATTAACACAAAGCCTTCAGTTCTCCTCAAGGGAAACACTTTTTAGCATTGTTTCCAGTTGATTTAGCCTTTAAATGAGCAAGGTTATAATTGGTAATTAAGCTTGCTGCATTTTGGGCATACAAATGAAGACAAAAAGTGAAGTTGCAGCTTCTGAGAGGAAAATGAGAGTAAGCATATGGGAAGCAAATGAGGCTAATATGACACAATTCATAGCTTCATTTACATCAGCATGCAAGTCAGGCAGGCTCCCTTGGATTAGTTAACACTTCACCTGCTGAACTTCAGCATCAGGTGTTCTCTAAATAGCCTAAAGACAGCAAAGAGAAAAACATAGTTGTGAGATGAGAAAGTGATGAAGCACAAAATACCCTCAAGCCTCCCTCACACTCTTAAACATAAAGATATGCCAGAATGGCACTACTGGGTGTGGAAGAGGGTCTGGAGCTCTCCCCAACTTAGAAAACATATCAGTCATGTTTGTGTCTGCTAAAGCTATAATGCAGCTTTGGATATCACTATTCATTGTATTTTGTACAATTTTCAGCTTTCTGGATTTGGCCAAGTTTTCTGCATTAGCACATTGGTTGAGTATCCAACTGATTTGCAGCAAGAAACAGGAAGTTTCCATACATCCAAATGAGAGACCTTATGGAAAACTGAGAGGGACAACAACTGAATGGACAACTACCTTTTGAGTCAAAACCCACTGATATGACTGGGAATCCTTTCATTGAATTAATGAAGTTTTATGTGAGTGAGCTGTATAACTACATGGTAGCACCAAAATTTGAGATACTCATGAGACAAGTCACTTCCCAATAGCAGACTGTGATTTGCACTTTCTTCCAGCTGCATCTTACTAGTCCTTCCAACCATGTTCCAATAGTTTTGGTTGCTTCTGCCTCTATTCAGCCAGGCAGCTCCCTCCAGATTTTGGCATTAATCTTTCTTGGGTGCTTTTCCCAATGTGAGCAGTCAGAAGCTGCATTCAGGATCATGCTATGTTCAAAACCTGCTGCAATTCAAAAGAGAAACATGCTACCTTGGCATCTCCTGCACTCAGCAAGAATTTAATTCTACTTATGAAAGAGATTTCTAAATGCTTATGATCCAGAAAACCTCTAGGTCAACAATCTTTCTCTGTTAGGATTTTTATAGCTGGTACAAAAAATGTGCCTTTGATAAATATATCAGGAAGGATAGAGAATGAGTGAACCAATTTTTTTAAAAACACTAACCAAAATATTAAAAGCTGACAGAGCATTTGGCAGACTTGTGAAATGTTAGTTCTAAATCCTGTACGTCTTCTGAATATAAACAGGATCTAAGCAAACCTGCACTGAAAAGCAAGAGAAGTTTCATTCAGGCTTTGCTCAAGATTTCATCAAGACAGTTGTTACCTTTTCCTTCAAAAAACAAGCAGCAGTGTTATTTAACACACATGTTCACTAGTTCACTTTGCCAAGAAACATCCTAAGGAATAAATTTTTAACAGTTTCTCACAGCGAGACCATTCCTTATGGCCAGAATACTTCATTCCATTTTTTTCCTTCCCTAAGAAGCTGTGCTGTAAGGGTTTTTTATGTGTGGGCAGATGGGAGAGAGAAAGACTGGCAGAGAGAGGTGGCAGGTAGAGTGAGGGAGTCAGAGGAAGAAATAATGATAATATCTCGCCTCTGCACACATTTATGTCTGCTTTTTGTAGCCTTGGCAGTGTCCTTGGCTGGCAGAAAACTGACTTTCAATTAGGAGGCATTGCATTACTGTGATGTAAAAGGAGGCCTTGTGGGCTGGAGATAAAGTCAAAAGTTAATAAGTGCATTGCCAAAAGATATGTCTAGTCATTTAATGTTTCAAATTACATTCCAGTTTGGGAGGTCACACACTGTTTTGCTGAAATAGAGCCAGAGCTGCATGCTGGTTGCTGCACAGCCTGCTCAAGTAGGTCAGCACTGCCGTGCTGCCGCTGCGGCGTGTCTGTCCTCTCACTGCTCTGCTCCATGGAGTGAGCTCTTCTGTACTGAAACATGACTTGCTACTTGACATACATGTGAAAAATGCATATTTTATGATTGGCCTTTCACAAATATTAAAATGAATATTATATGTGTTATGTTAGAAAGTGATTCTGTATTAATTTTCTTAAGTAGTGTCTTAAATACAGTTTTAGGTTATAACATAATGTTAAAATAGAAACTGTGCTATGTAAGATACCTTTTTGTAAGAAAGGACTCGCAGTAAGATAGCAGCCACAGGACACCTAAATCTTTCAGAGGAAAAGAATTTATTGCTCCATTATCAGAAGAAACGAACTTCTTCCTGCCTCACTTAGCGATGAAGACACTGTCAGGATTAAGAGGAAGAAGCTGACACTGACCAGACAGAATCCTTTCTTTGAATAGAATTTATGCATCATGTATGAGGTGTATGAATATGCAACAGGCTATTGTTTTTAAGGGTTAATCCTCTGTTAACGGGTGTCCTTTTTGGGCTTATGCTGCCAGGAAAAAGGTACCTGGACTTCCGTAACTCTTTGTTTCTATTGTCTCATATTGTCCTAATCCAAATTGTCCAAATTTTTATTACTCTAATTATATTTCTATTTTTATAACCATTTTATTACTATGAAACTTTTAAAATTTTAAAAACAAGTGATTGGCATTTTTCACATACATTTACAGGTGGAAATCTCCTTTGGTTCCAGCCACTTCTAAGGCTTCTGCTGACCATGACAGCCCATCATTTCCAAACTTGTGTTATTTTCTCAATGTTATGACAAATATCATAGCAAAAAGGAAGAATTGCTAAGCTTTTGTTTCATCCACCCAAAAAACATTTTGCCCTTTAAACTGCTGCACAGAAGAAGGAAGAATCATTCAAACTGCATGGGAAACCAGCAAAGACTTGAGATGATGATAAATACCTTTATGCAAGTCACAGATCCCAAGATGCAAAGTCTGAAATGCATGAAAAATATAAAAATTGGTCAGCTGACAATCGTGTGTTGAAGTGACTGAATGCACTGGCATTATTTACCTGACTTTTAATGTCACAAGTTTCCTATTCATGACATCAGGTATTTTGAAAAATATGCTGCTGCAAGTATTTTGCTATTGAGGAAACTCTTTAGGCTGCTTGTATACATGAATAGGCTGTTCTGGCTTGAAAACTAAACAAATAAAACAACAGAGCATGATGAGGATGTCTAGGCTGAAGAGACCTGAACAAATTATTACTACAGGCATTCCCTTACATAGACACCTGTATGTGTATATGTATATGTATATGTATATGTACTTTTAAATTAAGTCTCTACACATTTTAACATGTTCTATATTATTTTAACAAATTTCTAGATATCATCCAAGATAAAGATATTTTGAGGAATGAGAATTTTTTCCCCCAGGAATTATGAAGCACATAAAAAATTAATAAGGTAGATATTGAAAGAATAAATAATACTAGGATAATAGCTGATGTCCACACTGAATAATAAAATTTACATAAATATACTTTTATTTCCCCTAATATCACTATATAGCTATTAGAATAATATCAAGCTAATATTGATAATCAATAGAATTGGATCATTACTTCATTATCCTGGACTCTGTGCAAGCATTGCTATCAAGGGGTATAAACATTGCTGAATTAAAATGGTATGTGACACATTCTCTCATTCTGCTGACATGGCCTTTGGTAGAGGGGAATGAAAAATGCCCCTCCTTAACCTCTGCCAATAGGTTTTAGATCTTTCTCCAATTTTAGGCTTATTTGGGAGTGAGACAAAAGTCACAATATATTTTTGCAAATTTAATGAAAGTGGGCATGTAGGGTGATGAGATCTTGACAAAGCATCTACACAGGAGAAGAGTAGAGTGTGAGGGTATAAAATATTTATTGAGTACTAAAGATACGTGAAGAGAAAGATGTTTTTAATGTCTCAGCTCAAGGGCAATCTCCCATAACTTTATCTCTTCCCACACACCAGAGTTTACTCAAAAGGTACAAATCTGTAGGAAATTTCATTAGTACTAATGCTCACAGGCCCCTCTGCCAATTCCATTTTCTGGATATTTCCATATGAATGAAGTTCAGCGTGTGATTTGGCAGTAAAGACGGTAGTTAGCAATTAATCTTTGGTCCAGCTAGAGAAGCAAATATCTTAACAGAATTGATAAAAATATAATTTTTTTTTAAAAAAAGCAGAATGCTGTTATATGAATTAAGACATTTTAGGGTTAAAAAAGAAACAGACATAATGCTCATTAAATAGAACCAGCAGGCATCTGATTTGAAATGGGATTAGTTCCCCAATCCTGCTGTGCTGTTTTCATGTACATGGATGGATTAACAAAACAGGTTGGGTTTGAGCTTTTTTTCTTTCCCCCTTATTTCAGATCAGGACTATCAGCCACCACTTTTTCCTGACTTTGCAGACTAAAACTTTTAATGACTCCATCAATGGAAACTAGGCCACTGTCAATAGTGAGCCTAATACTAACTGGCACTTTTGGAGATTAAGGCTCGGCCAGCACATAGAGTGACATGTCATTTTAATTTTAATTGAGTAAAAAGACACAGCTAAACACAGCCTTTGCTTCTCATTAGGTTTATTAGAGACAACATGTGTGTTGGGCAGCTGCATGGAGCACCACCTGTATTTTCCAGAGGCTGATAAAGGGAAACAAGATAGTTAGGAATCTGGCATGTCCAGAGATAGGGTCAGGAAACCCAACCACAACAGGTTTTTGAGTCTAGTGAGGGATGTGAAGGACAACAAGGGCTTCTTCAGGAAAAATGTGAGCTCACTACTTAACAGAACAAGGGATCTGGTGACACAGGACATGGAAAAGGCCATGGTATGGAATGCCTTTGACTACCAGTAAAAACAGAAATCACAGGCCCACGAGACCTGGGACCTAGTGGGAAAGTCTGGAGCAATGAGGGCTTAACCCTCACTGGGGGAGAATCAGTTAGGGAGTATATAAACAACCTGGCCATACCCAAAGCCCTGATACCTGATGGGACCCACCCACGACTGCTGATGGAGCTGGACAGTGTCACTGTGATGCCACTCTCCATCATCTTTGGAAGGCCATGGCAATCAGGAGGGGTTTCTGAGCACTGGAACAAAGCAAACATCACCCCTATCTTCAAGAAGAGCCATCAGGTGCATGAAGGAGAGCTACAGGCTGGTCAGCCTTGCCTTGATATCTGGGAAGAGGATGAGAACTATAATCCTGGAAATCATTTCCAAACACATGAATGACAAGAAAGTGACTAGGACCAGCAAGGATTTAGGAAAGGAGAATCATGCCCCATGGCCTGAAAGCCTTCTTCCATAAAATAAGTAGTTGAGAGGATGAGGTACAAGCAGGGGAACTCTTTATCTTGACTTTAACAAGGCTTTCAACACTGTCTCTGTTAACATCCTTGTAGAGAAACTGGTGGTATATGGACTAGATAAAAGTACATGAGATGGACTCAAAACTGATGCAACTGGGCTCAAAGAGTTGTGATCAGCAGCTGTTAGTTCAGCTGGAAACCAGTCCTGAAGTTGCAACCCAGGGGCTGATGCAGAGCCAAGACTGTTTGACATCTTCACCAGCCTGGATGATGGGACAGTGTGTCTTCAGCCAGTCTGCTATTGGCACAAAACTGGGAGGGGTGGGCTGCCCTTCAGATAGTCCTTGACAGGCAGGAGAAACGAGCTGGTGTTCAAAGTTTGACACAGAAGTGCAAAGTCCTGAACTCCAGGAAGAATAACCCGTGGACCAGGACAAGCTGGAACAACTTGGCTGGAAAACAGCTTTGCAGAAAAGGAGCTGAGGTCTCTGGTGGGCAAGTGGGACATAATCCAGAAAAGTGCCCTTGCTGTACAGAAGGCCAACGGCCTCCTGAGCTGGATTAAGCAGAGTGTTGCCAGCAGGTCAAGGAAGGTAATCCTTTCCCTCTCCTCAGCCCTGGTGAGAACATCCACACCCTGGAGGGCTGGGTCAGGCACTGGGCTCTCCACTGCAGCAGAGGAGCAGTGTCCCTGCAGGCAGCCTGTGAGTGTCTCAGGGACTGAAGGCATTTGTCCCGCAGGGAGACACAGAGAGCTGAGAGTGTCCAGCCTGGAGCAGAGAAGGCTCAGAGGGATCTCTTCAGTGTGTAAAAAAGACCTGAGGATGGGATTGAGGAGGAGGGAGCCAGGCTGCTCATAGTGGTATCCAGGAACAAGACAAGAGGCAATGGGTACTAAGTGAAATATGGGAAATCTCACTGAAACCTTTTTACTGTGAGGGTGGTTGGACACTGGCACAGGGTGCCCAGAGGCCAAGCAGTCTGCAGCCTTGAAGGTATTGAAATTCCAGGCAGACACAGCCCTGAGGAACCTGCTCTGGCTGACCTGCTCTGAGCAGGGGTTGGAGCAGGCAATCTCCTGAGGTACCTTCCTGCCTCAGCCAGCCCCAGATGAGTGTGTGATTGCAAATACTGCAGTGTGTCATGCCCAGGTGATTCTAAAATTGACAGCCTACATTCTGCCTCATTTTTCATTTTCTCCAGTACTTAGGCATCTAGGCTGGATTAGTAATGGTCTCTTTGAACACCTTGGTATGGCACTAACTCTTCCTTTTGCTGATGTGGGCAGTTTCTGGATGTACAGTTGGTGCAAATACACCCAGACACATCCACCAAAGCTGGAAGGCAGGGCTAAGCCAACAACCTGCACACAGGGAAGACAACAGCCATGCTTACAGTGAAACTGTCTCCACAGAAACACACAGGAAAAGCATTTGCAACAGGGAAACTCAGTGGCCAGAGTATTATGGTGGGATCACCATCCACACAAGTGCAAGTGCATACTGCTGCTTTCTTCTGCAAGTGCATCCCCTCTGATGCCCTATCAACTCATTTCCTTAAATGTGTGTGTGTGTGCATAAATACATAAACAGTGGCAGCAACAAGAGGCATAAGTAGCAGCAGAGTCACTGGTTAAATGAGTTTCCAAAGAGGATGATTGTGTTGCAGCAGTAACTGGAGTTGGCTTTGTAGTGAAAAAATCACACATTTCAAGTGAGTATGTGTTTCTTGAGGCAAGCCTTACCATCACAGGGGAATCCTACCACTTGGAGGATCATTGTCCCCAAAATACAGAGGATAGAGAAGAAATAATTCAAACAACATAATTGAAAGAGAAGGTGGTACTCATTTTTGACAACCTTCCCTAAAGGTTTGTCATAGTTTGTACAATTTTACATAGGCATCTGATTTTTCCTTTTTCTTTTTAATCTACTGAAATTTTACTCTGGGAAATGAAAAGGGGAAGGAACCATGTAATGGATCAGCCCCTTCTGATATCCTGTTAAAGAACAGTTTAGGATTAAAAAGAAATTGTGAGGACAGTAGTGTGAGGATGCTGTTTTCCTTGCATTTGCTGCTACAGAAGACTAGTATGAGGACAGCATACTCAGTATTCCAATAGCACAGGTGATGCTGCCAGATCTCTAGGAAAGTATGGAGCATTTGCCAAGATACTGAAACACCAACAGGCTTCAGAAGCCACTCCTCAATCTGTATATTAGGTAGTGATACACTTGTCTCTGCTCTCTCAGACAGGTAACTACCTGATTGTGTCCTTTTCACGTTGACATTTCAACCTGTGGAAAGCCATTAAAGACCACAAAACTTTCATCATGTAGGTGTATATGGAGGTTTCATAATGCTGTATTGATGTTGTTACAAGATGTTGTTACAAAGATTCTCCTTATCAAAAATCAGGGCTTTCTGTACTACTCAGTGGCCCTCACATTTAAGGAGCCAGTGGCACTTTGGCTCTTCCCAAAATTTCTCACATAATAGTATTTACCAAAACTTTCACAATACTTTTACTCAAGCAAGAGTAGACTAGCAGACTATCTTAGATGATTTTCAGAAGACCACAGTTAGGTGTCTGCAAGGCGTGTTAGGAGCTGCATTAGTATTTTAATAAATAGAAGACTAAAATTTCTAGGTTGCAAAAATAGGAGGAGTAAAACTGGCAAAGAGAATGGCGGGTAGAGAGCACAATGACTGCATTTTACACATTCAACTCTGGGAAACGATGCAGAAATAAGTCTTGGGTGAGACAACAGCACAAACTAATTCCTTTGAAGTTTGTAAGGAACTTCCAACAAAGGAGGAGGCACTTTGTAAAAAGGCCAGAGGTGGCTGTGTGAGAAACAACTAACGAGCCAGTGAGGACAAGTGTTACTGACAGAGAGCTGTGCTCAATGTGACAATAATGCTGAGCCACTGCAGAGTCAATTGTTCAGAAACTTTGAAGAGGACAATGAGCTTGCCTTTCATGCTGGTGAACCAGAAAGCCAGAAGAGAACCACAGACATTATGTCAGCAAGGAAGGTAATCCTCCCAGTGCAATTCTGAATGAGCTTTCGGAGAACAGAATGGAAGTCCCAGGAGATGCACTGAGAAGTTGGGAACAGCTGAGGTGTGAAGTGACAGAGACACTGGGACAGTCAACAAGGCTGAATCTCTTAACTGACTTGTAGGAAGAAATAAAATATTAATGGCACATTGTTCATGTATAGCTCCACAGAGACTGCAAGATCTGAAGCCTTGAGAGGCTGCCTAGAACAGAGACTGGACAGAGTTAAAGGAATGAAGGAGGCATTTAATAAAAGCCTTCAAAGGACACACCTTGGGCAGCACAAGAGCCTGGCCAAAGCTATATCCAAGATGGATGACAGGTCACGTGTTTTCACACTTTTCTAAGTTTTGGTCCATTTACACATTGGGATTAATTGTCCAATTGCAGCTTCAGGTTATGAAGTCCCATCCTCCCAGACTGCTCTCCTCAATTTGCTGGTTTTTATACTTTTTGGGCCTGAAGCTGCAAGAGTGTCCTTGGTTCTCAGGCTGGAAAAGGATTGTTTTGTCTGACTAAACTGTTAGGAGAACTTGCTAACATTTCGTATGAAGTTCAGAGTTATATATTAATGCAGTACAGAATCTGGAAAATATGAAAGCTAAAACTTAAGGCATCATTCTATTCAATTTAAAGACCTAGATGGCTTGAAGGGCAGTGAGGCATTTACAGTACAAAGATGGAGAAAAAGAGGTTTGTGACAGCAAAAAAAAAACCAGGACCTGAATGTATTGTGCCAAGTATAAGCTGTGGTAGCTGCCCTCAAGGAGGTGTTAAAAAGTACTGACTTTAACAGGGCATGAAAAGACAGGCCAGCAACAGAGGGGAAGAGCTGTGAATCACCACATTTAGATATGAGCCAATGCCAAACTCATGGAAAAAAGACCAAGAGTGGGCTCCCAGCCATGAGGACTTCAGGGGATGTATTACAGATTCTGATTAAAAGCTGATTAACAAGAATCAGCTGCTTTAAGAGAAATAGCCAAGAATTAGAAGGCACACTGGACAAAACACAAAAGCCAATATGAAATCTTGATTTTGGAAGTGATGGAATGACTTGAATTGTCAGATGACACTGAGAGGCCAAGTGAGATTCAGGTGGAACTGGAGGGCTGAGATCTGGGCAGGAGGAAGGCATGCTCAGCTTGGGACAGCATTTTCTGTGACTTGCAGACATCCACATCTTTATGGATTGTTGTGATGATCAAGAAGGAAAATGAGGCTGTGCCAGAAACAAGGCTGTGGCAGTGGACAACACATTCCATTACCTTAGGGAAAAAAGTCAAAAGAGCTTTAAAGAGCACAGTTGATCATTAAAGGGGCAAGAGACATTGTAAAGGATATCTAAATCTATGGATGAAAAAGGAATGCATAAACACCACTTAGAAATTAAGCACTATTTCATCATTACAATTAATCAATGAGATCTTGCCAGGATTAGGAAATCTTGTATGTGTTCATCTAACTAGAAAATCAGGATAAACTAGTTACTAGAAAGCCTTTTACCAGAGTGTGTGAAGGCATAGAAGTCACTCCCCTCCTCTGTCTCTCATTCATGATTTGTTTGAATACACACACACTCATCTATCACGTCTCTGATCCACTGTAGCCAGCAACCTGCTACAAGCCTTTGTTTATAAGACATGAGTTGTTGCTCCACCCTTGTTTGCTGTGACTTTCATGTAATTTTAGGTTGGCTCAGCTTCCTTCATTTTGTGGCCTATTAGATGAGTCGCAGATTTGTTTTTCTAACCTCAAAAAATACAGGACATGACTTTCCAAGGAACACTTTTCCACACTAGCTTGGTATTTAATTTTAGAGGCCAACCATGAAGCCAAAAACCAATGAGTAACCCATCCTTTTCTCACTGCTTTGCTGAGATGACATCTATGAATCAGACCAGTGGTATTACAGTAAGCTTTTGAAATTTTCCTTTGCTGAGTTCACTTAGCATTCTGAACAGCCCTGTATCTTCTGCCACTGATTAATGAACAGAACTAAACTTGCACAGGAGGAGACCTTAACGAAGGCATGCAGTTCAGTGAGCTCGGGGAGAAAAAGAAGAGATAAGAGATAAAGTTTGGTGGTGTGCTAAAGCACAGACAGGGGTGTGTCACAGAAAGAGGAGTGGAGAAAACGGTGTGGTTTCACATGGCAGAACCAGAGGGACATGGAGGAAAGGGACAGGAGAAAAAAGTCATAAGGGGAAGAAGGGAAAACCAGAAAAAAGCAGGAGAAGAAAGATTCTGGTCTTTCTCTGGGTGTCTTTACTCAGGTATTCAGGCAGTTGGCTTAAATTGACTCTACTATCACTCTCTTGAGGGTCTGGGCAGTCATCAGGAAACTGGACAGGAATTTGACAGATGCTGGTTACTTTTCAGCACATATCCCAGAAAAACCCTAAAAAATCCAGGGTGGAAAATGGGTAGAAGCAGTGAATAAATACTTCAGCCAGCACTGCTGCCAAAAAAGAGGATCATGAGATCAGGGCCTGGAGGGAAGATCAAGCAAAGGGAGTGGATGAAGGAACAGAAGGACTAGGAGCAAGAGATCAAACTAGTGGTTACATCAAGTCTGATGAAATTTCAAGCTGCTGAAAAGTCAGTTGCATTCCCACCCCAAAAACCCTTACACCACATCTAGCACTGATATAGCTGAACACAGAGATATTTCAATGAGCTGGTGGAAAAAGCCTTTGATTTTTCTCTTTAATTTTGTTTTCTTCTCTTTTTTATCACCTCAGTGACTCATTTCACCTTGCAGCAGCCATGGGACCACCAGATCCAACACAAAGGAAACAGCAGGGATAGGGAATGTGGAACTACCTCTTTTCAATTAGGTTTTATGCCACACACTAAGGGGGCAAAGACCAGTCAATAAAGATTTTAAATAGGACATTATAGTAAAGGTTGCACACTGAATAAAGTTGAAAGAGGACTGGGAGAATAAGAAGATATAACAGGTCACAAAATAGACAACTGGGGGGTACAGCAAATCATTCCTATCTATACTTGTCTTCCAGGGGTGAAAGATAAAGTAAACTAGGAAAGGTCAGAGAACACAAGAACAAAAGATCTGTAAAAAAATGATCAGCAACAAGTAAAAGAAACTAGGAAAAAATCCACTAGAATACAAAAAGAAAAAAATAAAAAAAAAAGCAAAACAGATGAGTTGGAGAAAATGCATGTGTTTATTAAATGCAGACAGAAATGCCTGAGGAACATGAAGATCTGCCAGAGTTCCTGGAAAACCCACAGTCACCTGACCTACCGAGGGGAAAAATATCCCAAGCCCAGGGGAGAGCAGAAGGAAGAAAAGCAGAGAGGGCAGACAAAGAAGTCAGGCTGATTTCAATATGTTACTTCTTAATTTTCAGGGAGGCAGACCTACTTCACCTAGTCTGAGATTAACATTCAGATTTTTGACAAACTTTTCTCATTTCTTGACTCTCTTTTAATATGCAAACCTACATAGGTTTTGTGCATTGGGCAGTGTCAATATTATTCGAGGTCTCCACTGGGAATCTCCACTGCAGTATTTTGCCCCACCTGCCCCTGGAGTCCTGTTTAACACTTTATTTTTCAGTAAAAATGACTGTTAGCTTTAGAACTCCTAAATCTTTGCTCACAAAGCTGGAACTCAGTATGTCTATAAAACACTGCCACAAACTTGCCTTTCCAAAACTTTGGTATTTGGAGGGAAGACCCTGATGGAGCTCAAGCTGTGATTTTATGATACAGTGTCCAAGAGCATTCATTGTCATCTATGCATTACCCCATCAGCTGCCTTCCCCCAGTGCTTGTAGGGCTGCACTGTGAACCACAGTGAATCAGCCTGAGGCAGAATTAACTCTCCTCCTTTAAACCAGCCATCCAGTCCCTTGTGTCACCTCACAAACACAGAAACACCGAGAGAAAACAGTGTGGGAATATGACCAAGCAGCTGGGGGAAGGTGAAGCAGTGGGAATTACTGAAACACAATCACTGCCAAAGCCTCCCTGTTAAGAAAATGCAAACTCAGTAGGGAAAAAGAAACATAGAAAGACAGAACAGATTTGTTTCCCACTAAAATAATTTTCCAGTGTAAGTAAACTGTTAGCTAGAATCACATGCACTGATAAACCAAGGGAGGAAATACAAATGTGTATGAATAAATATAAACCACACCACGGGCAGCAGTTACGATATCACAATCTTCATCTTGGTATTTGCTAGCTTTCTTCAGAAATTTGTGCCTGAAACATTAGTTCTCCTTCACTATTTTTACTGCAATGACCTCTATATTTTAGAGCAATATTTGACAAGAAAAGCAGCTCAGTTACCAAGAGCCATACGGTCTCCCACATGTCATTTATTAACAAGATTCATGACTTTTTTGCCCTTGGATTTCACAGCAGCTGCCACTGCACTGTGGCAATGAGCTGTTGAGACTCAATAGACAACAGATTCTGGAGGGGAAAACACTTCAATAATTATAGATTTTATAAAGCTCCACCATCACTTGTCCAGTCTCCCTTTCTGTTTCTTAATCTTCCAACTCAGGCTGATGTGTCTTTTTCTGTCTTAATATTTCTTCTGCACTGAAGCCAAGTTGCTGCTTCTTTGCTGCCCTTCACCAAAAAAGCAGATGACAAGGAGAGAAGGAGATGCATCCCCTCTCCCAGATCCAGTTCTTAGCTTGTGGCAGTAACAATTTTAGGAAGATTCCAGTGAGCTCTGTGATGGAATCTGTGAGCTCCATCATCCCCCAACAGAAGCAAATCTAAAGTCAACTTGCTGCCTAAGAGCAGTAAAGGATGGAACCCCAGCACACTGCAGGACTTCTTTTTCTTCAGGAAGTTATAGAATCATAGAATGGCCTGGCTTGAAAGGGATCTTAATGATATTCTAGTTTCAGCCATGCAGGGACACCTCACACTAGACCAGGTTGCTCAAACCCCCATCCAAACTCGCCTTAAACACTTCCAGGGACTGGGCATCCACAGCATCTCCAGGAAACCTGTTCCAGTGCTGCACCACTCTCATAGTAAAGAATTTTTCCTAATATCTAATCTAAATCTGTTTTCTGTCAGTTTGAAGCCATTCCCTCTTGTCCTGTCACTCCAGACCCTTGTAAAGAATCTTTCTCCATCTTTCTTGTAGGCACCCTTTGGGAAAACTGCAATTAGGTCATCCCAAAGCCTTCTCTTTTCCAGCCTGAACAACCCCAGTTCTCTCAGGCTTTCCTCCCAGCAGAGCTGCTCCAGCCCTCTCATCACCTTGGTGCCTCCTCTGGCCTGGCTCCAGCAGGTCCCTGTCCTTGCTGTGCTGGGAGCCCAGAGCTGGATGCAGCCCTGCAGGTGGGGTCTCAGCAGAGGGGGCAGAGGGGCAGAATCCCCTCCCTGCCCTGCTGCCCACGGGGCTCTGGATGAGCCCAGCACACGGGGGGCTCTGGGCTCCCAATGGCCGGGGCATGTCCAGCCTCTCACCCACCAGCACCCCCAGGTCCTTCTCCCAGGGCTGCTCTGGATCTGCTCATCCCCAGCCTGGATTGGTACTGGGGCTGCCCTGACCCAGGTGCAGCACCTTGGACTTCATCTTGTCAAACATCACGAGATTCCCATGGGCCACTTCTTGAGCTTGTCCAGATACCCCTGGATGGCATCCCATGCGTTTGTCTTTTTTTTGATAAAAATCAAAGAAAACACCGCGAGAAAACACAATGAAAGAAACAATCAAAACTGCAGAGATATGTTTCAACACAAGAGCCTCTGGAAGATTACTTAGCTCTCCCATAAATAATCCCACTTTGAATGTAGGAATGTGCTGTACATAATTTCCTTCAGCTGTGGAAATTCCCCAGAGGAAAGGATCGACCTTTTCCCAGTGTTGCCAACCAACAGAAAAAGAGGGAACAGGCAAAAACTGGTGCCCAGGAAGTTCCACCTAAACTTGAGGAAGAACTTTTCTGCGCAAGCGAACACATGCTGAAACAGGTTGCCCAGAGAGGGTGTGGTGTCTCCCTCGCTGGAGATATTCCAGAAGTATCTGGGTGCAATCCTGTGCCATGTGCTCTGGGATGACCCTGCTTGGGCAGGGAGGTGGGACCAATGACCCTCTGTGGTCCCTTCCAAACAAACTCAGAATCTGTGATTCCGAGCGCCAGCAGAGCCCTGGCCAGGTGTTAATATCGTTTCCTGATGGGAATCGATATTCCACCACTGCACCTTTTTTGTTTTTAGCCCCGACCTCTAGCACAACCCAGCCGCCCGGGATGCCGGGCGCGCTCAGCATCAGTGTCTCCGGTGCAGCCGCGCTCCGGGTGAGTCACGCCGATCAGCCCCAGTCGCGACAGAAGCCCCGCCCGCCGCCCGCGCGGCGCAGACCAACTGCTGCGGGGGGAGCGCGGCCGCTCTGCGCCGCCCTGCCCGCCCGGAGGCCCGGCGAGAACCGGAGTTCCTGGCTGCTCGCGCTTCGCTGCCCAGCTCCGAGGCGACTCCAACCGCTCGGGTGCGGCGGGGCGCGGTCTGAGTCCCCCGGTGCCCCCCGTGCCGCCGGGCCGTGGTGGCGGCCCGAAGCGGCGGGCGGTGCCCGGCGCCGAGAGCTCCGGCGGCGGCGGCGGCGGCGCGGGAGGGCGGACAAAGCGGAGCTCAGCCGGGGCGGGCGGCGGTGAGAGGGGACGGGGCTGGCAGTCGGGATCGGGGCTGGTATTCCGGATCGGAGTAGGATTAGCGGTAGGGGTTAGGGCAGAGCCGGGGATATCGCGGTACGGGCGGTGGAGGGGAGTCCGCGCCGCTGGTGCGCGAGGGAGGAAGGGAGGGAGGGGGCAGCGATGATGGAGCTGGTGATGGAGTTGCTGGGGAACAGGACGGGACGGGACGGGGCAGCCTTCGGGCGAGGGAAGGGGGAAATCTCGGTCTGTGCGGCCTGGCCTCAGTTTCTCAGAGGGGAAAACTTTGCCGGGACTCTCCCGCCCCCGTTGCGGGCCCTCCCCCTCGGCGGCGCGGCCCGGCGCCCGGGTGGCTCCCGCAGTAACCCTGCTGTCCCTTGTCGCCGCCGTCCCCCTCCCCAGGGCACTATGAACGAGGAGCAGTTCGTGAGCATCGACTTGGATGATGACAACATCTGTAGCGTCTGCAAGCTGGGCACCGAGAAGGAAACGCTCTCCTTCTGCCACGTCTGTTTCGAGCTGAACATCGAAGGTGAGATTGGGAGCAGGAGCCTTCCTGGGCCAGCCCGGCCGGGGATGAGAGCACAGACGGCTCCTCGAAAGCTCCATCGGGTTCGGGTTGGGAAACGTCTGTCTGTAGATAAAGTTTTAAATCAGTTTGTTTTCTAGCTCGTTTCTGGTAAAGGTGGGTGCTGCTCCTCCAGAGGGTGAGCCCCCTCTTTCCAGAGCCTCTGAAATACCCTGGTGTTTATTCCATCTCCTGGCATTAGACCTCTGATGTTGGACTTGGGGTCTGAATCACGTTCTGCCTTTATTCAGTGGGTTTGCTCAATAATTAAAGGGGTCTATGTATAATGCAAGCTTAAATTGCAAGTTTTATAGCATAATATTCAGGGGTTTTGGAAGCAGGTCACTTTGCTTTCACTAGATTGGCTCAGGGGAACAGAATTTTTGTTTTCGTATTTTCTTTTTGAAATTATGAAATAAATTTCAGAATTTCTTTTTGCTTTCATAAAATGTTGCTATGTGTAATGTGATAAAACAGGGTTCATTATCAAAGCTTCCTAAAGTCAGCAGATTGTAAAGTAGGAATTTTTGCCATCTTTTAAAAGACTAATCTTGTAGAACCATTTTGGCCTCCAGAATAGTATTTTTAAAATTTTAAACCTGTTTTGGTAAAGAATTTGCCCATCTTGTTGCTTTTTTTCATGCATGAATGAGCAGTAGATTATCTTAGTCCCTTTTTAAGTCAAATTGCTTTTCTTTGGAGCAGCAAAGTAACTTCTCCCCCTTACATAGAGTGGTCTTTGCCAATTATATGTGGATATGACCACCCAGAGTAATTTATGTTGCTGTGAGGCAATTGAATATGAGGCTCTCAACAGTGTTATGTGACTAATCCCATAATTTCTGTTATAATTTCTTGATAACAGATAGTAGACTTTTGTTGCTAGTAGAGGCAGTGTATTTCAATCTGACCACTACTTTGATACTTCAGAACTAATTGCCATGTTTGTTGCTTTTGTTTAGAAGAGACATGCCTGTGTTCTTGCAGGTTTTGTTAAAACTCAGGGGCAGCTGTCTAACCTAAGACAACCTGTCAGTCTGCTTGAGTTTTCTTCATGCTTTAGAATGTTAGGTTTAGACTTCTCAATATGGAGAGAGGATGTTTCTCTCTCAGCTTTGAAAACATACCAGCACACTGAGAATTAAGTGCTTCCATTACACTACTAATCTAATTTTGTTTTGAAAGTGTTGAAAGTGATAGAACACATTAAAAAATTGCTGGATGGTTTCTGTGCTCTGTTGTTTGAGATAAGCTGTGGATTTGTCAGAGCTCCTTGTTATGGCTGTGACTTTCCAAAGTGATCATGTGTTTTAAGTGGAATAGGTTTGGGATTTTTTGCTCTAAATAGCCTTGGTGGTAGGAAAGACTTAATCTGTGCAAGCCTTTACATAATCTTCTAAATTTCCAGTTAATTTTAAAAGGAGGCTGCATGGAAGAGAATAGGGATAAAAGCTTCCCCGAAGTTACATAGGCCATTGCAATTCTTCTATTTTGCATAATAAAAGTGTACATATCTTTGATCATGTGAGCATCAAAATGCCTCAATTTCTGATAGTCTGTCTTTTGTGTGCCACTTTAAAAAGATGTACTGTTACTGCTCATAGGGAGAGGAGGATTAAAGGTGGCAGAGGCTGTGTCAGTGACTTTTTATATAGAGTCATTATAAGGCTTTTTAGCTGAACTACTGCATGAGTCAGCTCTTTACCATATCTGTGGTCACACTTTTCCTACTTTTGACATATCTCTACATTCCTGAATTTTTCTATGTGTCTCAAATAAGTCTTTTGGCAGCCCTGGGTACAGCATGAACTGGGTAATTCACTAAAGCACCATGTTATGCTGTGTGTTTTCATACTGACCTCCTGGTTATGTTTTAATGGAGTTCAGATGCATTAAAACTTGTTGAACAGAATCAGCTGCAAGTTGCATCAACTCCTGTAGATCCCACACTTACAAATGAGTGTCGATCTCGCTGATAGCTTGTCTTTTTATGTAGCATCATATTTAAAACTGTCAGCAATTAAAACCCATCCATATATTAAGTATTTCAGGAAGTGAAGTAGGCAATTCTAAAAAGATACTCATGCAACAGCTAAGACAGGCTTGCTCATTTTTGGTGTTGATGCGCATGTGGAACTGCTCCCTCAGAGAAGCAGGAAATAGCTGCTGTTGGAGAGCAGGCAGGCTATTAGTCACAGCTCAGCATCTTGCAGGATGCCTGAGTACTCCCACTGTTTGCAGCACCCTGTTAACTTCCATGTGTTAAGTGCTGTCTGACTTAATTGGAATGTGTGGCACCTCTTCCATCTTTCCTGACCGTGCAGTCTGCACCAGGAGCTGGGTCAGGTTAGAAAGGGGCATTACAGATGGATGTGCAAGGGCTAGCAGTGGGCTTGGCTGTCCTAGGTTTCAATGATCTTGAAGGTCTTCTTTGCCTGTGTCTCAATGGTGATGTTGATTGGCTTGGGTCAGTAAGAAGAGGAATTAGAAATGGGAGTCTTGGAGACCATCCCCATCTCCAATAATGACTCATGTCTGGATTAGTGTTGCTCAGCCCTTACCTTCCTGACATTGGAGTGTTTATTTGTAACCTTTATTATGTTTCGACAGTATATTGGTAATGTTACATAACTGGGGGAAAAATTGTGTTTCTTTTATAGTTCTTTATAGAGAATACTGCTATACAGAAAGCTTAATCTGTCTTGGTTAAATAGCTGATGAATTTCTGTATAAGGAAGTCAGTTACTGTGCCATAAAACTTTTGGTTTTTATCAGATATCAAGTCTCCATCGTGATTTTTCTAATAATAGATTTTTAATATTTTAGTGAAATAAACTGTGGTTATGCTTCTTACTAAGTTCTGTTAATTCACAAAAACTGCTGGTTTGACTGTATCTGGGAGATCAGCTGTGGTGTCTGTCCCAGAATTTATTCAGGACTGATATATATGGATTATAGGATCTATTTCTCTGAAGCTGACTGAAAGAGTGATAGCAAGGGGAGAAGAAAAGAGAACGTGGGTATTGAAATAACTAAAGCCAATATTCAGGTTTAAACTTAACCCTGTTAAATGTCATCTGTCTTTCTTGAACAAGGAAAGAGCAACATGCTCAGCAGAGTTTAGTAGGTCTGGTCTTCAGTCTAGAAGGGGTGAGAGCAGTGTTGTCTCTGCAAAGGGCAGTATTTTTTTCCTGTTGCACTGGCTCATCCAGCTCACTTAGTTTGAGGATTCACGCTCAGGAAAGCTGAGTGTACTAAGCTACAACTAAATACTTCTGTTGCCAAACTAGCTTTTGTGTCTGATGGTTCGTAGTCAGATGCTATAACACAACAGAATATTAATGTGCTTTTAAATGTGCAAAGTACTTACATGTCAAATACTAAACATTTTGAAAAATGAGGCTGATTGTGGACAGTGTTTTAAAGTTTTACATGGGCTTTAGAATATCCTGGTGGGCAGGATCTGCTGGACTTTAATGTTGGGCTTTGTTTGCCTTGTGCAGATGAAGCCGGCATCAGAGATGGTGCATTGTTTGCTTTTCTGAGTAGGTGTCACAGTAGTAATCAGTGGATTGAAACAGGAAATGTTTTAAATTCATCTGTGACTGGTTTGCATAAGCCAGGAAATCACGTGTTGTGCGCTAGTGGAAACAAAGTTCTTCTTTTTAATTTCATTAGAATATGAAAAAATGATGAAGTGAACTCTGCTAGCAGAGATACAGTACTAACAACAAATCTGCAGTGATACCTCAAGGGTGGGGAGAAATGCATGAAAACTGAAAAATACATGCTTGTGTATGTATAAAAACTGTCTGTAAATGTACACATCAACAAAACAAAATCCTCTGCCAGAATATGGTGTTTTGAAACTCCAGTAGTAGCATCTCCAAGTTGTGGATGCTCCATCCCTAGAAGTGTTTTAAGGACAGGTGGGATGGATCTCTGAGCACCCTGCTCTAGTGGAAGGTGTCCCTACCCATGGCAGGGAGCTGGAATGAGATGATCTTTAAGGTTCCTTCCAGCCCAAGCCAGTCTGTGGCTCTGTGTGACCATGTATCTTGTGTCTCACCCATCACACAGCAGAAGCCAGAGGGTCCTGCCTGTGGTGCTGCTTAGAGGTGTTCAGGTTTCTTCCCATGGGAAGGCATTGCTTTGTCCTGGGATCCTCTGGACACCTGTGGAAATCCCAGCTTCAGGATATTAATACTTGAATGTTTTTGTTTGAACATCAAACTTAGAAGTCTATAATAATTATGACTTACTTTTGCATTACTTTACCTAGTGTATCTGTCTTTAACTGGGTTTATGCTGGTATTTCTTAATGCAGAATTATTTAAAAACCTGCATTTCTTCACATTCAAGTGTTGTAATGGAGACAAATGGTAATAAAAGTGGAAAACATGATTGTTTGAGGTGATTTTTTACTCTTTTGCTTGTCCAGTGCTGCTAACTACAATAACATCTTGGATAATGCTGGCTGACAAGCAAACTGGCTCACTTCCATTTCTGTTTAGAGCTGAACAGCTGAATAGCAAATGACAGTTCCCATCCCTGGTCCTGTAATATAAGGGACAGTATAAGTGCTGGGCATCCATTCCCCTGATTTATGTTGAAGTAGTTAGGTTTCCATGGTCCTCTAAAGTGCTGATAGACTCAGTTTTTGAGGCAATTTCAGCATCAGGTTAGTGCATCTGAGTCTCCAGGCTGAGACAAGGATATTATAAATAAATCTGTCTTACCACATAGCTTTTTTCCTGTTAAGGTTTATAAAATCCTGTATAATATTCTCATTCTGTGTTCATTTAAAAAAAAAAAAACAAGGAGGGGTGGGTTTAGTTGTTGCAAACATGTAAGCATTCAAATTTCAGTTTTTTTTCCTTTTTACACCCTACAGAAGAATATCTCACTGAAATAAAATGTGTTGTAAGGTATAGTTGAAACAAGTGGAAATCATTGTTTGATTTTATTCTGTTCCAGAATATTACACAACCTTATTTTTTCATTGTTAATGAAATGGTAAACAGTAAAATAGATTATTCTGGCAACAAAAGCTAAAAATTTCCATCATTGCCCTTTAGACTAGCCAGATGAGAACTTGTTTCAAGGTAGCATTTGCAGGCCAGGGGTATGACTCATTTCTGCAAAGTTGAATGGACATGTGAAATTAGCTGCAGTTTCCACTAAAACTCTAAACTACAAATTCAAGTCTGAACATGATTGGAGATGCTATTCTTACTCTGAATGCTGTACAGGTACCACTGAGTAATGCCAAGATGTGGAGCTGGTTCAGTAAAAACTTTTTTACATTCTTAATGTGCAAATTTGGGAGGTTTGTCCATGCAAACAAGATAATTGAGTATTTTTGTTACCTGGCATCATCCAGACTGCAGAAATACCAGCTTCTGACTTCCACTCACTTCTAGGTCTATTTAACTGATTTTTCTTACAAAGTATGTGGCATAATATTTTCTGTAGTGGAGTTTCATCAGAGTGCATTGCTTTGTTTAATACAGTAGCAAATTCTTTTTAGTAAAGTAGTTTATAAGGAACATGATTTTTGAAAATATATTTAAGGGGCCAGCTGGATTTCTGTTCTGTCTGATATTTTTGCTCTGTGCTAAAATACAAACGAGCTGATAGGAATGAAGTGGGAGGTGATTTGTGTGCACACTTGATGTATGGAAAGTACTGGCATTATCATATGAAAGTGAGGAGAGAACTTTAATTTATGAACAAGATAATATCTAGTATTTGCAAAGTGTCTGTTTTAGAAGTTAATGAATGGCACTGACATCTTCCTTCTAGCCAGTCTAATAAATCATAAGATTTAACTCTCAAATGAGATTGCATGTAAACCCTTAAAAATAGCAGTTGGCTTTACATCTTGTCAAGCAGATGTACTGGAGATACACATCTCTAATGATCCTGCTTTTCAATGTTGGCAGAACTGTACAGCTGAAGAGTAGCAGGCTTTTGTCATTTAGACATGTGGATAACTTGTTGTCTTAGGTTATCATGGGCTGCTTTTGTCTCATGCATTTTGAACAGGTCTTGGGATCTAGTTTTCTGGGAACCCCCCTCTTTCAGCACTCTTGGTGAGCAGCCTGTGCAGCAGTGGCTTAAAATAGATAGACATGAACATTGAATGTCTTGTGAAGCTTTTCTGTCTGCTGCAGGTCTTGGCCCTGCACACAAAGTTAACCACACTGGAGCTCATCTGACCTTTGTGTTCCTCGTGGACACTCACAGATGTCCGGGAGCTGTTCCATGAGCTGGCTGAACATCCCTGTTTACAGAGTGCTCCTGAGGTGGACAGCTGAGGGGAGCAGCAGCTGGAACATCCTGGAGCACACAGTGAAGACCAGGGCTCTGAAAGTGGGCAGCCACAGGCAAGGGTTCTTCCTTACCCTAGGATTAAAGGAGAAGAGCAGAGGTGTCTGTCACAAATCTCTCTGGAGTTCACTGTTTCAGGTGGGGTGAATTGTGCCAGAGAAGCATTTCTTCACTGGCTGTGAAGACAGTTCTCCACAGCTAACTCAGACTGGAGGCAGAAGAGATGGTCAGGTATAAATCTTACCCATAAGTATTTGTAAATTCTGGAAAGAGGCTTTAAGTAACTAATGGCATAGTACAAACTTATCATTGACTATTCATGTGTCTACAAGTATTCCTGTTAATTTTAGTCCATCTTAGATTCGGGGGGGATTTTCTACTTCAGCTGCTATTTACCATTGCAAAAAACAATTAGTTTACAGCAGTACATTAGAAAATGCTAAGAAGAGAATGTAGGCTTTCTTTAACATTATTTCCAGCTGATGGATTTAAAAGACCAAATAAGAAGTTTGGTTGTTGTTTTGTTTTAAGAGAATAGCAAACAAATGAAAAAAGACTGCGCTGTTGAAGATAAGCAGGCTAATGACCACTGATTTATTTTTTTCTATGGAAACATTTGTGAAGGGATGTGGAATAATCTTGATATTCAAGAACATTCCTTTTGAATTGGTTGATTTGTTGATTACTATTATAATCTCCAAATAGGACAACTCTTCTAGCCAGCTTGAGCAAACATTTCACTTTTAGTTCTGTATCTTTATAATGAAGAAGAGTTATACATAGTTCTCAGTGAATCAGTTGCAAAGGCAGAAATAGTCTTTGTAGGTTTCTTACTCTAAAAAGAGCCAGAAAGCAAAAATTTTAATATGATGGAAACTCATTTACTTTCAAGTACAAATGCCTTAAAATGGAGTAGAATTTGTTGAGATGTGATTGCTCACCTGGTTATCTTGTAAATATTCTCCCTGCTCACAGCTACTTTACAGTTATGAATAAATAGAAGTTACAAAAATATGTATTAAACTGCCTGATTGCTAGTCATGCATTAACAAAATTACTTTGTAGGAGTGAATTAGGAGTCATGTTGACTGGCTGCCTTGCATAGCTTATAAGTTGAAAGTCAGGGTTTGGGTTGAGTTTTTTTTTGTTTTTTTTTTGCCTAAGCATTAGGCACTTATGTAGGAGGTCCTGTTCTTCAAGTCAATATACAAATATTTTGTTGAGTGAAGTGATATGTTCATATTTCATCTAGGACACATGAGTTACTAGAATCAGAAACAAATAATGGATTGCAAGCACTTATGTTTTTTTATGATTTGTCTGGAGGTTTGGCATCAGCCTGTGACTCATGTGCACTTGAGGAATGATCTCTGGCATGAACTTGTTTCCTAATAGCATCTGTGCTGTCTTAAGTTTGTTAGATATGGTCTTCTAGATATTAGTGAATTTTATGGGATTTTTTTTTCCCCTGCAGATTAAATTTCTCTGGGTGGTTGTTGGATGGGTTTTTTGTTGCTTTTCAAATGTTTTTTTTCCTTCTCTGAAAAAGTAAACGTGAAACTTAGGGTGTACTTGGACATAGTGTGCAATCCTGTTCTTGGAAAGTAAGACAAAGAACAAATGTACATACCTGCAAATGGGGGAGCAGAGCGGGGAAGTTGATGGGTTTATGATGGCAGACTTGAAGAACCAGACAAAAAGTAAGAAAGGTTGAGGTTGATGTTAGCAAACAGGAATATGGAGACAGAACTGAAACCCTGTGAAAGGCCCCGAAACTCACAATAGCTGTTTATCAAAATTACAGTATTGCTTCTTGTTTTGTACAGAAATCTTGCCATGCTTTATTCATCTGTTGGTGTATAGTGTTGAATAAAGCAATAACACTGAATCATTTTTATATGTCACTTGGTCCATGCCAGCTCACCAGATTGTAGCTTTTTCTGCAGTTGTGATGAAGGGAAAAATATGAAGTAGTCTGAGCGGAGTATGAAGTCTTCCCAAAAAGAAATGGACATCTTTTCTGCCTCATAAGGCTGATGGTATTGCCCACAACAGAAGGATTTGTTCCAAAGGACCATACTCTAACTTGCTGTCATTCTGGTGTGTGGTTGTTAGTTTGTGCTGGCACAGCAGCTGCTGTCCCTGCTCAGCTCTTCCAGAAGGTTATGGCTGATGTTCTCTGCATAGGAAAGGACTAATTGTCACCTTAGGACAAAAGAGAGATGGATGGTTGTTTTACTTTTGTGTGTGATTGTTACAGTAAAAATCCAAACCAGTTATGTGAAAGCTGAAGCAGGTCTGCTAGCTGTTCTCTGCAAAACTGTTTTGGATTTGCACATTTTCAGTTCCTTACTTTATTCAAGATTCCTTAGATAGAACCCCTTTGGGGGTTTTGCAGTGAAATAGGAGAAGGGGTAGGATGTAAATTCTGATCTTGTATACTGGAAGTGTTTTGCAGTAACCTACCCTGTGCTTAGAAAGAGGGACATTGTGGCTAATGTGTGGCATATAAATAGCAAAGCTTAAACTCTTGAAGTAGCATGGGGTTTTTTTTCTTCTGTAATAATTGCTCATTTCAGGCACTCTATTACCGAGTTCAGATAAAAAAGATCTCTTTGAGCAGCATGCCTTTAGAATGGGGAAGTTAGCAATGTTCAGAACACTTAAAAGATAAATTCATCAGAAAGAAACACTTGAATAACCTTGAGCTTAAGACTTGGACATAATTCAGTTGGGGATTCATGAGGTCATGCTGCACTTGTTCTTTCTTCGTGTAACAATTTGTGTGCTGGCTATTTTGTGTGGTCTTATGCTTCTCTCCTACTGGACGAGTAGCTCCTCTCCTACTGGACAAATTATGCTCCTCTCCTACTGCACAAATTAATTCTCATTGAAATTATGAAGCAGCCTCAAAGGAATTTCTTTTTTTAAGTGATACCATCAGTATTCTGTCATTTATTGTACGGGTGTGTTTGTTAGGTGGGTTCCTGGGCATTGTTGTATGGAAAATTGTGCAAAGCATGTTTTTCAGCCCATTGATTATTTTCTGTAAGTAAAAGAAAGCACTATGAGCAGCAGCAAAGTAGAATGTTGAAGAATCACTTGGGTAAAAGAGGTAACATTTAACAAATCACTCTAGTTTTCTAGGGTTTTTAGTGTTGTGAATATATTTGCCTTATAATTTCACTTGACAGCATTTGCTTTCCCTTGATGGCTTAAAGACTTAAGGTTTCCATCATGCTACTTGAGTTAAGCAGGCTTGTTCTATTTAAATGGTGCTAATAAGTCATGAAAACAAATGACTTGTCTTTCTTGTTTTCAGTAAAAATGTTTGTTGGGGTTTTTTAAGTCTCTGTAAAGATAGAGAGACTTTACAGAGTCTTAAAAAAGACTCTGTAAAGCATTGCAAGTAGGCAGCAGATTATGCAGAGTTTAAGAAAAGTTGGTATTTGTTTGCTGAAAGAGGTTGAAAAGTGTTTTGAGGTGTGGAGTGAGAATCTTGGCTGCCCACTGAAAGGGGCACATAGTGCCCTCTTACTCTTACTTCTGGAGTAAAGAGTGTACTTTACTCCAGAACTTCCTTCTTAAAAGTTACCTCTGGTTAGTATGTGAGTTTTGTTTCTTCTAATAGTTACCTCATGAACAGAAGGAACATCTGTTTTCATGACTTTACCTTTTCCCCCTGATGCTAAGAACAAAATTAATTCCACTGCTGTTTTCTATTTTCCAGTTTTCTAGATATTTTTGCCCTGTAAATTGTGTGCACTCTTGGGAACTCAGCCATAAAGTAATGTACTTAAATTTCAGTACTGCCCAAAGAGTGGAAAATCAACAATTTGTAATGGCTACTCTAGATATTTGAACTCCCCAGCTTCAAACTGCAGATACCAGCAAGTGAGACAATCAAAATGAAGTGCTTAGATTTGTTTTCAATTTCATGTTAAAAATTTTACCATTTCAGGTTAGTTTTGAGAGTAGCGTGGGATTTTGTGGGATTCAGTAACTTAACAAAAACATTATATCATTTGTTAATTGTATGGGGTGGGGTGATTACACTTTACCAGAAGAATTTAAGAGAGTAAATCAACTAGAACTGAGACTTGTTGTAACATGTAGCTTTGTTCCAACTGTCTGTAAATGTCTCTGTTACCAGATTTTGTTACCTGTTGCATTTCATGGGTTTTCTTTTATTTTAGTCACCTTTAATGGCTCAAAGATAGGATTGCTGCAGGTTGGTTCATGTTGCCTAGATTCAGAGATCCAGTTACATCGTTTGTTGTGTTAAATACTTCAGGATTTAATTTCATACACTTTCAACCTCTGGTTCACAGGTATGTTGTTGTTATTTGCAGTGACAAACTTGTTAGACAGAATTGGTTTTAATGCATTGAAACCCTCCCAAGTAATATATGGGGCGCTGAGATAAATGGCAAACTGTTTATTGTTCTGGACTTGGATTCTGAATCTACTGTGTGCGTGAAGAAAAATAAATATCCACTGAAGTTGCAGAAAGTAATTTTGTAGTGGGGCACTATTAACTTTCTGGAATAGTCATTTCTCATACCATCTGTGTTCACTCACCAACTGCAAATCTTCACAGATTGTGTTCCTTTTTAACCTGTCAATCACTAGCTGTTACTTAGAGGTTTAAGTTACCTGCTGTAGCTATTTGAACAGTCTTTGAGGGAGGATGAGCAAAGAGGAGAATAAACATCCATCTTGTGTGATGTCATGGTTTAACCCCCGTGGGATGGGGAGAGAATTTCAGCTTGTGGGTTGAGACTAAGACACTTTCAAAGGGAGAGCAAAAGCTGCCTATACAAGCAAAGCAAAATAAGGAATTCATTCACTGCTTCCCATGGTTGTGCAGGTGTTCAGCCATCCCCAGGAGAGCAGGGCTCTGTCATGCATATCGATGACTTGGGATGACAAATGCCATCACTTCAAGCATTCCTCCCTTCCACCTTCTTCCCCCAGCTTTATACACTGAGCATGATGCCATCTGGTGTGGAATATCCCTTGAATCAGTTGGGATCAGCTGTTCCACCTGTGTCCTTTCCCAGCTCCTTGCATGCCCCCAGCCCGCTCACTGTCGGGGTGGTGAGAGAGGCAGAAAGGGCCTTGACTGTGTGTAAGCCCTGCTCAGTGATAATGAAAACAGTGCAGCACAAATCCAAAACACAGCCCCGTATTGCACTGCGATAAAAATTAACTCCATCCCAGCCAAAACCAGCACACCTCAAATGAATTTTGGGACAGTTTAATGTTGGCAGGCATTGATACTATTAGAGCTTGCTTCCCTAGCTAGGCTGCAGGCTTGTACCAGTGCAAAATAATAAACTATGACTGACATCTGAGTTACGTTTGACCACTTGAATGAGACAAGCCTGCTCCCTGCAGTATTTGAGCAGATGGCTCATAACATTATGCATAGAAGATGGGAGCTTGTTTGAGTGCTGTCAGACTGCTCTTCAGGTTTGTTCTATAGAACTTGCTGGTACACAGTTGGGTTTATTTTACTTCTGCAGCTTATACACTTGTGTGTAGGGGGGATACAGCATGTGTGGAGTTGTCAGTTTGCTTCATCCCTGTCACCGTGCAAGAGGCACACGCTGAAGTCCTGCTCCAGAGATTATGGTGTGCAAAACACTTTGCGTGACAAGGACTCAAGCCTGAGGGAAACTTTACAAATTTTGGACTGTGAGTTACCCTTGTTTGCTTCAGTGATAAGACTGTTAGTAGGAAAGCATCACTAAAGTTTTTGTTTTCTTGGTTGCTTGTGAGTAAAGATATTAAACAATTAGCAGTAAGTGAACTTCTTTCTGTTGTGTCTTTACAGGAGTACCAAAGTCAGATCTTCTACATACAAGATCTTTAAGGGGGCACAGAGACTGCTTTGAAAAATTCCACTTAATAGCAAATCAGGACTGTCCACGATCCAAGCTCTCTAAAAGTCCTTATGCAGAAGTAAAAAATATCTTGAGCAAAAAAATTAACTGGATCATACAATATGCACAAAACAAAGATTTAGACTCTGATTCTGAAAGCTCAAAACCATCCCAACACCAGCTTTTTAGCTTCAGACATCAGACTGATAGAAAATTACTCCCACAGTTTGACTCCCCAGTACCTAGATACTCTGCAAAATGGATAGATGGGAAATCTGGAAGCATCTCAAGCTGCTCACAAACTCTGCTGGAACCAAGAGAATCCACTGATTTCAGACTCGGTGCTACCTTCTGCTGCAGCAGCGTTTTGTGGTCCAACCGCAGCCAGGTCCAGAAAGCTGAAAAAGCTGAAGGTGATCCACTTGCCAGTGTTCATAGGAGACATCCTCAACACAGCAGGGAGGAACGTGAGTATACATCCCTTTTCACACAGCCTAGCAAGCAAGGGCATTCTTTCAAATACCTATTGACCACTTCATGTCTCCACAGGGCATTAGTTCTCATCCTGAAGTCCAGCATGTAAAATCTTTGGGGAAAAAAAAAGCTGCCTGGCTGAGCAAATAGGGTGGTTTGGCTGGTGTTTTTTGTTTTGGTTTGGTTTTTTTTTCTTATTTTATTTTAATCTTAACTGTAGCCCAGTGTGATACAGGACATGTCTAATTTATGCAAAAAATTTAATTTCCATATGTCATTCCTGGGAGTTGCACAGCCCTGCCTGTGGAGGTGGAGGTTACTCAGCCCCTGCACATCTCTCTCTTATTGAACTTGCACAGTGCCCTGAATTCCATTTCACAGAGATCTGCCCTAAACAGCAGGGGAAATTAGAGATCAAGTAGCAGAACAAACTTGTGAAATAATAGTAGCAGACTTTCCAGTGCATTTTACTGGATTTGTTTTTTCCTTGTGTTTGTTGAACTTAAGAAACTGGGAAGGTTCTTCTGCCACCATATCCTCTTAAAGGCTGTAGCAGAAGACCTGAACTGTCTTTTGACGACTGTGGTGATGGTGAAAATAACAGAAAATTAGTTTCCCTGTTAAGGAGATCACTAGAAGAAATCTTTAGAAAAAGCTAGGATGCTTTATTGTCTCTGGAATCAGGCTGCATAAAATGTGTTAGGAATAGATTCCTAGAGGTATGTGCTGTTACCATCCTGCTTTTTAGGCAGTACTTGGTCCCGAACTGGTGTATGTCCACTCCTGCATTTGTAGATGAGGAAAGTAATTGGAGAGGGTTTCTGAATTTCAAAAGCCCTGAGAAAGAAACCAAAAGCACTGATAAAATATTCCAGGGAAAAACAGGTGATGAAAAACAAGGGAATAATGGAATCAGAATGTCAGAAGAGTCAGAGAAAGAGGTACTGTAAAAAGTTGGAATTGGCTTCTTTAGCCTCCCTTTTTTTTTTTTTTTAACAAACTGACAACTCCATCCTTGAAAAGCTGAGTCATTTCTCATTCTTTATGAAAGGATTTGACTTAACTGCTGCATGATATGTCATGTTGCATTTGTAGTGAATTAGTAACCATAAAGCCATAAATCAAAACAGATACACTGGGCTGTTTGACCACCTGTCCACTGGAGTCATAAACCGGGATTACATCAATCAGGACAGCATATAACAGAGGAATTATGGAAGCTTGACCTGGTTTATGGGGTTGTCTAACTGAAGTTAGTGACTTGGAATTTATCTCCAGTCTTTGATTTCAGGATGGGAACCTAAATCTGCATTGAGCACAATAACAGGTTTTTTCTTCTGACTACATAATGCAGCTTTGAGGCATTTTTGCTTGTATTTTGCAGTATTTACTTTTAAAAGGCATTCATTTGGAGACTCTATGATTAAGTTTGTATGTTAGATGTAAATTTAGACTGCCAGAATTAGGTACCTTCTTACTGCAATTCTTTCAGTCTTAACATAGCTGTCTACTGAAAAACAGTATTAATGAAAATGTAAATAGCTTGGCCAGTATTTTTTCAGAGTTTGCCTCAGCTGTGGATAGAATAAAATTTTACATTTTAAATTCAGTGCTCTGTTCCTTCTCCCTTTCCCTTCTGTATCAGAATAATGTGCCATGAAACAGTCCTGTCCCAAAACACTCACATGAAACATGTGAACCAGTCTGTCTGCCAGATGACAAAATGTTAATGAAAATACTGAAGGATGGGGAATTAACATCCTACCACTGGGTATAAAAGGGGGAGGAAATCTTGGCATTTTTAGGTGTTAATTACTATATTAAATTTGGTCAGGGTTTTTATGGTGCTTAAAGTGTGAGAAGGGACTTTTCAGGTTTATTGATAGCTGAAGGTAGGCAGGAGCACCATTTTACCTGACTGATGGAGGAGAAAGGTGAATCCTCTTTATTCTTAGCTGGGATTATGTCTCAAGTACCAAGTCTTAGCTATTGCCAGCTTCTTTGCTTTGGCAGTACTGTCAGCAATTTAACATCCCACAACTGCCAGCTGTGAGAAAGTTGGAAAGGGAAGGCTTAGGATAATCAAATAATCCAGTGGGTAGCTAAACCCCATCTTTTCAGAATTTAGGACTTTAAATTTGCCATGTAGAAACCTTTTGCACAGAGAAATCTCTGGAAAAAAGCTGCACCATCGTTTTTTCTCTCAAGTATGCGATGAGAGCTTTGCTAAGCTGCAGCAGAAACAGCTTTGCTGAAGTTTAAAAACATATTTTAGAATTGCAAGGTCTTAAAGCTTGTGCCAGTGCCCAGTACTACCCCCTGTGGTGTTCAGATTGTCACTTTTCACCGTGGTGACAAGGGCATCTCAGCAGCAGCCATGGCACCATGTGTGTCCACTGCAGGGTTGAAGGAACCCTAGGAAGCAGGCCAGTGCTTCCCTGCTGTTGATCAAGGGCAGTGAAGAACACTTTCACAATTCCCTCCTCTGAGGCTTAATGTGTATCTTCTGTGAGGGTGATCAATGCACACAACCTGAGATACAGAAGGGCTTTTGAATGATGCAGAGGATCTTACAGTTCTCACCAGGAGCACAGAAGGAAACCTATTTTTATATGCTGGTCTTCATATCAAGCCAGGATCATCATTTGTCACTGAGATACTCAGTGGAAACTGTGCAAGTTATTCCTGTATGCATAAAGCACAAACCTTGATAACCAAAACAGGGAGCCACATGCTGAAAATTCTGTCAGGAAGTTGCTTCTTTCAGGCTGGGAAACATAGTAAGACTTAGCTCAGAATTGTCCCCTTTTAATTGTCCACAATTGAACAGATGTGCTTTCATGGGTTACACTGGGGAAATCATGTTTTGCAGTCAGAGGAGGGTATAGTACTTAAACGTGCCAAGCAGTTCTGACTCTGGATGCTGCTGTTTTCAGGGCTTGATTTTCCACCTTTTTGGAGTCTGCTTGTTTGACTTTGGTAGTAGTAATAACAGATTTTATTGTTGCAGTGACTACAATGACTCTAGGAGAGTTAAAGCAACTTAATGAAAAACTGCTCAAGCAAATCCAGGGTGAGAACTTTTCAATACTCTTTGTTTTGGGTTTGTGGTGCTTTGTCATAAAAAAGGTCTGGTTTTAAAAAAGAAATTTTGATTGCCTTTCTGTCAGTTAAGTTTTTAACTGACATCTCTTGTTTTGCATGGAAATGTGTGATATAGAGAGATTTCATTATGTAATCTGCTTTGGTGCTGCAAATTGGCACAGTATTCTCTTTAAGAATTTGACTAGAACCATAGAATTGTTAAGGTTGAAAATGACCCTTACAATCAAGTGCAACCACTAGTCCAGCACTACTAAGTCCCCCACAAAACCAGGTGGTTCCTAAATGCCACACTCCATGTCAGTTAAATCCCTCCAGGGATGGTGACTCCACCACTTCCTGGGCAGCCTGTTCCAGTGCATGACAGCCCTTTCCATGAAGAAAGGTTTCCTAATATCCAATCTAACTTTGCCTGGTGCAAACTAAGGCCATTTCCTCTCATCCTGTCACTTGTTACTTGGGAGAAGAGCCTGATCCCGCTTGGCTTCGCCCTCCTGTCAGGCAGTTGGAGAGAATGATAATGTCCCCCCTGAACCTCCTTTTCCCCAGGCTGAGCCCCCTCTGCTGTTCCTCATCACACTTGTGCTCCAGAGCCTTCCTCAGCTCTGTTGGACACACTCCAGCACCTCCATGTCCGTGCTGTGAGGGGCCCAAAACTGAACACAGGACTGAGGTGTGGCCTCATACTGATGAGCAGCAGTATGATGATCATACTGCCCTGGTCCTGCTGCCACACTGCTGCTGATACAGGCCAGAGTCAGCTTTGTTTTCAATTCTATACTGATCCACCTTGGCTCAGGTTGTCTATAGCTAAAAAAGAAGTGATGCTGTTCAGTTTGCAATGCATACAAAGCTGTGCTGGAACCAGGAAAAGCAGAGCTCCTGTGCATGATCCCATTTAAATGTCTGTGCCTCTACCCCAGTGTTGTTTGTCACTGCTTCCTGAGGCTGTGTCAGTCCAGGGACCGAGTGCATTGACCCAGTGCTGTTGTTGCAGATGTGTTTGAGGAGCTGGCACAGCAGGTCCAGGAGAAGGACTCCCTGGCCTCGGAGCTCAATGTGCGCCACATCGCCATCGAGCAGCTGCTGAAGAACTGCTCCAAACTGCCCTGTCTGCAGATGGGAAGAGCAGGGACCAAATCCAACATCCCCATATAAAGGGAAGCAACCTCCATCCCCCTAGAGCAAACTGTCCCTAACAGCATTGATAACCTTTAAGTACAGCTGCACCCATATTTAGAAGCTTTTGAGAAAACTTGGGCAGCTCTCTCTTTGTATTCATAATCTGTGGGAAGTCTTATTCCACTTTGGGTTTAACAAAAAGGGCAAATATTTTGGGTATTAAAATCTACTGTAATAAGGTTTATTCACATCTGGGGATTATTTTTTTTCCCATAACTACGCATGAGCCTTGAAATGAATTCTGTGTTTTGTTTATAATAAAATTGTTTCTAGCAAAGAATGACCTGAAGCCTGTAAACCTGCCTCCTTCATACAGAGGACAAAATAAAAATTTGACTTTTGATCAGGTCTGATCCTGTTACATCCAAGAGAGCTTTAAGGGGAGAACAGTATTAATGAAACTCATGTTTTCTTATTTATTATGAGCAATATTTTATTATTGAAATTTTATACTAAATAAATATCACTATTTTAGGTACTTTTCCAGATCTCTTTATAAAATGTCTGAGTTACTCTGTGTAACGTTTATGCCTTGTGTATGATTGTTTATCCTTTTTCAGGTCTGTATCTTTCATGATACAATTTTAAAAAGTATTGTTTCCCAAAGAGATGAATTTCACATGTTGAAGAAAAAACTCTAGTGGTGTATCAATTATTTTTATCAGCTTTATAACTGAAGAATTTGGTTCATGAGATGTTTAAAAAAGCACAGCACTTGCTTTAAATTAAAAAAAGAATCCATACTTTGGTTTTAATGCATAGAAGTTGTTTTATATGTGTGAAATTTTCAATGCTGAAAAATTACTTTGACAAAACTCAATAAATTTGTAATACTACACAGCCTTGTTATGATTTCTTTATTAAGTTGTATCAGACTGATAAAGTGTTTTAATTCTGAAATGCAAGTAGTAATGATGCATAATGAATCAGAACAGCCTTTGTATTTTTTAAACTTATGTCAGTCTGCCATGACAAGAAATCTTAGTCTATGCCAAAAATACTGCAGGGATGCATTTGAGTAGCTGAAAGTTGATGAGTTGCACTGAAAAAATGTGGGGGAGGATGGGATGAGTGGAAGATACAGACACACACAAAAAAAAGTTAAAAGTCTATGTGCTTTTAGCTCTTGAAGTGAAAAGGGAGTAACTTCTGTATCTGAGCTGAAGGCATGCTTAGTGTGAAGAAAGGTTTAGGTTTGATTTTAAACTCAAGCTGAGAAATAAGCCAAAGTTCAGAGTAGGTTTATTGATTGGCCTATGTGTAGTGATAACTGTGTGTCAGAACAGGTTAGTTTTATTTGTGTTTTTATTGTTTTCTTCCATATCCTCCAGCTGTTCCAAAGCCCCTCTACAAATGCATGATAGGGACTTGAGCTTGTCTCAGTATTTCGTGGTTCAGGCGGGGAAAAAATCAGTAGCATCCTTGCTTGTGGGCCTGTGAGTAAGTGGGCAGCAGAAAATCCCTGATTCTCGTTGTCAGCAGATGGATTAATTCCATGTGCAAGTCTGTTGGTAAACCTTGTTGATTCAGTACCAAGGTGAGGGTCAGGTGAGAGAAGCATCTCTGAGAAGAACCTGAGCTGCCTGGTGTAGAACATATTATCCCTGAGCCAGCAGCATTCTTGTGGCCAAGGAGGCCAATGGGGATCCTGGGATGCATTAGGAAGAGCATTGCCAGGTCAGGGAGCAATCCTGCCCCTCTGCTCAGCCCTGGTGAGGTACCTCTGGAGTGGTGTGTACAGTCCTGGGCTCCTCAGTCCAAAAGAGACAGGGAGCTCCTGGAGCAGCTCCAGTGGAGGTTACAGAGGTGATGAAGGGATGGAGCATCTCTCTTATGAGGAAAGGCTGAGGGATCTGGGGCCATCCTAAACCTCCCTGGCACAACCTGAGGCCAGAGTTTGGGTAAGAAAGTGAGTACAAGGGGATGTGGAGAGGGTGGCAGGAGGGGCAGCAGCACTGTATCCCCTTCTGAGGAGGCTTTTCCCCAAATGCACAGGGTCAGTGTGGGGAGAGGGCTGTGTCCAGCCTGGCTGGAAGGGCTTTGGGATGCTCATAGGCCCCTCTGCTCCCCTGCCTGACGCTGGAGAGCTAGTGGCCACTGGTGTGTGTCCAGCGTGCAGGGCCACAGCAGCTCTTGGCACTGCTTTGCTGTGGGGTGTGCACAATGGGGCTGCAGCAGGGCCCTGGGCAAGTGCCCAGGTCCTCTGTGAGCCCAGGGCTTGGTACAGGGGCTCTCAGGACATCTGCCAAGCACTTTTGTCCTCCCAGTGGTTCCTTTTTTCTCCAGGTGGCTGCATGCCAAGCTCCCCAGAGCCCAGACCAGCCCCCGGCTTCCTGCAGCCTCTGCCTGCCTCCCTCTGCCCCAGGCCAGCTGTGGGCAAACAGTCCCCGGCATTTCCTTCCTGGCAAACAGCCAGCCCAGCCTGGCACACTTGTGGCCAGCTGGCAGCATTCATTGGGCCAGTCTGACCTGGAGATGTTTGTTTTGGGGTGCTGGCGGGTGATGGACTTTGTCTGCATGGTCAGAGGATGCTCTGAGATGGGGAGGGAACTCCAGTGGGAACCCCTGTCTCGTGTCTCTGCAGCAACATCATCGACGTGTCGGCAGCAGATTCCCAGGGCATGGAGCAGCATGAGTACATGGACAGAGCCAGGCAGTACAGGTGGGAGCTGCACTTCTCCCCTGGGGTGCCTGCAGCCCTTCACAGCTGTGTGTGTCCCTGGGCAGGTCCCAGGGGTTTTGGCCTGGGGGAGTGAACTCGGCATGTAGAAGGGCTGCCTCATCTCAGAGAGCAGGGTGCAGCCTGCTCAGGGAAGGCTGATGGCAGTGCAGGCAGCAGAGCCCAGGACAAAGGGCTCCTGTGTTCACCCAGTCCTTGGGACAGATGGTGGGGGGCTGGATGTGACTGCTTCTGCTTGGAAGGTGCCTGTGTGGGAGAGCTGGAAGCTCCCTCATCCTCCTGCTGCAGGGAGTGAAGAGGGCTGGATGCTGGGAGTGCAGCACCACTGCTCTCCCTTTCTCTCCCTCGGGGGGTGCTGGGTGCCTGGGGGTGCAGCACCCATCTTCTGGATGTCCCCATGTATTGTAAATCAACAGCAACTCTGACTAAGGGGCGAGAGAATGATGCATCTGACTCCATCATCCAAAGGCTAATGACTTTATTATACTATACAATGTACATTGTATCTAAACTGAATCTGCCAGGCACTCACTCTTGCTCATAACTGCACAGAACCGCACTCATCTCTGATTCTTTCGTGACTGTCCCATGACAGTCCCACACACACACTTCTTGGCCCTGATAGGCCAAGGGAAAAAAACATCCTCACTTTGGGAAAACAATCTCCATGTTGCATTCTACTTTAGCACAACACAGGCACAGCAAGCGAGATAAGAATTGTGTTTTCCTTCTTCTCTGCTTGTCTCACAGTTTCTCTCTGTTCAGAGGGCATGTGAATACCACACCCATGTCTTGGCACGGCACTGATGTTCGCTGCTCTCCCCTCTCAGCACACGCCTGGCCATGCTCAGCAACAACCTGAAGCACTGGAAGAAGCTCCCACTGCTGCCATCTCTGACTAACCAACCGCACCAAGTGCTCCTCAGCGACCCTGTCCCCTTTGCAGACCTGCAGCAGGTGAGCAGGGCTGGGCTGAGCCCTGAGCCCTTGCGATGCTCCCCAGAGACACATCCTCGTCCTGGAGGAGCAGTAAAGCCCAGAGCCCTGACACAACTTGTTAGAGCTGAGGGCAAAGCCTAGGTCAGGTTTAAGGCCTTGTTAGAGGTGGGGGCAAAGCCCAGGACAGGCTTAGGGATGCCTTAGGGCTGGAGGCTAATCTCCTGCAGCAGTTTCTTTGGGATTAACCAGGAGTTTCAGTAGCCACCAGTGACACATGTCTTCGTGCCTGCAGGTGTCCTGGATAGCTGCCTATGCCTTCAGTGCACTCTCACAGATCCGTGTAGATGCCAAAGAAGAACTGGTTGTACAGTTTGGCATCCCCTGAACCTGCCCCCACCACTGCTGCTTCACCACTTTTAGTTGTTTTTAGTTTTTGCCCCTTTTTTTTTCTCTTTATATCCCTTCCCTCCCCATGCTGCTGCCACAGAACTTGGACAGATACCCTGTTTCCTACTAAATGCCAAGGCGCCCGTCATTGGCACTTTGAGCCCACCTGCATTGCTTGATGCTTTCTTCTCCTCATGGGTGGGTGGGTGGGTGTGTGTGGGGAGCAGGCTGTGTCAGCTGGATGCTGCCTTGCACAGGGACAAGCACAAAGGGAATAGCCAGGCAAGGAGGCCCTGGTGTGGTTCAGCGCCATGTGCCAGGTAACTGGGCAGGGTGGGCTGGAGCCAGGCAGATGTGATGCTCCGTGTGGGACCTGGTGGCTCCAACACCATCCCTTCTCCTTTTTTCATGTTTAGACCTTATTTTGGTTGTTTGGTTTTGGTTGGTTTTTTTAAAAATAATTACTAAAATAATTACTATTATTTTTTGCCACAGTAGATAAAGCCATGTTCATGAAGTGTCTGTCTCCACTGTTCTCTGTTGGACACAGCATGGACGTGATGGGAGAGCCATGCCCTGGTGGGGGAGTACACACATCTGTCTGATCCCTGTCACCTCTTCAGTCATGTCCCACAGGGCCAAGAGGACAAGGGGACAGAAAAGGTATGATGACCTAGCTAAGGGGAAGGAAGCAGCTAAGATTCATAAATGCTCATGGTCAAAAGGAATGTCAAAAGTCAGAGGCTTTGCAAATAATCAGAAAGTTTTCTTAGTAAATTACACACTTGGTTTTAATCTCATTCTACGCTCACATCCTACAGTGCAGGAACTACAACAAGGATGTTTTCCCAGCGCCGCCCTACAGTTGTTTATTGCCAGCAGTCCTGGCTAGACTCAACAGCCATCCAGTTATCTGTGTTTGAGACATACACGTTAGCTCTCGTGCCCTGAGAATGGGATGCTCACAGTGTCCCGGCGGCGGGCAGAGCGTGCCCCCTGCAGCCCGCCGTGGGTGCCGGGCCCCGCCCCGGCCGGGCCGTGCCCAACGGGCCGCCGGGGGGGCGGGCCGGCGCGGCCCTTCGAATATGAGCGGCCGTGGGCCGGGACCGGACCCCGGCTAGAACTGGACCCTCGGCAACGGTGCCGGAGATGAAGACGGACAGGATTCCCCGGCCATGGTACGGGTAAAGCTGACACGAGGCGGGCTCCGGTGGTTCCCTCGGCGGGTCCCCTTCCCTAAGGACGGGAGTGTGGTTCTTCTTTTCTCGGGGCTTGGCTTCGTTTCTCTGGGCTTCGCCAGCGGCATTCGACGGCCGCGTTCCTCGCGGGTTCCTTTGCTATCCCCAGCGCAGGTTTGAAAGAACCTTCTCCTTGTGCCCTTCCTGTTGCCGTGCTCGGGGCAGCCCCATCCTGCGGCCCCGAGCCTCCTCAGGCAGCCCGGGTGTTGCGGAGATGCCTTCCGAGGGTCTCCGGAACACCAGCGAGGTGTGAGCATCCCTTCCTCGTCCGAGTCCTCCCTGGTCTAGCTGGGGACCAGTAGGGTCCCGTTCCCGTCGAATCTGTGGCCGCGGGATGTGTGCGTATCGGGGTAGTTTTTCAGGGGTCAGCTGGGATGTGACTCCAGTCAGATTAGAGGGAGACGTAGCATCGGGGGCCATTCTCTGCCGAGCCCCGGCTTCCCCGAGCTGCTCTGGGGCCGGGAGCGGCTCTGTGCCGGCCCCACCGGCACAGCTCTCCGTCACTCGGCTGGGGCAGGGTGACGGCAGCGAGCGCGTCCAGGCTCGGACGATTCCCCTCCCCACGGAGGTTTCTGTGCGGTGCGCCTTTAACGAGCGCGGCCCCGGCGCGGTGACGTGGGGTGGCGCAGGGCCAGGAAGGGGAGCCGCTACCTGCCAGCCCCGCTGCAGAAAAGCTCAACTTTTCTTCGGTGCGTGGCCGCTGGCTCCCCGGCCCTTCCCGGCTTGCCGCTCTCGTGGCAGATTAACCCCATCTCCGCCGCCTCGCCGCAGCGTACGGCTCCCGGCCCGGCCCCTCGCCAACCCCCGAGGTGCGGGTCCCCGGGGCCGCGGCTGGCCGCGCCGGGCTCGCCAACACCCGGGCGCTCGGGTCGGCGGCTGCTCTCCCCCTCTGCCCCTTCCAGCTGCGGACCCGTCCGTGTCGGGGGCTGCCGTGGGTCGCTCACCCCGCATGGGTGCTTCCCGCAGCCGGACCCCTGGCCCGGGACAGCCCCCGGCGCGCTGGCACGTCGGGAGTTCCGTAGCGCGGGCTTTGGCCTTGTTGTGACCGGAGCGGCGCAGGGGAAGGAGGGGAAGGACAATGCCGCCGCGGCCGCCGCCACCTCCGGAGCTCGTTCCCCGGTGCCCACCGCCCCCCTGCAGCTGCTCTCTGCGGGAATGCAGCTGGAAGGCGCTCACGGCCGCTGGCGGGCTCCCCAACCACTTCCCGCCTGCCGTCACGAATGGCACGTCCTTCACGGCGGGTCATGGCGTTGTCTCAGACGCTCACGGTGGCCAGTGTCACCAGTGACAGGCCAGGCTGTGACCGCGGCAGGAGCGGATGGCCCTGCCCGTCCAGATCTCACATCAGGCATCAGTGTGTTTGCAGACTGGTTCTGATGAAACCCAGCTCGACGGTTTTCTCCGAGGGTCTGCATCCAGTGCTACTCGAGTGCCTTTGTTCGGTGCCTTTAGGCGGATTTTTACGGAGAAGTCTTGGCTATGCCACCGGGGGGAGGGACAGTAGTTGCTGAGTGACCCAGTCGTAGGCCAAGGAGCTGGGTTTTAGCCAAAATTTGAGGGAGAACCTTCCCACCTGGGCTGACAGCAGTGGGAGCTCTGTAGTCATGGTGCGGGTATCCAGCTGCAATATTGGATGAGGAGCCTCCTCCTCATCTGGGTCATTTTTTGGCTCCGAGCAGTCCCCTTCCCTGGAAGACTACCTGGGTGGCACTGGGGACAGCCAGCGTGGAGGCAAAGGTCGCTGTGAAGGGGACCTGGCAGTGATCCCAGATCCCATCAGGGCAGCTCATCCCTGCTCCCACCCAATGCAGCTGTGAGCTCTCTGTGCCCCCAGCAGGTGGTTCTTTCACTAGCAGCAGTGGGAAGGGGAGCTGGCAGCGCTTCAATGGCTTGGCCACTGCCTTGCTGGGCAAGAAATATTAGTGACATTTGGAAGTGAGGGAGGGAGGAAGGCACAGCAGTAGAATGAGGAGCTCAAGCAGCAGTTTTCCATTGACCCCTTGTCAGGATCCTAATCTGTGGGAGTAGACCTGGCTGCTGCTCAGCATTGCTCCCCATTCTGAGCCTGTGGGGAAGCAGGAGGATGCTGGCTGCCACTGCACAGCTGGCCAGATGCAGGGACACATCCTTCCTTGGTGGGCACAAATACCTGATTCTGGGCCTAAATTGTTTTGGAACATAGTTACTGTACTTTACCTTTTTTGTTGTTTTTAGGTGTGGGCAGGGACCTGATAGGCTGGCCACGATGTCTCTTCAGGATGCAGGAGTTGCTGCTCTCCTTGATTAAGAAAGCTCCCGCTCCTGTGCTGGAGCTTGCTGCATTGTTGCTGCTGCCAGCTCTGGCAGCTTTGGGGCACAATGCTAGGGCTTGCCACAGGAGGAATTGTGGCTGGGGCGGGCCCTAGGGTAGTCCAGTTCCTACTGTTCCGGGGCAGGTGGGTGTTTGCAGGAGAAGCCTTGCTCACCCTTCCTGTTGAGTAACCAGAAATGCTGGAATGGCTTGGGCTGGTCATGGAAACTGCCTGGGAGATGGAGCTGAGCCTGAAGCAGGCAGCAGCTGTACTGCAGAGGGGTTGTTGGATTTGTCTCACAAAGCACTGCTGTGCCCAAGCAAAATCTCAGAATGGTTTGGGTTAGAAAGGACTTTTAAGCTCATTCAACTGGAGTGCCTTGCCATGGGCAGGGAGACCTCCCACTAGACCAGCTTGCTCCAAACCATATCCAGCCTAACCTTGAACACTTCCAGAGATAGGGCAGCCATGGCTTCTCTGGACAGCCCTCTCAGGGAAGAATTTCTTCCCAATATCCTATCTAACCCCACTCTCTGCTAGTGGGAAGCCATTCCCTCTTGTCCTGTCACTCCAGGCCTTTGTCCAAAGTCCCTTTCCTGCTCTTTTAGAGCCCCTTTAGGCACTGGCAGGGGCTATAAGGTCTCCCTGGAGCTTTCTTTTCTTCAGGCTGAACACCCCCAGGTCTCTCAGCCTCTTCAGGGAAGAGGGGCTCCAGCAGTGTGATAAATGGGACCTGTGCCAGACTCCCAGACGTGGAGCTGTGGGGATCATATTCATCTGTTCTCTGGGAAGGGGTGGTTTAAAGGGGTGGATTTCACTCCCAGACCAGTCTTGCTGTCCCCTGCCAGGACTGGAGGTGGTGAGTGGCACAGCACAGAGTTATCTTGGTTACTGCCTTCTGACTGTCCCACTCCATTTCTAGGTGAACAGCACAAAGGTTTGTCCTGCTCCCCTCCATGATCCGTCCCAGCTCCAGGACTGTAGTGTCTTCATCAAAATTATCCACAAAATGTGAGTATGGGGAGCTGTGTAGAAATTTCAGACCCACAGCTGGGTCTGTGCTGTCCCTGGAGCCATGGCCTCAGCCCCCAGGAGCTAAGAGGCTCCTGTCTTGGGTAGGGTGGGAGGGGGGGTCTTGGGGTATTTATTCCTCCTCTGGTCTATGAGATGCTGGGATCTGCACCTCCTCTGTGCCACTGCACAGCTGGGGTCTGCCTGCAAAGCTCTTGGATCCCACAGAGCTGCCCAGGGAATGTTTTGGTCAGAGCTCCTGTCATTTGAGACTTGTTATCACATCTGGCACTTAACATCTGGGTTTGCTCCTGGCATTGAAGAAAAGACCTGAGTGCTGCTGCCAGTGGTACAGGGGTTCCTGCAGCTGCACTGATCATTATCCATTTCTGTTGATGCTGCTCTGATGAGGGAACAGCCCAGCAAGTTTTCCTGAGTGGCAGCCTTGGGATCCTGAGGAAACCTTGTATCTGGAAAGCAGTGTAAAGAATGACAGTTTGTGCCTCATGAAGTGCTTCTGTTGCCTGGGGATGTCAGGTTGCTGCTGAGTATAGTGTGGTCAGGATGGAGCCTGTGTGCTCTGCCCTGGGACCTGAGGTGGCTGGGCTGGGGTGGGAGGAATGCCTCCTTCAAGAATCATGTTTGTTCCCTGGGAGCAAGGGGCAACCAAAATCTACAAGCCATAATGGGCATCAGAGGTGGGATGAAGCCTGGTGGTTAAGGAGCTGGCAAAACAAATTGAGAGGGTGTGGGGCTGCCATGCATTGCTTTCAAACTCTTCTGGTGGGAGGCTCACTTTGAGTCTGTCTGCTGTGATTACCTCCTGCACAGGGTAAGGAGAGCCTGCCTGGAACAGGGATCTGCCGGCAGTGGGTGGGGAGGAAGGAGCTGCCTGCACCACAGATATATTTAGTCAGACCTGGTTAATCTCCTGGGCCTGTGCTCCAGCTCGGATTAGTAGGGATCCTGGTGGCACATGCTCTCTAAAGAGGCCTGGCCATTGCTTCATAAAGTGGGGTGGCAGCAGGGCAGCTGCCACAGCAGCTGGCTGATCTGAAGAGCTCCTGGTGGCACAAGGGGAAGTCTGTGAGGAGGAGCAAATCCTCGTGGCAGCCCCTGTCCCAGACCAGGTTCCTGGTTTTGGCACCTTGGGAGTAAGTGACAGTACTGAAGCAGTGCTGGTCAAGCATGATTGGTGTGGGTTTTGGGCATGCCATTTCTGAGCTGCAGTTGGGTTCAATGACCCTTGTGGGCCTCTTCCAACTCAAGATGTTCCATTAACTGGTGGCTGCTCAGGAAGAGTGTAGTCACTAATAAGTGCAAGAGGAAGCTTCAGCCTCCTCAAAATCCAGCAAGAAAAGCCCAAGGCTTCCCAGCCAGGGGGCCACCACACACTCCCTGTGCTGTGCTGGATGCTGGGGCTGGCAGGCAGAATAGGAAGCAGTGCCCGTGGTGGGGGGTGGGGAGGGGGATGTTGGCTGCCTGGCTCCAGCTGCTCTCCCAGCAGGGGGATTCCAGGGGATTCCACTCCCATGCATCATGCAGTTGCTCCTGGCTCTGCTGGCCCTGGTGTGGGGGCTGAAGGCAGAGCAGTGCCCCAGAGCCTGCCCCTGGCTCAGCAAACCCTGCCGCACAAAACTCAGCGTTGGTCTAATCCCTCCAGAAGGAGTTAATTCAAACCCTGCACTCTTCCAGCCACGGGAGCAAGGAGGGGGAGTCTGTGCTGGAGCAGCCACTGCCAGAGAGGATCTCCTTCATCCATGGTTTCCTGCAGAGTAAGACCCTCCGCTGGTGCTGGGGAAAGCGACTGCCCCTGCTCGGTGCCCCTGACCTCTGAGAGAGTCTGGTCTGCTGTCTGCAGCTTCCCTCTCCACAAAGTGACCCCCTCACCCCACATCAACAGCTTTGCAAGGTGCCAGCAGCTTTCCTGCATCAGCCTGTGGAAGGGAAAGCTTCCTGATGGAAAACTTCCAGATGGTTCAGAGCAAGGGAGGTCCTGGGTGTGAAGGGCAGGATGCCAGTGGCTGCTCTGGTGATGCTGCCTTGAAGCAGTTTTCCTAGCTGGGTACCTGGACCCAAGTTCTTCAAATCACAGTGGAGAGCCTTTACCTAAGCAGAAATCCTGGGAGGGGAAATGGGAAGTATCTCACACTCTTGCTCAGCCTTTTGTGGAGGGAAAACACCATATCCCACCTCATATCTCCCCTTCCAGAGATGGAACTCTCTGTTTGTGCTGATGTTGGAGGGAAGATGCCAAGGTGGGGAGACTGGTATTTAGGGTGGAATTCCAGGGAGGGGAATGAAAGTCGGTCATGGTTAATGGCCAAGGCTGACCACTGGGATCTCAGCTCTGGAGCCCATCCTGCCCCATGTCCCTTCTCCCTGGGGATGCATTACTATGCCCTCCTGCCCATGAGTGCCACCTCAGGGGCAGCGGTGTGCCCAGTGGGCTCCTGTGTGACTGGGAATTCTGCTTCATGTTGCAGAGCACTGCAGGTACAAATTCACTGCAGAGAACATGGTCTCTGTACAGAAACTCATGGAGAGGAGAGAGGTCAGGACAAAGTAACTGAATATGATATTGAAGAAGGCAACCACTGGACTGTTATGGACAGAGGAGGAGATGATGATTGTTTTGTTTCTGAGGAAGAAGCAGATTCATCAATCTCAAGCCCAGCAGACTCAAACTGGGAAAGAGACCTATCTTCCCCCTGCCTCTGCCCACATCAAGACATCCTCCGAAAAAGACTCAGCAATACTCCGTAACAGACTGGGCAGCAGTAAGATGCTAAGCAATAAAAGAAAAAGATTTTGATCTAGCTAAAGAGCCACTCTTAGCCAAGCCAGTTAGAGAAGGTGCTAATCCAAGATGGGAACCATGGAATTATGATGATATTAAATATTTGAGAAAAGAAGTAAGGGAAAATGGATTAGGCTCACTGTATTTCAAGCAATTGCTGAAAGGAATATATAGTAATGTAAATTTAACACCATATGACTGTTGCTATATCTCCTCCATAATATTGACAGAATCACAATGCATCTTATGGGACCTGAAATGGAGAAAATTCTTGAATAGATTACTTGAAATTTATGCCAGGGGCCCCTATGCTGCATTGACACTGGCAGATTGAGCAGGAGACCCTCCACATGACAGGTCTGAAGATCAAGCAGCATACCTGCCTAGAGTAGTACTTAATGATATCAGAAACGCTGCTTGCAAAGCCCTGCTGCTGACTCAGCCAGTGGGGACTCCAGAAGGGACTTACACGGAATGACAGAATCACAGAATTTCTAGGTTGGAAGAGACCTTTAAGATCATCAAGTCCAACCCATGTTCTAACACCTCAACTAGAACATGGCATCCAAGTGCCACATCCAGTCTTTTTTTAAACACATTGAGGGATGGTGTCTCCACCACCTCCCTGGGCAGATGATTCCATTATTTGACCACTCTCTCTGTGAAAAACTTCCTCCTTAATTCTAGCCTTTATCTCCCTTGGCACAGCTTGAGACTGTGTCCTCTTGTTCTGTCTGTTGCCCGGAGAAAGAGACCAACCCCCAGCTCACCACAGCCACCCTTCAGAAAGTTGAAGAGAGTGATAAGGTCACCTCTGAGTCTCATTTCTCCAGGCTGAACAACCCCAGCTCCCTCAGTCGTTCTTCATACGGCTTGTGTTCCAAGCCCCTCACCAGCCTTGTTGCTCTCCTTTGGACACGCTCAAGCATCTCAACGTCCCTCCTAAACTGAGGGGCCCAGAACTGGACGCAATACTCAAGGTGAGGCCTCACCAGTGCTGAGTACAGGGGAAGAATGACCTCCCTGCTCCCGCTGGCCACACTATTCCTGATACTAGCCAGGATGCCATTGGCCCTCTTTGCCACCTGGGCACACTGCTGGCTCGTGTTCAGCCAACTGTCAACCAGCACCCCCTGGTCCCTTTCCTCCTGAGCACTGTCCAGCCACACCGTCCCCAGCCTATAACGTTGCAGGGTGTTATTGTGGCCAAAGTGCAGGACTCGGCACTTGGACTTAATGAACTTCATCCCATTGGATTCTGCCCATCCATCCAACCGTTCCAGTGTCGCTCGCATGCCGGGGTCAGGGCAGGAACAGACGAGAGGCCGGATCGTAGCAAAGGCGAAGAAGCGCTTTATTCAAACGAACCGCGCGGTTTTTATAGAGAGGTACGATAGATTCTATTCTATTGGCTAACAAACACAAACATCTTTCTCACGCACTGTCCTTGAGAGGAACGGAAAAACAAGGTGGAAAAACAAGGTAGAAAAACAGCACCTGCAAGTTGTTTGTGGTCAACAGGTTATCACATCTTTCCAACTCCCTGAAATCTCTCACAAGCCACTGTGAGAAACGCTTGCCGTTTCTCTCTCCCTGTCCCATGGCATCCACAGGTACCCCTTTTAGTTTTATTTAAAAAATGGAGGCGATGTTTGTAGTCCTCTGTGGGGCCCCTTGCAGAAGGAGAACAAACACGGCTCCCGAGGTCCCTTCATTGGATGCCAATTAAAATGGCCAGAGAGATCTGGTCTTGTGATTGTCTTTTATAAAACACACCATCAGTCCAAAACCAGTTCTCAGAACAGTCCTTTTCAAAGGCAGGATGGAATTCAGTCCCTGCTCATGGATGGGCCATCTGATGGATGGTCATCATCTTGGCCGCTATCTTGGTCATCTTCTTGGTTGTTGTCTTGATTGTCATTCAAAGGTTGTCTGTCGGCCACATTTCAGTTCTGCTGTCGCAAGTCAGGGCGGACACACTTTGCAGGTACTCATCGCACTCTAGTATCTGTGGAGACACATGCATACCCACGGCCCCAAGTGATAAGGTCATGCGGGCCCTCCCACCTATTGGTGGGAAGATCCTGTACCTGGACCTTCGCTCGAGGCAAGTGCGCCTCATCCGATGACCGCACTGAAAGAAAGTGATTCAGAATGACAGAATTCTCTGAATTCTGTGGCACTGTCAAATGGTTGATTGTGTACAATGCCTTTTCCAACCTACTATGTGGTGTTTCTCCAGGCATTCCCCTCTTCTGCCTGCCCAGTACACTTTTCAAGGTACCGTGAGCACGCTCGACAATGGCCTGGCCCGTTGGGGAGTGTGCAATACCAAGCTTGTGCGACACTCCCCACTGGCGTAGGAACTGCCTTGTCTTCTGTGAGACATAGGCAGGGCCATTGTCCGTTTTCACAGAGGAAGGTATCCCCAAGACTGCGAAAGCCATCCTCCAATGGGCAATCACATCACGACTCTTTTCCCCAGTGTGAGCAGTGGCCCACACGGCAGAGGAAAATGTGTTAATAGACACGTGCACATACTTAAGTCGGCCAAATTCAGCCACGTGAGTGACGTCCGTTTGCCAAAGCTGCAAAGCCTTCAAGCCCCTGGGGTTCACCCCCGCCGGCAAAGGCGCAGCAAAACAGGGATGTCACGAGCTTCAGTTGGTGTCAGATGAAACTGTTTCTGCAGCGTATGTGCACTTTGGTGGAAAAAGTCATGTGATGCCCTGACCTGCGCAATCACATCAGGCTGAGGCACTACCCATGCAGGGTTAGCCAACCTATCAACCCTGGCATTACCCTCTGCTATGAAACCCGGCAAGCTGGTGTGACTCCGAGTGTGTAAGACGTAATAGGGATGGACCCGGGCCTGAATTGCACTCCACAAGGCTTTCAACAACTGAAACAAAGCTGCGTTGTCAACTTCCTTCAGGAGTGCACAGTCCAAACGCCCAGCCCTGTCCGCCACATAGGCGGAGTCAGTCACCACATTCAGAGGCACCTGGGAGAATTCCTGGAAAGCCATGGCAACAGCTTTCAACTCAACCAGTTGGGCCGAACCCGACACATGGGCCTCCAGTGTCTGCCACCCAGACTCATCCTTCCAGGTGACAGTGGCCTTGCCTGTTTTCCCCCAACCATCAGTAAAGACAGTGGGCCCCTCAACCAGCACCCTGCTGCTCTTCGGTCACAATAACAAACTCGTTTTCTTTGCCAGCTGCAACAACTTATGACTGGGTATCTGATAAGTGATCTGCCCAGAGAAGTTCTCCAGTGTGCTTTTCAAAGGAGCACTAACAGCAAGACTCCATTCAAAATCCTCTTGCGCCACTGGGAGAACAATTGCTGCTGGATCGGCAGCCATCAACTGCAAACACTGCTGATGGCATTTGACTATCAAACGAGCAATCAGCTTGTACAGCGATGGCGCTGTTTTCCTTGGCTGTGGGGTAGAAAGACCCATTCCAGGACATGCAGGGAATCAGACCACCTATCATTCCACTGGCCAATGATGCCCATAGGATGAAGATCGGGATTGGTGACAAAAAGAGTGATATCAATGGAAGGATCTATTCGGTGAACTTGACAAGCAGAAACAGCCCTCTCCACCTCCTCCAGCACCCGTCGCACTGCAGGGCTTAGCTCCTGAGGCAACCTCAGGTCAGGGTCCCCTACCAGATTATCATACAGTGGGGACAACTGCTCTCTGGTCAGTCCCAAGTAATGACGCAACCAGCTGATGACACCCATCAACTTCTGGGCATCATTCAACGTCCGAACAGAATCCGAAAACTGCACCTCCTGATGCTGAACTGTACAGTCAAGAATCTTGACCCCTAAATATTTCCACAGAGGTTGCTGTTGGACCTTCTCCAGGACCACCCGCAGCCTGTAAGCATGCAGGGCAGCAAACAACTGAGGCCATATCCTCAGCAACTCATCCTGGTTGGGCGCAGCCACCAGGATGTCATCCATGTAATGATAACAACACGCGTCAAGGAACTGATCGCGCACTCCAGATAAGGCCTGAGCCACGTACCACTGGCAAATAATTGGGCTGTTGCAACAGCCCTGTGGTAGAACCTTCCATTGATATCTCCATGCTGGCTTGGCATTGTTGACAGAAGGCACCGTAGAAGCGAACTTGTCATCTGGGTGTAAAGTATTGGTAAAGAAATAATCTTTCAAGTCAATGACCAAGATCACCCACCCCTCAGGGATCATGGTGGGTGAGGGCATACAGGTTGCAGCGCCCCCATGCCCTCCATCACCTCACTGACTCTCCAGAGGTCCTGTAACAGCCTCCACTTCCCAGACATCTTTCTAATCACGAAGACAGGAGTATTCCGGGGACTCACTGAAGGCTTAATGTGCCCCTGCTGCAACTGCTTCTTTACCTGTTGGTGGAGGGCGAACAACTTCTCTTCCGTCAGGGGCCACTGAGGAACCCAAATGGGTTTTTCCACCAGCCAACGTAAAGGCAGCTCTGGGTATCTGTCGCCCTCCATCGCAGTGGCTCCTACCAAAAATCCACCCCGATCCGCACCCCCCAGGCTGCCAACACATCCCGCCCCCACAGAGTGAGCAGGGTTGAAATGACATAGGGCCAAACAGCCACCACCTGCCCACTCGTGTTGCTGATGAGAACCCTACTGGACCCCCCACCCCCAACATGGGCGTCCCTACGGGGTCCAAAGGCCATGTAGATGGCCACAGAGAGTGGGAGATGGTAGTCACGTCCGCCCCCGTGTCAGTCAAACCTTGCAGCCTGATCATCTGCGGGTGGACACCCGGTAGCGTCAAGGTACACATCATCTGGGGTCACTGTTCGGAAATGGTCGCAGACCAGAGGGCCCGTGGCAGTCCGTCAGATTCGCAGCCACCGGTCCCATGGGTCTGCGAGGCAGTCCTGGGGACAAACGACTGAAAAAACACAAGATGAGTAATCCGAGTCCCCGCCGGGATGATGACGGGGAGAGGGTGTGAAAACAATAGCAAAGACCAGACCTGCTGTCATGGTTTGAGCTTGGCCTAATGCCATAGCCCCCACGAAAATACCTCTTCCCTGGTATCTACTGTGAGATGTGATCAGAGACAGAGCAGAGCAGGCTCCAACTTAAGAATGAAAGGAAAAAAAACTTTATTAACCTAAGACTACAAGAGAAACACACAGAACACAGGATGAAAACCTTCCAAATTTCCTCCTCCTCCTCCCACCAAATTTCCAATTCAGTTACCACCCCTCAGATCACCCACTCTCAGTCCATCACCACCCATAAACCCTGGCCCATACCAGCAAGTCAATCAGCGAGGCGTCAGGCACCAAAAACCCCCCAAAGGAAAGAAGGTGCCTCCACACGGAGAAAACCCAGTCCTCTTCCGCTTGATGATCCCCCATCGCGGAAAAACCGGCACCCAACCCCAACAATTCGCAAAGCGTGCAAGTCCCGGGAAAGCAGCCCCCACCTGCGAGTCCCAACTACCAGGGCAGCCCTGCAGGCAAAAGCCCAAGGAGAAGGGCGCGGGGGAAAGGCAGGTACCTCTCTGGGGAAAGAAAGTGTCCGAGCACGGTCAAGCCATGTGGGCACAACACGCCCCCGAGGGGTCCAGCAAAGGTCCTTGGGGTCCGCCGCACTCTGCGAAGGCCAGTTGATGCAGGACAAACGCCGGGTCAAGCACCCTGCCTGTCGCTCGCAAGCTGGGGTCGGGGCAGGAACAAATGAGAGGCCGGATCGTAGCAAAGGCGAAGAAGCACTTTATTCAAACGAACCGCGCGGTTTTTATAGAGAGGTACGATAGATTCTATTCTATTGGCTAACAAACACAAACATCTTTCTCACGCACTGTCCTTGAGAGGAACAGAAAAACAAGGTGGAAAAACAAGGTAGAAAAACAGCATCTGCAAGTTGTTTATGGTCAACAGGTTATCACATCTTTCCAACTCCCTAAAACCTCTCACAAGCCGCTGTGAGAAACGCTTGCCGTTTCTCTCTCCCTGTCCCATGGCATCCACACCCTGCCTGTATATGTTGGGCCATTGTCTTTTTTTATTTCTTGAGGTACGCCTAATGATGCAAATGCTTGCAAGAAATGTCGACAAGCAGGATCTGCTGTTTCCCCTGCATGTGCTGAAGCAAAGACTGCTTCTGAGAATGTGTCTACTGAAACATGAACATGTTTAAACCTCCCAAATGATGGATATTTTGTGATGTCAGCTTGCCACAGTTGAAGACTTTGCAGTCCTCGTGGATTGACTGCTCCTGTGGAAGCACATGGCTCCACAAGCTGACAATCCGGACCAGCACTAATGATTTCCCTCACCTGAGTTTTTGTGAGAGGGAAGGATTCCATCAGCGCCTGTGCATTCTGATGAAAAAACTTGAGGCATGACTTAGTCTTGCCTGCTCAAAAATGTCTGGAAGTGTTTGTGAAATGGGCATTGTCAACCTGTCTGCTCGAGCATTCCCTTCCGCTAGAAATCCTGAAAGTGTTGTGTGAGCTCTGATGTGAGTGGTAAAATATTCATGCTCCCTACTTTCTAGCAATGTTTTCATGCTCGCCAGATATGAATATAAAACTTCATTGCTGGCCTCTTTCAAAAGCAAACCTTCCAATCGCCTGACCACACCCGCGTCATATGCAGAATCTGTGACCAAGTTGAGAAGTTGCTTGAACAACTGAAATGCTCAGACAACAGCTGCCAACTCCACAGTTTGTGGAGAGCCTTGAACCGTCTTCACGTTTGAGTCCCATTCCCCTGTCGCTGAGTTCATCCACGTGATCACCGACTTGTGTGTCTTCCCTGAGCCATGAGTGAACACTGTGATCCCGTCCAGAGGTTCTTCACTTATTCTTGGCTTTGCTCTGTAACATATTTGTGATTGCAACACCCTGTGCTGCGAAAAATTAATTGTGCAAGTTCCTGGAAGAGTATGGGGTTCGGCTGTCTGTCTCTGCTCCGACACACGCTTAGGATGGTTCTTGCACGCTGGGCCTCAAAAGATGAGTCTGGACTCTAGGTTTTTTTGGTCTTCAGAATTGTTTATTGTTTTTTATCTACAAAGTCTCTTCTCTGCCTGAAGGATCTGACCAGCATGGCAGCCAAAGGCACTCTGCCCACCCCCAAGGCGGTCGCATCTTTTATAACAAGAACTACGTATATCATATTTACTTTTTATCCCCAATACCTATCACCCTCGTCACCAAGTACACCCTCACCCTAGACCAATCCACAAGTGCCAACACCACAACAGAAGATGGAAGACAAGAAGAAGAAAGAAGAGCCTGGTGACACGCCCTGATTCCTCCATCTTGTCTCCACAACCCCCCTGTACCAAAACCCCAAAATCTGTGATTTACCCTATAATGATGTCTTCCCTTCACCATTCACACCCAAGTGATTCTCACAGGTTCCATCTCCTCATACATCGGTGGCACATCCCTAGATGGATCAAAATCAAGCCACCAAGTGTTTTGGCAATATTCCAAGACTCCCGAGCCCCCCAAGAGTTCTCTTGGTAGCTCTGGACATCAGGAGTGATGTGCTGAGCTCCCACATCTCCCCCTTCTGTTTGCACAAAAAGCACCTCCTTTGTAACTGAACATACAATGTGCCGTTCACTCAAAAGGATGCATGTTATGAAAACCATGAGAACTACAAGAATTAATAAAATGTAAAACCCTACCTTCAAGAGCTCTCTCCATATGGGAGAAAGATCAAAAAACTTCACTACATCATCAATCCATGATCCAGTGATCTCACCAAGTTTTTCTATGCTGTCTTTTATCTTTTTGATATTTTCTGTAATTGATTGTGAATGATCTGAGAGATTCATGCAACACATCCCCGCAAATTCTTTGAATCCATGTCCATGGGCAAGCAACAGATCATCGACTGCTGCCCTGTTTTGCAGAGTTGCCTGTCTTACACTGCTCATGTCTTTCAACATGTCACTCAATGCAAGAGAGACTGATTGAGCATGTTTACTCGGCCAACAACCCATGTGGTCCAATTGAGTCAAGGCCACCCCCGACGCTGTCTAAGGTGAGAAAATTGCTGTCGCAGTTCTCCTTGCCTTGTCCCAAGTATACACTGCATCATTGCAATTCGTGCTGTAATGTTGTAATGTTCTTTTTTCTTTGCGTTTTGGCTTTTTTAGCATATTTTAATCTGGTGACAACATTGAAATCTTTCCGATGCTGAATGGACCTCCCATTGCATTCGCAAGAACACCATACCTAATTCTGTCCCCGCAAATCAAAAACAACCCCTTTGGCAATTGCATTGGAACCTGGAGTGACCCTGTGTCTTGGTTTGGATAAGACGGGTGCCTGCTAAAGAAGGCGGGAGCTTCCCCTGAAATGGACAATGCAAACCCTCCCCACCCCTCCAAATTGCTATGAATTTTAAATTAAGGGGCTCTCAGGCAAGAAAAAAAATACGGGAGCAGGAAATAACAGTTCTTTAATAGGGAAGGGGGGAAAAAACATAAAATGATAAAATAAAAACAATGCAGTACACTAAAATGACAGGGTCAGAACTCAACCTGACACCCTGTTGGTCAGGGTGCTGGCAGCAGTCCAATTGGAAAAAGTGGCTGCAGTCCTCCTGAGGTGTCAGGTGTGGTTCTGTTGGAGCAGGGGGGTCCTGTAGAAAAAGGGTGATTCTTCCTCCGCAGATCCGTGGAAGTAGAAGCAGCTGCTGTTCCTCTGGTGAATCCAGTGGAGAAGCTGTGCTGGTGTGTCAGAATCTCCTGATTATATCTGGATAGCAATGCTCGGCTCCTCCCTCTGGGCGGACCATCTCACAATGGGATGTTACAGTTCTTATCAGCCATGCAGTGACATTCAATAGCCTCTTATCACGGGATGCCCCCTGCTGAGGGAGGAGTGATTGTGATCTCTCAGGGAGAGAGATAAGGGGAAATTGCCCACTTAACACCTAGACAACTGCCATACAGATGGTAATAGAATACATCCTGCCTTGCAATCCAGAACATTATCCACCCCTTATTCTATTTCCATCTGCATCACAATGAATCCTTACACACAGTTCTCACTTAAGCCTAGGTTTCCCTGTGGTACACAATGGCTTTCTCCATCTTTCTGCATTACCCACCAAGTGTAACCAGGTCCTTGAGCAAAAACAATTCCACGGATGGGTTTGTCTTTGCCTGAGGTGGGAGTGATCCAAACAGTCTTTCCTAAAATACCTTTCATGTGTACAACAGGGACTTTATCTCCATCTACAGTGTGCAGGGGTTCAGACTGGGCAGGACCAGCTCAATTGATAGACCCTCTGGTGTTGACCATCCAGGTGGCCTTTGCTAAGTTCATCTCCCAATTTCTAAAAGTCCCCCCACCAAGTGCCTTCAGGGTAGTCTTGAGTAGTCCATTGCACCGTTCAACTTTCCCGGCAGCTGGTGCATGGTAGGGGATATGGTATATCCATTCAATACCATTCCCTGGCCCAGGTGTTGATTAGGCCGTTCTTGAAATGGGTCCCATTGTCCGACTCAATTCTCTCAGGGGTTCCATGTCTCCACAGCACTTGCTTTTCCAGGCCCAGGATGGTGTTCCGGGCAGTGGCGTGAGGCACAGGGTGGGTCTCCAACCATCCCGTGGTGGCTTCCACCATGGTCAGCACGTAGCACTTGCCTTGGCGTGTCTGGGGCAGTGTGATGTAGTCAATCTGCCAGGCCTCCCCATACTTGTACTTGGACCACCACCCACCATACCACAGGGGCTTCACTCTCTTGGCGTGCTTGATGGCAGCACATGTTTCACAGTCATGGATAACCTGAGAAATACTGTCTTTGGTTAAATCTACTCCTTGGTCTCGTGCCCACCTATAGGTGGCATCTCTACCTTGATGACCTGAGGCATTATGGGCCTATTGAGCTAGGAACAACTCTCCCTTATGTTGCCAATCTAAGTCTATCTTCGACACCTCTATTTTTGCTGCTTGATCTACCTGTTCGTTGTTTCGATGTTCCTCATTAGCCCGGCTCTTGGGGATGTGGGCATCTACGTGGCGGACTTTCACAGGTAGGTTCTCCAACCGAGCGGCAATTTCTTTCCATTCCTCAGCAGCCCAGATTGGTTTTCCCTTACGCTGCCAGTTGGCCTTTTTCCACCTTTCCAGCCAGCCCCACAGAGCATTGGCTACCATCCACGAATCAGTATAAAGATAGAGCTTTGGCCATTTCTCTCTCTCAGCAATGTCCAGAGCTAGCTGAACAGCTTTGAGTTCAGCAAGTTGACTTGATCCACCTTCTCCTTCGATAGCCTGAGCAACCTGTCGTGTGGGGCTCCATACGGCTGCTTTCCACTTCCGGTTCAACCCTACGATGCGACAGGAACCGTCAGTGAAAAGAGCGTAGCGTGTTTCCTCTGCTGGGAGTTGGTTGTATGGTGGAGCTTCTTCGGCACGTGTTACTTGCTCTTGTTCCTCTTCATCAGAAAGACCAAAATCTTCACCTTCCGGCCAGTTTGTAATTATCTCTAAAATCCCAGGGCGATTCAGGTTTCCAATACGGGTGCGCTGTGTGATGAGGGCAATCCATTTACTCCATGTAGCATCAGTGGCATGGTGGGTGGTGGGAGCCTTTCCTTTGAACATCCACCCCAGCACCGGTAGTCGGGGTGCCAGGAGGAGTTGTGCTTCCGTGCCAGTCACCTCTGAGGCAGCTTGAACTCCTTCGTAGGCAGCCAAGATTTCCTTTTCTGTGGGAGTGTAGTTGGCTTCGGACCCTCTGAAGCTTCGACTCCAGAATCCCAGTGGTCGGCCTCGAGTCTCCCCAGGCACCTTCTGCCAAAGGCTCCAGGACAAACCATGGTTCCCAGCTGCAGAGTAGAGTACGTTCTTTACCTCTGGTCCCGTCCTGACTGGGCCAAGGGCAACAGCATGAGCAATTTCTTGCTTAATCTGGGCAAAAGCTTGTTGCTGCTCAGGGCCCCAGTGGAACTCGTTCTTCTTGCAGGTGACCAGGTAAAGAGGGCTCACGATCTGACTGTACTCGGGAATGTGCATCCTCCAAAAGCCTATGGCACCCAGGAAAGCTTGTGTTTCCTTCTTGCTAGTTGGTGGAGACATCGCGGTGATCTTGTTGATGACCTCAATGGGAATCTGACGCCGTCCATCTTGCCACTTTACTCCCAGGAACTGGATCTCTTGAGCAGGTCCCTTGACTTTGCTCTTCTTGATGGCGCAACCGGCTTCTAGCAGAATCTGGATGATTTTCTTTCCTTTCTCAAATACTTCCACTGCCGTGTTCCCCCACACAATGATGTCATCGATGTATTGCAGATGTTCTGGGGCCTCACCCTTTTCCAGTGCAGTCTGGATCAGTCCATGGCAGATGGTGGGGCTGTGCTTCCACCCCTGGGGCAGTCGGTTCCAGGTGTACTGCATGCCCCTCCAGGAGAAAGCAAACTGAGGCCTGCAATCTGCTGCCAGAGGAATGGAGAAAAACGCTTTAGCAATGTCAATGGTGGCATACCACTTTGCTGCCTTGGACTCCAGCTCGTACTGGAGTTCCAGCATGTCTGGCACAGCAGCGCTCAGTGGTGGAGTCACTTCATTCAAGCCACGATAGTCCACAGTCAATCTCCATTCTTTGTCAGACTTGCGCCCAGGCCAAATGGGACTGTTAAAGGGTGAGTGAGTCTTGCTGACCACCCCTTGGCTCTCCAGCTCACGGATCATTTTGTGGATGGGGATCACGGCGTCTCGATTCGTCCGATACTGCCGGCGGTGCACCGTCGAGGTGGCGATTGGCACTCGTTGCTCTTCCACATTCAAGAGTCCTACTGCGGATGGGTTTTCTGACAGTCCAGGCAAGGTGTTCAACTGCTTAATGTTCTCTGCCTCTACAGCAGCTATGCCAAAAGCCCATCTGAGTCCTTTTGGGTCTTTGTAATAGCCATTCCGGAGGAAGTCTATGCCTAGAATACATGGGGCCTCTGGGCCAGTCACAATAGGATGTTCTTCCAGTCTTTCCCAGTCAGGCTCATCTCAGCTTCCAAAAGGGTCAATTGCTGTGATCCCCCCGTCACCCCGGCAATGGAAACAGGTTCGGCCCCCACATGTCCCGATGGTATCAGGGTACACTGTGCACCAGTATCAACTAAAGCATCGTACCTTTGTGGTTCTGATGTGCCAGGCCATCGGATCCACACCGTCCAGAAAATCCGATTTTCCCGTGCCTCTCCCTGGCTGGAGGCAGGGCCCCCCTAACCCTGGTTATTATTTCTTCCCTGGGCATACATGGTAGAGGTAACCTCAAGGGGATCTGACGGATCATACTCAGCAGCTCGGTCATGGGAGGTTGAGGCTACCTTCACTTTACTGGAGTTCTCTCGGTTAGTGTTTCCCTCCTTGAGTTGACGCACCCTTGCTGCCAGGACTGAAGTGGGTTTTCCATCCCACTTTCCCATGTCTTCCCCATGGTCCCTCAGAAAGAACCACAAGTCAGCCCGTGGGGTGTACCCTCTCTCTCTAGGTGGGAAATGTTGGGCTCTAACTCTGGGGCCTGTGACTCGCACTGGTGCAATATGGGAATTGTTCCTTCTCACCGCCTCCCTCATCTCCCTCATCTCCTCTCTGAGTTCTTGGACCACGGCAGAGACATGAGCTTGCATGGGGCCATTGATCATACTTTCATAATTTCTAAGTTTGTTTGCCGCAGAACCCACTGTCTCTCGGTTGGTATCAGCATTGATCGTTGCAATGAAAGTGGTGTATTGAGATGGCCCCAGATTTGCCAGACTCCACAGCATCTGCCCTGTGCACCTGACCTGGTCGGGGTCATTATCATGCTGTCCATCCCTCCCAAAGAGTACCTCCAATACTGCCACTTCCCTCAGCTGTTGGATCCCTTCCTCAAGGGTCTTCCAGCACATTCTGTGGTGCTGCTCCTGCATTCTTTCCCTGTGGACAAATCTCTCTCTGACACTTGTTAAAAGCCGCTCCCAGAGGGAAAGAGACCCTGGCTCCCTTACAAAAATCTGATTGATACCAGAGTCCTGAGTTAAGGGTCCCAGATTTCCTTGCCTCACCACCATCCAGTTGCACACCTGTACCCATAAGGTCCCAGACCCGAAGTAGCCAGGTTGTATAAGCCTCACGTCCCCGTCGTACAATGTCTTTGTGTAGATTACGGAGACTTTCGTAAGTCAGGGACTCGGTGATGATTGCAACCTCTGGCTCCCCTGTGGGTTGTGAGGGCCCTCCCCTATCTGGGTGCTCTGCTTTTGTTTTAGATCTCCTTGTTTCTACAGGGGCAACTGCTGCTGGCTGTGACTGCCTCTGCAGTTCAGCTGGAACCTGGACAGTTGTAACATCTGTGGGTTCTGCTGCTGCACTATTAGATTCTCTCTCTTCAAGGCAGGGGGAGGGCTCTGCACCAGCTGGGGAAGTGTACTCCTTCAGGGTCTGGCCTATCTCACGTATCTCCTTCACCAGACCCCCCACCCAATCTGGGTAGTTCACATCTGGGGCGGGCTGTGGGGTAAGAGTAGGCTCTGGGGCAACAGCATCCCTGGACTCTGGTGGCGTGTTAGGTTCTGATGTAGGTGTCAGGGTAGTTATCCAGGTTAGTCTCTCTCTCTCTCTAAATGCTAAATAGAACAGGCCTATCAGCAACACCAGCCACTGTATGATATCATTGATGTTTAGATTGGATCTGAACCCTTCAAAAACTGGTGGGGTGGACCCAAAGAGGTGATTAAAGGGTTGGGAGAAGATTTCCCCTGGTGTCATTTCCTTACAGCAGGTGCCATTATTAAAGTAACCCCAAAAACACATAGTTAAGGTGTGATAGCTGTGAATCCATGTGCCTGCCTTCCAGAGGAAGTTAAAAATCCATGAATTCCTCACCTTATTCACCCATAAGACAAACCAGATAATAGCCACAGTAGCCTTGGTTATAGGACCCATGTTAAGATAAGGGCCTACAAATGGGAGAAATACAGCCATGATCACGTGCTACCCAAACCAGGGTAAACTGGACCACATGGTGTCACTTGATGAGGTTTGTATAGCCACACAAAAATTAGATTACTCAAGAACTGTTATTCCCTTTTTGTTTCTGTGCCCTCGAGCCTCAAGTTGGGCGCCAAAATCTGTCTTGGTTTGGATAAGACAGGTGCCTGCTAAAGAAGGCAGGAGCTTCCCCTGAGATGGAGAATGCAAACCCTCCCCACCCCTCCAAATTGCTATGAATTTTAAATTAAGGGGCTCTCAGGCAAGAAAAAAAATACGGGAGCAGGAAATAACAGTTCTTTAATAGGGAAGGGGGGAAAAAACATAAAATGATAAAATAAAAACAATGCAGTACACTAAAATGACAGGGTCAGAACTCAACCTGACACCCTGTTGGTCAGGGTGCTGGCAGCAGTCCAGTTGGAAAAAGTGGCTGCAGTCCTCCTGAGGTGTCAGGTGTGGTTCTGTTGGAGCAGGGGGGTCCTGTAGAAAAAGGGTGATTCTTCCTCCGCAGATCCGTGGAAGTAGAAGCAGCTGCTGTTCCTCTGGTGAATCCAGTGGAGAAGCTGTGCTGGTGTGTCAGAATCTCCTGATTATATCTGGATAGCAATGCTCAGCTCCTCCCTCTGGGCGGACCATCTCACAATGGGATGTTACAGTTCTTATCAGCCATGCAGTGACATTCTATAGCCTCTTATCACGGGATGCCCCCTGCTGAGGGAGGAGTGATTGTGATCTCTCAGGGAGAGAGATAAGGGGAAATTGCCCACTTAACACCTAGACAACTGCCATACAGATGGTAATAGAATACATCCTGCCTTGCAATCCAGAACACCCTGTAGTTGTTATTGTGTTTCTGCACCAAGCTGATGCATTTTTATAATATTCATTATTTGGTGTGACATCAATGGTCTTATTTTTTGCCACATTTAAGATCTCGAATTGCATGCACAGCTCCATTGTCATGGACCCAAAAATCTCCAATTCCTGAGGTTCAGTAGAATCCACAGGAATAAGATGCGTCCAAGCACGTCACTCTGTCACAGGATCTTTAACGACCTGCCAGATTTTGACTGGAGCGTGTCCTGGAATTGGCCACTTGTCCACCGGCATCCCAATCATGCATGCCGAAAATGGACTCCCTGGTCTGGAATGTGTCAGGCAAATACTGTCTAAATTTGCTGCCTGAGCTAAAGCTTCCCAAACATTTTTCTTTGGCTGTTTAACTGGTAAATTTGCTTTGTCATTTGAAGCGATTGATGATGAAATGAAACACATGAGTATCACGAACCTCATGATCCCATCCCTGTAACAAAACATTGCCATTTTTCCTCCCAAACTTTTTTCCCCAAAGAGAAAAAAAAAACCCTGAAGTCCTTTTATCCTTTTGTCTTCTCTGAACCGCCATTCGTAACTTCAACCTCCTCTTCTGTCTGGTTCCCGTCTCTCTGTTTCTGGGATCAGTGCTCTCCTGTTCTTTTGTCCGGAACAGTTTCACGTGCTGCGCTGACCCACTTCGGACCTCACCCTGTGGAAACACAAGCAAAACCCTTGCCCCAAGTGATTAGTCTGAAAGGACACTCTATTTGTCCTGACTAGGGGTTTCTGATCAAGACGAAAGGATTCTCCCTTAATCTTGCCTGAGAGCTGTTTGAAAAATGTCTCAAGATTGGTGGATTGGGCTCTGAAGATGAACTATTGAGAAAGTTCAACACATACAATGCTTTGTTCAATTTCATGTGAGGCGTTGCCTCTGGCTCACCCCTTCTCTGCCTGTCCAGAAGGGATTTCAGGGTATGATGTGTCCTTTCAATGATTGCCTGACCTGTAGGTGAATGTGGAATACTGAACGTGTGTTTGACTCCCCACCTCTTCAGGAACCTGTCAAGCACCCTGCCTGTATATGTTGGACCATTATCTGTTTTTATCTCCTGAGGCACGCCTAACGATGCAAATGCTTGCAGGAAGTGCCGACAAGCAGGATCTGCTGTTTCCCCTGCATGTGCTGAAGCAAAAACTGCCCCTGAGAATGTATCTACTGAAACGTGAACATTTTTGAGCCTCCCAAATGATGGATACTTTGTGACGTCTGCCTGCCATAGTTGAAGACTTTGCAGCCCTCGTGGATTGACTGCCCCTGTTGAAGCCGGTGGCTGCACAAGTTGACAGTCTGGACAAGCACTGATGATCTCTCTCGCCTGAGTTTTTGTGAGAGGGAAGGATTCCATCAGCGCCTGTGCATTCTGATGAAAAAATGCATGACTTAGTCTTGTCTGCTCAAAAATGTCTGGAAGTGTCTGTGAAATGGGCATTGTCAACCTGTCTGCTCGAGCGTTCCCTTCCACTAGAAATCCTGGAAGTTGTGTGAGCCGTGATGTGAGTGATGAAATATTTGTGTTCCCTGCTCTCTAGCAATGTTTTGATGCTCGCCAGATATAAATATGAAACTTCATTGTTGACTTCTTTCAAAAGCGAACCCTCCAATCGCCTGACCACACCCGCAACATATGCAGAATCTGTGACCAAGTTGAGAGGTTGCTTGAACAACTGAAAGGCTCGAACGACTGCTGCCAACTCCACAGTTTGTGGAGAGCCCTGAACCATCTTCACATTTGAGTCCCATTCCCCTGTCGTTGAGTTCATCCATGTGATCACCGACTTGTGTGTCTTTCCTGAGCCGTCTGCGAACACTGTGATCCTGTCCAGAGGTTCTTTGCTTACTCTTGGCTTTGCTCTGTAGCATATTTGCGACTGCAACACCCTGTGTTGTGGAAAATGAATTGTACAAATCCCTGGAACAGCCAACAATGCAAATAACAAGTCTTTTGATTTCTGCATCACCCACTCAAAGTAATCTTTCTTCAGAGGTAGATGGATGATTGAAAATTCCCTTCCTGCCATCGTCAGCAGCCTTGTTCTTCCCTTCATGATGATCTGTGCTGCTATTTCTAAGTCTGTGAGGATCGTTTTTGAAGACCTGTAACATTGTCCTCCTAATGGGTTGTTCTTCTTGATGGCTGCATGAACTTCGCTCATTATTTCGCTCTTCTGTTGTTGGAGCATCTTTTCCAGCGTCTTCTCCTCTGATTGTTTTTCTAGATGCCCTTTCACCTGTTCCTTTATCTGTTCTTCCCACTCTCCTCTCAACTCGTCCCTCACGATCAACGCAACATGCTGAGACGTTCCCACTTTGCTGCAAGCCTCCACCATCTCTGCCAAGGATGGCCGTCCTGGCATTGCTGAGATGACCCGTTGGCAATCCGGGTTGGCACCACCATAGGCTAAACTTTCCATGAGTGGCCACTTTACCTGTTTGTCTGTCACCTGTCGATCCACAGCTTGTGAGAGTCGATCTATGTATGATGAAAATGGTTTTGTGGGACCTTGCTTGATGGATGAGAATGGGATATCTGGAACTCCTGCTGGTGGAATCTGCAGGATCGCTCTTCGCGCTGCTTCCTTGATGTCATTCAGCACTCGCCTCGGAAATCGCGCTGCTTGTTCCGCTGGATTGTCGTTTGGAGGATCCCCTGCCAACTGTGCTACAGTGAGGTTCGCATTTGGTCCGCCTTGGTAACTGTTCCTCAACTCTTCGAGATATCTTCGCCATCTTCTGTCCCAGATGAGATTCTCTGTGTCTGTGAGGATAATTGACACAAGGCTTCGGATGTCATATGGTGTAAATTCATACATGTCGAATGTCCCCTTCAGCAGTTGTTTGAAGTACCGTGAATTCAACCCATTGTTCTGAATGGCCTTTGCTAAGTCTTTGACCACGTCATGACCCAGCCTTTCCCACCTTGGGTTCTGTCCCTGTGCATCATACCTCACTGGCATTGTCAGATCTCCTGATCCTCTTAGCAAACCCTTCTCCTCGGACAGCTTATTTCTGATGTTTTTCCAATCTATTGACCTCTTTGGTTGCTCTTCTTCTTCCTCTGGAAACTCCTCCTCTGGTAGTTCTGATGGCAACAGCATGCGCAGTGGAACCCTGGAAGTCGTTGGTGATTCCTTGGTCCACATCTTTTGGCTTGAGGTTTTCGGTCTCGCCCCCAAATCCGAAAAAGGAATTTCAAATCCTCGTGGCTTCTTCTTCTTTGTTGTATCAAATGAATGCAGAAAGCTTTTTGCTGCTTCTGCTATTGTAAACATCCATGCTGGAGTTCCCTCTGAAGCTCTAATTTGTATCATGTCTTTTCCTTCTTCTTCTTCTTCTTCCACTTCTGATGACGTGTCTTCAAATCCTTGAAGCTCCGAAGTTGACGGAAAATCTGTCTGCTGTGTTGCCTTTTCCTTCTTTGTTATTGTTTTCTTTTTGTACGTTGTTGGGAAAAACTGCTGCATTGTTGCTGTTTTGCCACGAGATGGCGCTGTGGCGCGACCGACCGGATCTGGCATGTCCTGCACTGTGGTCCTCCCCCCACTAGGTGGCGCTGTGGTCTGCCTGGATGACTGTGATGACGTCACAGACTCAATCGGCTCTTCAGCCGCTTCGGCTGAATGCAGCGTTTTTGATTTTTGGAACCGAGCTCGCACAGGTTTTGAATGAGCCAACAATGAAGCCTGAATACATGAACGTCCCTCAGGAGTGGGAGAGGTTTGAACCGCAGGGATTGGGATCGGGGAAGCCGGAACCAGAGAGGGGGTGGAGCCCTAGGATCTGGAACCCTGAGCACGGCCCCTCCTCGCCCGCAATGTCACAGGGCCCGCCCCCGGCCGCTTTCCTTCCGCACTCTCCGCGCATGCACAGGTTCGGGAATGCCTCCTGTCTCCCCTGAACTGACGTCACTGTCTCCGTCCCACTCCGCCTCTGATGACTCCTCCCCTATGTCTGTCCCTGACTCTCTCTCCTCCTCCTCTGACGCTGTATCCACGCCCCCTGCTCGCGCGTACAACCCCTGCCCCACCTGTGCCTGCATGCACTGCGCAATCCGAGCAGACCGCTGCGGCTCGACTTCCAGGTCCTGCATCATCACAAGTCTTCTACGTCTACCTACGGGTGCCGCTTGGGGCTCTGCAGCTGCTCCCAGCCCACTGCCCGCGTCCGACGTGGACGCCATATTCTGAGAGCCCTTCCTAGACGTCCTGTGGGTCCCGCTCTCCGCGCGCGTCTTTGGCACTGTGCCAGCTTAGGCTGCCGCTGTTGGCGTTTTGCTCTCAAACCCCACGCCGAAACTCGCGTCCCCCACTGCCTCCAGGCTCCCGCCGCCGCCACGCAGCCACGCCCGCCGCTAGAGAGCAATCTCTCCTCCCCTTCTGGTCCCCCTTCGACCCCCCTTCCCGACTTCGACGCTTTTCCCGTCCCCTTCCCCTGTTGTTTTCGCGAACTGGGAAGGTTCGCCCCTACAGGGCGCCCTGACTCCTCAGGTTCGCTGGATGAAAATCTTAATTCATCTGGGGTAAGGACTGTATTTGCGTCCAAATCGGAACCTGAACTCCCTGCTGTTTCTGGGGTTTCAGGGCGTTTTGGAGGCCTCTTGGACTTTCGGGGTAGTGGGACTGGAGGCAGCAAAACTGCTCCCTGCTCCCTTTCATCAGGATCTGTTTCCCCAGGGCCGGTTGGGACCAGAGGCAATCTCTGCTTCGAGCCTTGCTCTCCTCCCCCCACCCCTGTGGGATTCACAACTAATGATCTCCTGGCCATCCTCCGAGATCTTGCCGTGATAGCTTCTAACATGGTCCTTGCTGGAGACAGCAATTTCAAGGCCCTCTCATCGCCTTTTGTGGCCAAAATATATACGTGCCTATTAACTTCTTGCCAGAAACCCACTTCGAATAACACACGGGTTTCCAAATGTGGATAATTAAATCTCACCCACAGCAATAAATCTTTGAGCGCTCTCTTAGGGAATTCCCTTTGTGTTTGCCTCTGCCACGCTTTGTAAAGCTGACAGAACCTGTTTGTTCCTGGGAGTATGTGTTCTCCATGTTCTTAATTTTTGACCTTCTTACCGAATTTGCGTCGTCAGAGCAGTCCGAAGGCTCCCGGTCTCTGTCCAGCAGGTCGCAGGAGATGGGGTCGGAGGTGCCTTTCCAATCCCGATCCGAGTTGTTCTGGTACGAGTCTCCTTCGTCAGAAATGGAGTGCGATGTCCTTTTTGGCTGCCGCTTCTTCGGATCACTCTGGCTGCTTTCCCAAGGAGTTATCAGTGGTCTCCTGGGAACCTGCCCAGCTCCGGGAGTTGCCCGCCGGGAGCTGCCCGCTTGGGCACTGCCCTTGCAGCCCTTGCAGCGCAGTCCTTGCAGCCCAACTTTGTGGCCCACCCAGGGATGCCAGGTATGGGGTTCGGATGTCCGTCTCTCCTCCCACACACACGTAGGATGGTTCTTTGCACGCTGGGCCTCAAAAGATGAGTCTGGACTCTAGGTTTTTCGGTCTTCAGAATTGTTTATTGTTTCTTATCTACAAAGTTCTTTCACTGCCTGACTTGGATCTGACCAGCACGGCAGCCGAAGGCACTCTGACCGCCCACGAGGCGGTCGCGTCTTTTTATAGTAAAAACTACGTATATCATATTTACTCTTCATTCTCAATACTTATCACTCTCGTCACTATGTGCACCTTCACTCCAGACTAATCTGCAAGTGCCAACATTACTACAGAAGATGGACGACAAGAAGAAGAAAGAAGAGCCTTGTGACACGCCCTGATTTTTCTATCTTGTCTCCATAACTTCTCTGTACTAAAACTCCAAAATTTGTGTTTCACCCTATAATTATGTCTTCTCTTCACCATTCACACTTGAGTGATTCTAACAAGTTTCATCTCTTCATACACAAGTGGCACATCTCTAGATGGATCAAAATCAAGCCACCAAGTGCTTCTGGCAACATTCCAAGACTCCTGAGCCCCCCCAGAGGTTCTCTTGGTAGCTCTAGACATCAGGAGTGATGTGCTGAGTTTCCACACAGGAGAATCCCGACTCCTCGGCAGCAGAGGCAGGGAAAGGCGGATCTTCTGCTGCAGCCAACTCCCAGCCCCATCTTCTGAAGGGGGGCGGGGCCGAGCCGCCGGGAACGAGGGGGACAAGCTGCGCACTGACGGCGAGCTGCGACCGGACGACCGCGCCTCCAAATCGCCAGCAACACCCCCACCTCTCAAACTGCCCATGTCCGGTCCTTTGGCCTGCTCCCAGAGAGCCATGCATAAGAAATCTCACACAGCCAACAGCGGGGATACTGTGTCGTCCCCACTGTAAAACCCCTTCGCAAGCCGAGCACACAGTACCTGACACCGCCCCAGGTCAAAAGCATCAGTCATGCCCATCGGGACTTCATGAACCCTGGCCCATACCAGCAAGTCAATCAGCGAGGTGTCAGGCACCGAAAACCCCCCAAAGGAAAGAAGGTGCCTCCACACGGAGAAAACCCAGTCCTCTTCTGCTTGCTGATCCCCCTTCGCAGAAAAACCGGCACCCAACCCCAACAATTCGCAAAGCATGCAAGTCCCGGGAAAGCAGCCCCCACCTGCGAGTCCCAACGACCAGGGCAGCCCCGCAGGCAAAAGCCCAAGGAGAAGGGCGCGGGGAAAAGGCAGGTACTTCTCTGGGGAAAGAAAGTGTCTGAGCATGGTCAAGCCGCGTGGGCACAACGCGCCCCTGCGGAGTCCAGCAAAGGTCCTTGGGGTCCGCCGCACTCTGCGAAGGCCAATTGATGCAGGACACACGCCGGGTCAAGCACCCTGCCTGTCGCTCGCAAGCCGAGGTCAGGGCAGGAAGAAACGAGAGGCAGGATCGTAGCAAAGGCGAAGAAGCGCTTTATTCAAATGAACCGCGCGGTTTTTATAGAGAGGTACGATAGATTCTATTCTATTGGCTAACAAACACAAACATCTTTCTCACGCACTGTCCTTGAGAGGAACGGAGAAACAAGGTAGAAAAACAGCACCTGCAAGTTGTTTATGGTCAACAGGTTATTACATCTTTCCAACTCCCTAAAACCTCTCACAAGCCGCTGTGAGAAACACTTGCCGTTTCTCTCTCCCTGTCCCATGGCATCCACACCCTGCCTGTATATGTTGGGCCATTGTCTGTTTTTATTTCTTGAGGTACGCCTAATGATGCAAATGCTTGCAAGAAATGTTGACAAGCGTGATCTGCTGTTTCCCCTGCATGTGCTGAAGCAAAGACTGCTTCTGAGAATGTGTCTACTGAAGCATGAACATTTTTAAACCTCCCAAATGATGGATATTTTGTGACGTCAGCTTGCCACAGTTGAAGACTTTGCAGTCCTTGTGGATTGACTGCTCCTGTGGAAGCACATGGCTGCACAAGCTGACAATCCGGACAAGCACTAATGATTTCCCTCACCTGAGTTTTTGTGAGATGGAAGGATTCCATCAGCGCCTGTGCATTCTGATGAAAAAACGCATGACTTAGTCTTGCCTGCTCAAAAATGTCTGGAAGTGTTTGTGAAATGGGCATTGTCAACCTGTCTGCTCGAGCATTCCCTTCCGCTAGAAATCCTGGAAGTGTTGTGTGAGCTCTGATGTGAGTGATAAAATATTCATGCTCCCTGCTTTCTAGCAATGTTTTCATGCTCGCCAGATATGAATATAAAACTTCATTGCTGGCCTCTTTCAAAAGCAAACCTTCCAATCGCCTGACCACACCCGCGTCATATGCAGAATCTGTGACCAAGTTGAGAGGTTGCTTGAACAACTGAAATGCTTGGACGACAGCTGCCAACTCCACAGTTTGTGGAGAGCCTTGAACCATCTTCACGTTTGAGTCCCATTCCCCTGTCGTTGAGTTCATCCACGTGATCACTGACTTGTGTGTCTTCCCTGAGCCATGAGTGAACACTGTGATCCCGTCCAGAGGTTCTTCACTTATTCTTGGCTTTGCTCTGTAACATATTTGTGATTGCAACACCCTGTGCTGCGAAAAATTAATTGTGCAAGTTCATGGAAGAGTATGGGGTTCGGCTGTCTGTCTCTGCTCCGACACACGCTTAGGATGGTTCCTGCACTCTGGGCCTCAAAAGATGAGTCTGGACTCTAGGTTTTTTTGGTCTTCAGAATTGTTTATTGTTTCTTATCTACAAAGTCTCTTCTCTGCCCGAAGGATCTGACCAGCATGGCAGCCAAAGGCACTCTGCCCACCCCCAAGGCGGTCGCATCTTTTATAACAAGAACTACGTATATCATATTTACTTTTTGTCCCCAATACCTATCACCCTTGTCACCAAGTACACCCTCACCCTAGACCAATCCACAAGAGCCAACACCAGAACAGAAGATGGAAGACAAGAAGAAGAAAGAAGAGCCTTGTGACACACCCTGATTCCTCCATCTTGTCTCCACAATCCCCCTGTACCAAAACCCCAAAATCTGTGATTTACCCTATAATGATGTCTTCCCTTCACCATTCACACCCAAGTGATTCTCACAGGTTCCATCTCCTCATACATCAGTGGCACATCCCTAGATGGATCAAAATCAAGCCACCAAGTGCTTTTGGCTACATTCCAAGACTCCCGAGCCCCCCAAGGGTTCTCTCGGTAGCTCTGGACATCAGGAGTGATGTGCTGAGCTCCCACAGAAAAGCTAACAATGCAATTAACAAACTTTTCGATTTTTGCATTGCCCTGTCGAAATAATCTTTCTTCAGAGGTAAATGGATGATTGAGAATTTCCGTCCTGCCATTGTCAGCAACCTTGTTCTTCCCTTTATGATGATCTGTGCCGCCATATCCAAATCTGTGAGAATTGTTTTTGAAGGCCTGTATGGTAAGAAAATCTGCTCTATGATTATTAAAGAATCTCTTTGAGATGAATCTCATTGGAAGATCAAACCGTGGAACTGCATTTTCTTTCCCAGCACTGCCAACTCAAAAGGCAATGATTCAACGAATCAAAGTGCTTGCGTTTTCTGAATAGCATCTGTAATTTTTTCCAATTCTTTCTTTGCTTCTTGCGTGAGTGTCCTGGGAGATCGAATGTCTGTGTCTCTTCTCAAGAGATCAAGCAACGCTGGAATGTCGCTGTTCATCATTCCCAAAATTGGCCTCATCCAGTTGATTTCTCCTAAGAGTTGTTGTAAATCATGCAAATTGTTGACTCTTGTGCTGACCTCCGTCTTCTGGGGTCTTATCGTTTTCTCTGAGATCTTCCACCCTAGATGTTTCCAAGGTGCGACCTCCTGGATTTTTGAAACACTGATTTCCAAACCTCACTTTTGCACTTCTGCAATCACACAGTTACGAGCCTTTTGCAGCTCCTGTTGTGTTGATGCCACAATGAGCAAATCATCCATATAATGAATGATCTTCACCTTCAGGAATTTCTTCCGCGCTGGTGACAAAGCTCGTGCCATGTACCATTGACAGATTGTTGGCGAGTTCTTCAGACCTTCAGGAAGTATGACCCAATGGTACCGCTGCAGAGGCGTTTCCTTGTTAATACTTGGAACAGGAAAAGGCAAGTCTTGGCGCATCATCTGGATGAAGCGGAATACTGAAAAAACAATCCTTGAGGTCAATGACCACAAGCGGCCAGAGTCTGGGAATCATTGAAACTGACGGAAGGCCCAGCTGAAGAGGTCCCATGTCTTCAATGACTTCATTGATCTTCCTGAGATCATGCAACAGCCTCCATTTGTCCGATAGCTTATTTTTTGATGACGAACACTGGAGAATTCCAAGGGCTGTCTGTTGGCTTGATGTGTCCCTTCTGCAATTGTTCTTGGACCAGGTTTTTCAGTGCACTCAACTTTTTCGTTCAACGGGCCACTGATCCACCCAAACAGGATCATCCGTTCTCCAAGTCAGCTTCAGTGTGGTGAGTGCCACAGTGACCCCGACTAAAAATCCACCTCGATCTTCGTGCCCCATTGTGCCAAAAGATCCCTTCCCCAAACTGTGATTGGCTTTTGCACAATAAATGGACGAATGATCACCGTCTTGTTTCCTGGTCCTGTAACAATGATGGAATTCTCACTCTGCAGACACAGAGAAGCTCCTCCTATGCCTGAGAGAGATCCCAAGGGTGCAGTCAAGCTCCAATCACGGAGCCAAAAAATGTAAGTTATTACTGTGACATCTGCCCCTGTGTCAAGCATTCCTCTGACTGCTATTGTTCTGTCTCCACAAGTCAACTGACAAGTGAGTGTGGGTCGATCTCGGCCTATGTGCTTTATCCATGTGGTGTGTATCTCAACATGCTCCTTCCTTGTCAAAAATTGACATGACTTGCTCAATGGCATGTGGTGGCAAGGCGAAAGCTCTTGTGACCTGAGTGTTTTCTGCCACGGTCAATGGTGGATGGAGAGATCTTGCCAAAACTGTCAGCTCTGTATTCTTGTCTGCTGAAACAACTGATGGATAAACAATGGGTCCAAGGATGCTACTTGTGTCCCGTCCTGCTATTAAAAAATCCTGCTTCTTGTATGAATCCCCGTGGACACCTGTTGGTATCTCCGCATGACTTTCATCCAAGAAGCATACTAATTTAGGTGCTGCCAGTGTGCACTGTGCTCCTGGTTGGAGGAGGTCTGGGTCACTGGGGAATTGGCTGAGGACTTTTCTGAGGGCGTCTGCTTGACGTTCTCCGATGACTGTCCTGCTTGCTCTTGTGCCATCGCCATCACTTGTGTCATGGCGTGCTGGCGATTTGCGGGCGCGCTCCTTTTCTTGTTTCCCAGATACTGTAAAGGATTCCCTTCCGCATCCATCTGAGAATAACATTCTCTCACAGAGTGCCTTCCTCTTCCACACTGTGCGCAAACTGGTTTTTGCGGTCTTGGTGCCTGCACTTGTGCGTGCGCCTGTGGACAATTCTTCTTCATGTGTCCAAATGCCCCACACTTGTAGCATTGTCATCCTGATGGATTGTTCTTTTTCTTCAGGATGGTTGCAAGAACTTTGTCTATTATTTCATTTTGCTGTTGAAGCATTTTCTCCAGCACCTTTTCTTCCGACTGTTTTCCCGAGTGTCCTTTCATCTGTTCTTCCCATTCTCCTCTCAGCTCGTCCCTCACGATCGACACAACATGTTGAGGTGTTCCCGCCTTGCTGCATGCTTCCACCATCTCTGCCAAGGATGGTCATCCTGGCATTGCTGTGATGACCCACTGGCAATCCGGGTTGGCATTGCTGAAAGCTAGACTTTCCATGACAGGTTGCTTCGCGTCCTCGTTTGTCACCTGCTGATCCACAGCTTGCGAGAGTCGATCTATAAATTATGAAAATGGTTCTGTGGGACCTTGCCTGATGCATGAAAATGGAACGTCTGGAACTTCTGCCAGAGCAATCTGCAAGATCACTTTTCGCACCGCTTCCTTGACATCATTCAACACTCGCCTTGGAAGTTGTACTGCTTGCTCCACTGGATTGTCGTCTGGAGGATCCCCTGCCGACTGTTCCATGCTGAGATTCCCGTTTGGCCCACCTTGATAACTGTTCCTCAGCTCTGTGAGATACCTTTGTCATCTTCTTCCCCAGATGAGATTCTGTGTGTCTGTGAGGATCATTGACAAAAGGCTTTGAATATCATATGGTGTGAGGTCATACATATTAAATGTCCCCCTCAGGAGTTGTTTGAAATATTGTGAATTCAGCCCATTATTCTGAATGGCCTTTGCTAAGTCTTTGATAACGTCGTGACCCATTCTTTCCCACCTTGGATTCTGGCCCTGTGCATCATATGTCACTGGCATTGTCAGATCCCCTGATCCTTGTAGCAAATCCTTCTCTTTGGACAACGCTTTCCTGATGCGTTTCCAAACCATCATCTTCACTGGCTGTTGTTCTTCCTCCTCTGGAAATCTCATTGACAACTGCATGCACAGTGGAGTCGTGGAGGTCATTGATAATTCCTTGGTCCACATTCTTTGACTTGAGGTTTTTGGCCTTGCTCCCAAATCCAAAAAAGGAATTTGAAATTCTTGTGGCTGTGTCTTCCTTGCTGTATCAAACGAATGCAGAAAGCTCTTTGCTGCTTCTGCTGCCGAAAACATCCATGCCGGAATTCCCTTCGATGCTCTAATTTGTATCATGTTTTCTCCTTGTAGTTATGCTTCATGTGATGTGTCTTCAAATTCATGAAATTCCGAAGTCAATGGATAATTCATTTGTTGTGTTGTTGTTGTTTTCTTCAATGTGGTTTTCTTTTTATATGCTCTTGGAAAAAACTGCTGCATTGTTGCAGTCTCGCCATGAGACGGTGCTGTGGCTCTGCCGACCAGGTCTGATATGTCCTGCATTGCGGTCATCCCCCCACAAGGTGGCGCTGTCATCTGCCTGGGCGACCATGATGACATCACAAACTCGACTGGCTCCTCAGCTGTTTCAGCTGAGTGCAGCATTTGTGATTGTTGGAACCGAGTTTGCACGAATTTTGACTGAGCTAATAATGGAGGCTGAAGATGTGAACGCCTCTCTGGGATGGGAGAGGTTTGAACCACAGGGATTGGGATCGAGGGAGCCAGAACTGGAGAGGGGGTGGAGCCCTGGGATGTGGAACCCCAAGCACGGCCCCTCCTCGCCCGAGATGTCACAGGGGATCAGACCCGACCCTGACTGCGCACTGTCTACACTTTCCGCGCATGCGCACCCTCGGGGATGCCTCCTGTCTCCCCTAGACTGACGTCACTGTCTCTGTCCTGCTCCGCCTCTGATGTCTCCTCCCTAGTGTCTGTTCCTGACTCCCTCTCCTCCTCTGACACTGTATCCACGCCCCCTGTCCGTGCGTGCAGCCCTTGCCCCGCCTGTGCCTGCGATGTGGGCGGATCGCCGCGCCCGGACTTCCGGGTCCTGCATCATCACCACACGTCTCCTGCGTCTGCCTACGGGTGCCGCTTGGAGCCCTGCAGCTGCTCCGAGCTTACTGCCCGCGTCTGACATGGATGCTGTGATTTGAGAGCCCTTCCTGGACATCCCGCAGGTCCCGCCCTGTGTGCGCGTCTTTGGCACCGTGCCAGCCGAGATTGGCGCTGCCCCCAGTCTTGCGCTCACAAAAAACACACCAGAACTCGTGTCCCCTGCCGCCTCCGTGCTCCTCCCGCTGGCCAGGACTGCCGCCGCCACACAGGCGCGCCCGCCACGAGAAAGTGTTTCCCCCCTCCCCTCTGATCCCCCTTCGACCCCCCTTTCCGACTCCGCCGCTTCTCCCGTCCCTTCTCCCTCTGGCTTTTGTGGACTGGAAGGGACCGCCCCTACGGGACGTCCTGACTCCTCAGTCTCGCTGGGGGAAAACCTTAATTTGTCTGGGACTGGGATCCTATTTGTGTCTGAGTCGGATCCTGAAGCCCCTGCAGTTTCTGGGGTTTCAGGGCATTTTGGAGATCTCTTGGATTTTCAGGGTAGTGGGACTGGAGGCAGTGATGCTCCTCCCTGCTCCCCTTCCTTGGGAGCTGTCTCCCCCAAGCCAACTGGGACTAGAGCCAATCTCTGCTTCGAGCCTTGCTCTCCTCCCCCCACCCCTGTGGGATTTGTAACAAGTAATTGCCTGGCTAGCCTCCGAGATTTAGCCAAGATAGCCTCTAACATGGTCCTTGCCAGAGACAGCAGTTTCAAGGCCATCTCATCCTTTTTCGTAGCTAAGAGATATATATGTCTATTAACTTCCTGCCAGAAACCCACTTCAAACAACAGACAGGTCTCTGAAAATGGGTAATTAAATCTCACCCACAACAATAAATCCTTAAGTTCTTTCTTAGAAATCCCCCCTGTGTGCACCTCTGTCACACCTTTTAAGGCTGACAAAATCTAATTGCTCCTGTGAGCACGTGTTCCCCATGTTCTTAATTTTTGACCTTCCCACCGAATTTGTGTCATCAGAGCAGTCCGAAGGCTCCTGATTCCTGTCCAGCAGGTCACAGGAGATGGATTCAGAGGCGCCTTTCCGATTCTGGTCCGGGCTGTTCTGGTACGAGCCTTCTTCAGCAGAAGTGGAGTGTGATGTTCTCAGTGGCTGCTGCTTCTTCAGATTCTTCTGTCTGCCTTCCCAAAGAGTTATCAGTGCTCTCCTGGGAACAAGTCCAGCTCTGGGAACTGCCCACCTGGGAGCTGCCTGCTTGGGCGCAGCCCACCCAGGGACGCCAAGTGTCCGGTCGGCTTTCTGTCTCTGCCCAGACACGCGTAGGATGGTTCTGGGGCAGCCTGCGCTTCAAAGGACGAATCTGGACTCTCTAGTTTTTCAGTCTTCAGATTTGTTTATTATTTCTTATCTACAGAGTTTTCTCTCTGCCCAGCTGGGATCTGACCAGCAAGGCAGCCAAAGGCACTCTGACTGCCTACGGGGCGGCCGAGTCTTTTTATAGTAAAAGCTACGTATAACATATTTACCTTTTATTCCCAAGACCTTTCACCCTTGTTAGCACGTGCACCTTCACCATGAACCAATCCACAAGTGCCAACATCACCACAGAAGATGGATGACAAGAAGAAGAAAGAAGAACCACGAGGCAGGCCCTGATTCCTCCATCTTGTCTCCATAACCCCCCTGTACCAAAACCCTAAAATCTATATTTCACCCTGTAAATATATCATTCCTGCACCATTCAAACCCGAGTGACTCCCATGTCCTCATACACAGGTGGCACATCCCTAGAAGGGTCAAAGTCGAGCCACCCGGCGCTTTTGGCAACATTCCAGGACCTCCGAGCCCCCCCAAGGGTTCTCTCGGTAACTGGACATCCGGAGTGATGTGCTGAGTTCCCAGCATCTCTTTTTTTACCACAGCTTAGCTCAGCAGCGGCACTAAAACAATTAGATGGACTAGGGTGTTGGCTGAGTAAGGAGTTCAGTTCCACCTCCTTTGCAATAAGTGATATGCTAACAGTTGTCAGCAGTATTAAATATGCAACTTTGCAAAACAGGGCTGCAATTGATTTTCTCTTATTAGCACATGGATATGGATGCAAAGATTTTGAAGGAATGTGTTGTATTAATCTATTTGATCACTCAGAGTCTATCCACAAAAGCATAGAAGAACTCAAGGACAGTGTGTCAAAGATTAGTTGATGAAGGAACTTGGTTAGATGTCCTGTTTGATGGATGGAGATTAACATCATGGGTGAAAAAGCTTTTAAAAATGGGTCTATACATTTTAGTCATCATAATAGTTGTGCTAATCATGGTGCCTTGTGTCCTCCAATGCATTCTCTTTGAAGACCCAAGGCCCACTCATAACTCGACAGAAAGGCAAGTGATGGGCCCTGGCTTTTCCTCCTGTTTGTGCTGCCAAAGCTGCCCAGCCATAAAGGCAGCTGCACAACCCAGATGTGCTCAGCTACAAAACCGTGCCCTGTAAACTCCAAGAGTAGGGCTACCTTAGACCTACTGGCTCTTCCTACTCAGCAGTACCTCAGCCTTTCCCTGGAGGAGTGGAGCAAGTGGGATGCTGACAATCTCGTGGGAGCAGGCCATTCTACTGTTTTTGTCCAAGTCCAGAAGCCTTGAGTCAGCAGTGATGGAACTCCACTGATACCTGCTCTCTGGACAAGCCAGGAGCCTCCAGGTGCAGCACCTTTTGAAGTGGGCTGCCTTTTGCTGGTGCAGTGCTTTCCCAGTCAGCTGAGCCGAGCAAAGGCATCCCCACTGCCCCATCTCCCCTCCCTCAGCACCAGAGTGCTCTGGCTCTCCACTGCAACCACTGAGCCAGCCTTGGCCTTTTCCAAGGCCTCTTCTGAGAGCTGGTCCTTGAAGAGGTACAAACCCAGCTGCAGCCTTTGCTGGCTCTGACTGGCTCATGAGCAGCACCCACAGCTGGGCAGGGAGGAAGGTCAGGCAGGACAGCGATGAGTGGGTTTGTTGGTACTGCTGGTTGGCATGAGGGAGGCTGAGGAGGTTTGTGCTGCTGGCTCACACCCTTGGCTACCCTTTGAGGAAAAGAGCCATAACCTCATTCATACTGAGGCTTATTGTAACCATAGGGTCAGAGTGCTCTCACTGGCTTTGTGCCTTCCCAAGTTTCTCCACATCCCTTTCCTTATGCAGCCTCCTCTGCTTTTGCAGGTGGGCAGGCACAGGTCCCTGTGCACTGTGTTTTGCTGACTTATCTTCACCCAAATCAGTTCCCTGAGCTGATTCACACTGGGGTCTGAGAAATGGTTGAGTTGATGTGCTTCACAGGCCATGGCAGGGCTGGTCCTGGGAACAGGCACTGCTGGGCAGAGGGAGGGTCCCTGCTCCAGGCAATGCCTAGCTCCAGTATCACACTCCACCACCCTTCCTGTGTGGGAATCGGTTGTAGAGCAGCTGCAAAAGAGCCAAACTGCATCCACAGACACAGACAGGCACTCAGTTTAAAGGTTTAAAATCAGAATCATAGAATCATTTGAGATGGAAAAGGCCTTTGAGATCATCAAGTCCAACCATTGACCCAGCATTGCCAGGCACATCACTAAATCATGACCCTCAGTGCCACATATATACAACTTTTAAATACCTCCAGAGATGTGACCACAAATTCCCTGGACAGTCTGTTCTGAGGCCTTTAAAGGAAGAAATTTTCCCTAATGTATAATCTAGACTTCCCCTTGTGCAGCCTAAGGCCATTTCCTCTTGTCCTGTCACTTGTTACCTGGGAGAAGAGCCTGACCCCACCTGGCTGCACCCTCCTTTCAGGCAGTTGTAGAGAATGATAGTGTTCCCCCCGAGCCTCCTTTCCTCCAGATCAACCACACCCAGCTCCCTCAGCTGCTTCTCATGAGACTTGTGCTCCAGACCCTTCCCCAGCTCCATTGCCCCTCTCTGGACACACTCCAGCCCCTCAATGACCTTCTTGCAGTGAGGAGCCCAAAACTGAGCACAGGATTGAGGTGTGACCTCACCAGTGCCCAGCACAGGGGCACAATCACTGCCCTGGTCCTGCTGCCACACCACTGCTGATCCAGGCCAGGTGCCATTGGCCACCTGGGCACAGCTGGCTCATGTTCAGCTGCTGTAATCAGCACCCCCAGGTCCTTTTCCCCAGGGCAGCTTTCCAGCCATTCTGCCCCAGCCTGTAGCGCTGCTACGACCCAAGGGCAGGACCCAGCACTTGGCCTTGGCTGGGACCACTGGCCTTGGCCCATCAGTCCAGCCTGTCCAAAGCTTTATTTTATTATCATTAACTCTGAATGATGAAGGTGGTTAAGAGGAGAGTTTCATGTATTACCAAAGGGCACAATGTCTTGTAGGGTCAAATCCTGTATTGTTTATGACAACTTTTCACCTTTCCTTTAAAGCACAGTCTCAAACTCTAGCAACTCTAAAATCTGGTAAATTTTTAATATGATTGGCTCTGACTGCATACCTTGTCAATTAAGTAGCACAGCAATGTGCCTGTCCTCACTGATTCTGGAATATCACAGGATTCTCAGCAAGTAGCTAGTGCAATGATCACAAATAAAGACCTCACTCTGGAGTGAAAATTAAGGTGGAGTAAATTTAAGAGGTCTATTTCTGTTAGAATAAATTTTTGAATGCTACATTGGAATACGTATACTGCCACAATGGCTTTTTTGAGCACACAAATAAACTAGAGCCTGCTTCTGTACCAGGATACATTCCTAGCCAAAACCACCAAAGTCTGAAACCTTGTCTGAATCCCAAGCCAACATGAATAGCTTAGCTTTTCTAGGACTTCACAAAAGTTCTCAGCTGTAAGTGTTTTTATTTATTTAATGACACACGCACACAAAATAAAAGCCTGGAACATGGCATTAAAGACAATCTATAATTAAGTTGGCTTGACATAACATGCCAGAATAATTCACGTGATCTGTGGTATGGTCTTGTTCTCTAGGACTTCTTGCTATTCACGTCCACATACAATTAGATTGTGTGGAGTTTGGTCATGTGTCTGGCTCTCTTAGACGTTATGTGTTGCTTTGGTGGCTATTTAACATGCTGTTTGATCTCTTTCCAAAAAAAAAGAAAATAAAAAAAAAATATAGAGTACACTGAGACATTGCAATGAGGAGCATTTAAGACACTAAGAAATTCCTAGGTCAGGCATTCCTAGGAGTAGATGGTTTCTGGAAGACAGCAGATCCAGCTGCAGTTATTCTACCTGCAGTGAGAACTGCTTTTTTACAGGCCTGAACCTGCCTGTTCCCCAGCAGTCCCTGAAGCTTTAGTGTGGGAAGGAGTGGTGTGGCCCAGTAAAGTGAAGGATCTGAATGATAACAATCATCTTCCTCTGAGAACAAAGGACATGGTTGCCTCTGTGAAGGTTTCCATGTGTTTTCATACAGGTCTCAGGAGGCTCACATGATGATGGTGTTGTTCACCTTTAAAACTGCAAATACACTTCTGCATAAAAGTGGAGAAGGGATATTGGGGAGAGCAGAGAGAGGGATGCTTCCTCTCAAACCACAAGGCTGGTGGAGATGCTGGATCCCAGTTATCATCTGTTTTGCCTGGTAGTCCTCCTTGCAACACTAAATGCCCAGGAAAGAAGCCAGGAAAGCTGCAAACATGTCCTGACACTTCCCAGAAACAGCTTCAGTGCTTTGACCTACCTGATTCTGTTCTGAGCCAATGCTGGTATTTTGCCACAAACAATGCCAGATAAAATACATTCCAAGCTCTACCACACAGACAAATGAAGAATAAAACAAAGCTTTGTGTGAAGTTGTATCCATTTCATGGAAGCTGTTTTTCTCCACCTAAAAAACCCAGAGCAATCAGAAAGAGTATTTCAAAGCTCAATGAATGTGTGTTTGCATACATATGACAAATATTTTGCAACTGTGTAATTGTCAGTTGTGGAAATCAAAAGTGATATTCCCAGAGCAAGATTATGCCTGAGCTTGATTGGTCAAATGTTGGATTTGATGGTCTCAGAGCTCTTTTCCAACCTATGTGATTCTCTAATGCTATGAATCTATGATTTCATGGCAAAGGAGAGATGTGCAGCACAGGTCCCCACTCAGTTTGAAGGGCACTCCCATCACTCTCAGAGTACCCCACACTCTCTAGATTGTACCAGCCAAAATCAGAGGGACCAGGGCCTTGTTGATAGGAGACATTAATCTTGTAGCAGCTTTCCCCTGGCTGACAGCAGTTCTACCAGCTGTCCTGATTGCTTAAAAGGATCAAGTGTGCAGTTAAAATGGTATCAGTGCTGTGAATTTCAACTCTTACTCTCCATCTAATAATTCAACACTTGCTTACAAAACCTTCCATTGCAAGCTGAGAGCTGCAGTGCAGCCTGATAAAGTCAGCAAGACAAAAGCTCTCTCTGGTGGTGCATTTCAGTCGGTGCAGTTTCCTTTCCCTTCCATTCCAAGCAGGCCGAGCAGCTCGGTGCTGTCCCTCCCTTTCCTGATGAACCCACCCCAAGCTGTACCAGGATTAGTGACATCACTGGAGCAAACAGGGAGTAGGACATTGTCCTGCTTGCACAGAGCTGAACACACCTGGGATAAGACAAGACAGTACAGAGAGTGAGCTGGAAACTATCTAAAGCTGTGAGGTCAGAAAATTTCCATGTATTGGCATTTACGAGTGTTTCATACATGTCCAAACACATCCAGGAGCTCAGGAAACAGACTCTACCTCAGGCTTTAATGATTTTATTGTTATTATTATTTTTACAGGTATAATTTCTTGCCACAGCAAAATATAAACTGTCTGCCTTTTTAGTCCCAGGGAGAGCTTGGAGCAGCAGATATGCTTACATTCAAACCCAATTTGTGTGCATAACACTGAATGCTGAGCAGCTATCACTAAATTCACTTGCCTCTTCCAAGGTGGAAACATAACAAGTAAGCTAATGCCCTGGGAATGAAAAGAGGCAGACTAGCCATTGCTTCTATAATTTGCTGCTGATTTCTCTGAGTACAGTTCACAACAATAGAAGATTTATGTTTAATATGGATAGTGTTAGGGCAGCTAGCAATTAATTATAAGGCAATATGCTTTCCTGTCCTTTCACATGATGTCATTAGGCACATTTTGGGGGGAATCTGTCCTAAATGAAAAAAACCCTGACCTCTACAAGATCAAAAATGCATGATACCAAGGAATCCTTCAGTCTCCAAGTCAAAAGCTAAGGCAGAGACTGTGTTGTTTCTTTACATGCATATAATATTCACATCTGTCAACAACAGCCCACTTAGGTTTGAACACCAGAAAAAAATAAGATGTCACACAGACAGTCATATTACGGCTGTCTGCTTATTAGGCATTTGTGTGTATTCAGCACAGGTTTGCCAGTCACCATATTGTGTGAATGATGGATTTCAGTGAATTGCCTTCTCATTCCAATGACCTATTTCTACCTTTTGGCACACACATCGAAGGAAGCCAGGGGAGCTTGGAGTCAGAAACATCTTGGTAATGCTCCAAAATTCATCTGATTGCTAGTGGGTTGCTGTATACATCATTGTCTTTTGTACAGGTAGATACATATGTATGTACTTACATGTACATATAAAATGTGTATGTAGATTGGATCTTTGCTTTCTGTATCATGAACTAACACATGACTGGGAAAATCACATGCAGAATTTCAGACCTGTGACTTCAGTACAACTGTTGATAGGTAAAAATGAAGCATTTGCTTAGGTACTTGATTAAGCTTAAGGTCAGGGTTAGGTTTATACTGGCACCTAGGCAACTTGGAATGGTGTGCAGGGACAGGAAGATTTCATAAGAAAACTTTTTATTTCATAAGAAATAGTTGCACATGCCAACATTAAAGAGCCTTTTGCACTTTGTCATGTTTTGGAAGAATTTGAAGACAAACAAATATATTTGATAAGAATCTGGTGTTGATTCTGTCTCTGTCATAGACAGGTTTCCAGTCTGCCACATGAGGAAAACTCATTCAGTCTTGTTATCCTTCTAAAGTTTGCCATTCCTCTTAAAAAACAATGGTCCACACAGGTGGACTTAGAACACCCCTAAAGCAACCAAGAAACTTGTGTCCTATATCATAGTTCTAACAATTCTTGCAAGCCTGAATTTCCATGTGTTTGAAGAAGTTTTTCTTTATCCTAAAGGGTAGGTTCTGATGTTTGCTTTATGGCAGAGGATCTTTGGTGTGCTCCAGGAGCAGCATGCTGCAGGCAACTGAGAGCACACAGAGCTGTATTACAAACATACATAAAAGACAGTAGGCATTTATAATGCTTCTTGCAGAAACATACCTGAGCATCTTTGTCACAGCCCTGGTGGACAAGGAGGCTTTCAGTGGTGGTTTTACACAGGCAGGCTAGAACATGTATCTGGCATGGCTGGCAAGGGCTGTTTTTTAAAGGAGGATTCCTCCAGCTGATGTAATGCACTGTGCCAAACTTGACCTCATTCCATCCCAGCAGTTTAGAGGTCCAAGTCTCCCTGTCACTTTTCATAGTACTTTGTTCATTGCTGAAACTAGTGTCTCACCTAGGACAGTGGGCACCAGGGAAACAACATTTTCATCAATTTCAAAAGAAGATTCAAGAGTAATTGCAATATTTTATTCTTCTGGCTTACTTCTAGCATGCTTCAGAGTCCAGAGGAGAGAGTGAGGTGATGATACAAGGAAGGAAACCTCTGGCATAACTACCAGTCTGGCACTGAATCAGAAGCAATGTGCTGACTTTGTCTGGAGCAGACACCAAGCTTCCCAGCACTTGTTCAGGCTTGATCTGAACACAGAAACAGTGGTGCAAAGTCACTGCTCACCAGTGACTCCTGAAATTTTAGCTCACATTTCACCCCAGTGTGTCAAGGGGTGGAGGCAGAGCTGGGACTATGGTCTGGAGCTGTTACTGTCTAAATACAGGACAAAATAGTGCTGCTGGATCTGGGCTTGCCTTCATAAAAGCTTAAGTAAAGCTGCCTGGATCTCAAGCTTTAGCATGTGTTTTTTGCTGCCATCACAGTAAGAGTTGGCTACTTCTGCTCTTCTTACACAGGGTGCTGTCATCTTATTGCAAAAGTTCTATGCCCTCTTGGTGGTTTCTCATGGGCTTTCTCACAGCACTGACTCCTTCTTCCTCATAGCAGAGCCAGCAACTCCATCTCTTCACAGCACAACCAACAAACTCCAACTCTCTCAACTAGCTAACCCACTCTTTTGTAGCACTTGTCTTCTTATTGGACACAGCTGTGGCCTATTAAGGGCAGGCCTGTTCCTAATCTTTAGTGATTAGTACAGCTGCAACTCCTCTGGTGTGAGACTACCTTCTGCACTATCTTTATTTTCTTACATTCTGTCCCCCCACAACAGGGGTTTCATATTGTCCAGGAAATTTGAGCTTTTCATCAAAGACTGCTTTCCATGCATACAGAAACAGATACCATTTCCCACACAGAATATGCACAATTTCCCTCTTTTCAGTGCATGATGTCTAAGTAAGTTCTTGTCCTTCACTGTAGGCGAGACTGGGGGTAGCACGGTCGGGACGGACGGAGACGAGAGATCTCTGAAGCCAAGTCGTGGAACTTGCGGTTTATTGCAAAGGGCATGGGTACAGGGCCCTGCTGGGAGCTGCCAGCTGCAGCTCGGAGCAGGCCCGAGAGAAGAGAAAGGATGAGAGGGTAATAACGTAAAAAGGCAAGAGCTAAGAGCATAGAAAATAAGAGCGCAAGAGCAAAAGCAAGAGCATAAGAGCAAAAGCAAGAGCATAAGAGAGCGAAGTTCCCGTTACAATACAATATATCATCTTCTGTGTTGAATATTCTGATTCTCACTAACCAATCTAGTACAGCATACAAATCCTATAGCATTTACATACAGCCTATAAGAATCACTACATTACCATATTGTGCTACATTTTAAACCCAAAAAACTACTCTTCAGACCCCTTCTGCCAAGCTGGCAGGGTCTGCTCTGACCCTTGGACCTGCCTGCTTGCAGAGGGTATTGTTTCATCAAAAGGGGATTACCTTCAGCCAGCCACACCATTGTTTTCCTGTTGTTCAGTAACTAAGGGATGTCAAAGCTTGCTTTCATTTCAATCTCGCTTATAGTTTCTATATTCTCAAAATCTTTTGCCAGGCAATCATATTTGTAAGGCTTTCTTGTTTCATCTTCCCCAACACTTCACTTCTCTTACAAGCCCTTTACAGCCACCCCACAGACTGGTTCTGGATAGATGGTACTTCTTAAGCCAACAAGACAACTTTGTGACTTGGGAAATACAGCCAAGAATGGCTTTATCTTTACTAATAAATGAGCAGAACCCAGGTAAACAGGGAGGCAGCAAAATGGTTGATTATTGGTTGATTAATGGTTGATTAATAATGAACTCACAGCTACAGCATGATGGAGTTAAACATTAACCTGAAGAAACAGGGCATTGTGTCTGTAAATGCATAAGTGCTGTATATATTCACCTTATACCAGTCCTGTGAAACTGAAAAGCAGAATAATTTAGCAATGTGTGCTATCAATAAAATGGTATTAAAGCTTTTCTTCAAGAGCAGCCCTGGGAGAAGGACCTGGGGGTGCTGGTGGGTGAGAGGCTGGACATGCCCCGGCCATTGGGAGCCCAGAGCCCCCCGAGTGCTGGGCTCATCCAGAGCCCCGTGGGCAGCAGGGCAGGGAGGGGATTCTGCCCCTCTGCCCCCTCTGCTGAGACCCCACCTGCAGGGCTGCATCCAGCTCTGGGCTCCCAGCACAGCAAGGACAGGGACCTGCTGGAGCCAGGCCAGAGGAGGCACCAAGGTGATCAGAGGGATGGAGCAGCTCTGCTGGGAGGAAAGGCTGAGAGAACTGGGATTGTTCAGCCTGGGACAGAGCAGGCTCTGGGGTGACCTCATTGTGGCCTTCCAGTGCCTGAAGGGAGCACACAAGAAAGATGGAGAGAGACTATTTACAAGGGCCTGGGGTGACAAGACAAGAGGGAATGGCTTCAAACTGAGACAGAGTTGGTTTAGATGAGATTAGGATGAAATTATTTACTATGAGGGTGGTGAGGCACTGGCACAGGTTGCCCAGAGAAGCTGTGGCTGCCCCATCCCTGGGAGTGTTCAAGGTCAGGTTGGATGTAGGGAAAGGTGTCCCTGCCCTTGGCAGGGGATTGGAACCAGATGATCTTTGAGGTCTCATCCAACTCAGGCCATTCTATGATTCTACAATTCAAGCATCACTAAAACATCACATTCTTAAACTAGAGAAGCAGAAGAACTGAACCATGGCCAGACAGAATTGTCTCCTCCCTGTCTCACAAATCAAGATCTAAGCTGAAAAGGACATTCAAGACAGAACGTTAGACCAGTGTTTAAACCTGCACCTGCTGTCAACCAAAATGCAGCTTGAGCTGCTTCCTACCAAGCCTCCTCCCTCTCCTGAAAATCTGGCAATTAAGTTCGCTTAGTGGTATTGTCACATAATCTGCCTTCTAGACACAAACACTGTCAAAATACTGTTAATTAGTGTATGAGAATACATTGGTAAACTAATGTTCCTTTAAAAAAACCCAACAAACTAAACAAAAAGCAATGAATTGGTTCAGGTTTGAGCTGTCTGCTGCATTGTACAAAGTGCCTGCTTCACTGGACAACTAATCCAAAGTAATCCTCTTTTGAGATCTCTGATTCACCATCTGATTTGTACTCTGATTTGCACCAGGAATGCCTGCTGCGGCACATTATTCCAAAGTGGCAGATTATGTTATTTTTCACTGCCTACACTTTGATCTCTAGAAACTAAGTGACAGCACAGACTTTCCAACGGCTGATGAAATAAAACTGACAAAAAAAGTATGATCCACATATTTTTATGAAGTCTCCTACTGGGGATAAACCTAAAATAAATGTATTTTGGCACTCATAACTCAACTATCTGTGAAGGGAAGGTTCATAAATTAAAAGCTTTGCTTTTAGCTTTTCCATAATCCTATCCTCCAGCTTCCCATTTCCTCTTTCTACCTAATGACTCACAATTCTGTCAACCTCTGCAACTAATGCCTAGGTATACTTTCTCTTTTGCTCCCACAGCTGTTGTTGCTGGAAGAATTCTGACCTGGTGAATGCTCTGGACTTTGATACAGGAAGCCTGGATTGGGATTATTTTTCTGTTGCAGGGCCCCTTGTTGATCTGTGGTATCTCTCTGAACTAATTGCTGACTTGGTTCCCCCTCTGTAAAATAAAGACAACCATCTGCCCACTCCCTCACCTCTCATTAGCATTTAGTTGAATTTATTTTTTAGCTTACAAGATCTACGTGGTAGGACAGGTTTCTTACTGTTTGCCTGTAGTGTCTAACACAGTGAGGCCAGACTGGGTCAGAACATTAGACTCAAGCCTACCACAAAAATAGCAATATTATTTGCTAGTGATAAAAGTAAGTGTGTTTAATACTTTAATGAAGTTAACATCTGAAAGAAGAACATTATTAGATTTTTTCCCATACTACATTTCTGTTTACTAATTATACCATAAATGTTAACAACAATGCATGTGTTAATATGTGTGTGCAGTGTGTTTTTGTATTTGAAATACTGTGGGGTTTTTTTGGGTTCTATGGGATTGTTTTACTTTTGTATGATTGTTCTGTTATTCTCAATCAATTATTTCACCCCCCAGATTGCCCTTTCATTTATTAATTCTAGCAGTTAAAGACTAAAGGGAAATGAAGTCAAGTATCATGAGGTACAGTAAGACTGCAGAATATAGCACTTTCTTCAAAGTTGTATGTGCCACTTCATTATCATGAATGTATAATGTCAAGTCATTAATGTAGGAAGTTTTGCCATGTGTTTTCTTTCTCTTCGGTTAATAGATTAAGTTAGCATTAACTAAATCCATAAAATAAAACAGGATTACAAACTGGGAATAGAGAAGCACAGAGGAGATAAGAGGACAGAAATACATTAATATTTCAGAAAGTTTTGGATTCATGGCTTTGACACTTTGCCATATCTCGTGAACAAACAGGGTGATGGTCTCTGGGTGAGGTACAGCAATAATATCAACAGTCATTTGAAAAACATTGCTAATTAGCTTGAGGCTGATTTTATGAAGCCTGTCAGATTTCTTAGGTAGGTGTATGATATATCCAGCAGAACTGATAATTGGCAAGAAGTAATTAACTGCATTTCTCTCTTTGGTGCCTGCCAAAAACATTTTAACTTCCAAATAGCAACAGTTCCAATGAATATAAACAAATGCAAACTTGTCATGGCAAGTTGAGCTGCTTATGTAGTGAATCTGATGGAAATTGATGTTTTCATAATGCACCCAGATTTGATTGACAGAAATTTCCACAGAAAACCACAGCACATCCTTTGCATTGATTTTAATGAAGCTGCAGTTTTCATTCTTAGCTACATCTTGTTGCCTGAGCAACAATGGTTTGGCTTTGGCTTTCTTTGTTTCTCAATTCTAGTCAAATTAAACGGGGAAAGAAAAGAAAACCAAACCAGCAGCATGGATCTCAGCAAAAAGTGCTGTGCTTTTCTAGCCCCATCTCCCATAGATTCACTGCCTACCCAAATTGTGTCCCAACAGAAACAAAAAAGAAACAAAAGGGCTCTTGCTGCACAAGTTTAGTGGCACAGAGCTTCAGCAGCTGCATCTATAAGTTATGGCATATGTTGGCTCTAACAATGAAGTTGCTTGACAGGGAAAATTGTAAAAAAATGAGAAAGAGAGACAGGAAGGTAAAGAGGGGAAAGTGGCCAGCAGGAAAGCAGCAGAAGGGTGCATGAGGCTTGGGAAGCTGCCTCTCATGCAGCAGTTGGCTGTGATGAGGATGATGAGGCCTTTTTGCCATACTCTTCCAGCAGCACAACACACCAGTTCCCACCAGCCCAGCACCCCTGACCAGCAGCCACATCTGGGTCTGCAGTGCGTGCTGAGGTTACCTGGCCAGGGGGGACTGAGTGAGTGGCATAAAGAAGTTTCACACAGGGTTTCCAAGCAGTTCTCCAGTGGCATGAGCCTTTCCTCTGCTCAGACAGAAGTCAAACTGACAAGCTAAAGACAACCCCAGTCTGAGCTGTGGTTTTGCTTTATAAATCTTATTTTTCAGGGCTTGTATACCAGAACCATGTTGTCGTGCCTCGGTTGTTCACTATGAAGACAGGAACTGGGATCTAAGCAAAATAACTGTGTTCTTTCTTTTTCCTTTTTTTTTTTTTCTTTTTTTTTTTTTCTTTTTCTTTTTCTTTTTCTGGAGGGGAGAGTTCAAATGCAGATTTTCTGAAAGTGTCTGTTCAACATAACATGCTGTTTGGAAATTATGCACTTATACCCCAATGAAGATCTTTCAGAGAAAGCTCTCTACTGAGAAATATGTTAAGTTTAATATTACTTTTCCCATCAGAACACATTAATTGCACAGAGAGAAAATCAGCCATACTCAAATGCACGGCTTGTGCATTCCTATGAATTTCTACTGTGCCTTAAGAACAAGTAACAAACATAAAGTGTATTTCCTGCAGTGCTCACTGCTGGATAGAATCCATGCCAATTACAGGGTTATGTTAACATCTCTAGGAAAGCATGAATAATATCAAAACCTGGAAACCCTTTTATTTTGTTAAATATTAACTCACATCCTTCACACTTTAGATAAAGGAAATAATAGTTTGACATCTAGTTGCTGTTACATTAAGTATCCAGTCCTATTTTAGTATTATGTAAATATTAACATGGTATTAAAGCAAAGTCATGTAGTCAAATTGGGAAAACACCTCAGAGAGTGCATAATTTAAAAATATACACACATAAAATGTGTAATATATGTATATGACATCTAAAATCCAATAATAAACAGTATATCCAAAGACATTTCAAAAACAGAATGAAGAGCAGAAACTTTAGCAGAAATGGTCAGACAAGCAATCCTAACCGCTTAAGATTTCAACTGTAAAACCCTTTTATTAAATCCATTTTTCCCTGCTCAGCTATTGTTTTATTGCTGATTCCTATTACAAGCCTCTCTTCAGCGATGCCCTCTTGAAATCTTGCTGTTTCTGAGCACGCACATTCCCCACACATGAATCACCTCACAGCAGGACAAACCTAATCCCTGTTCTTCCGCATGGAAGCACAGCGCCGAGCCAGAGCATTCGGGACCAACACTGCTCAACACATCCTTCATCTTCTTCCATACATTTCCTCCCTCCAGGCAACCCACTGACATGCCAAAATATGGCTTTTTAGTGTAATACAATAGGACAACAATTTACTTGTGTACAATGCCTTTTTTGAATAGTAATAGCATTGTCTTAGGTCAAGAAACAGGCTTACTTTCCAACTAAAAGGATCAGTGGAGTTGATCCTGAGTGGATTCTGACCCCTAGGAGGCAGGGAAAGTGGTTCTGAATCTCATTTTCCCCTTGGTCCCTTGAAGCTCCATGTTGTCTCAGCCATTATCCTGCTACTCAATGTAAAAATAGCAAAACATGAGTTTTCCATCCATTTACAGCAGTAGTCAGGGAGTCTGGGAAAGGTGAAAACCCTCACTTTTGCAGAAAACTCTGACATCACAAGGCATTCAAAACCCTCCAGGGTCCCTTTCTGGCCCATACCACCACTGTTCCCTGGATGTGGGTGGAAGAGGAGCCCAGTGCACCCAACTGATGTCTCCTGGTTTCTTTCTTACATGTCTCCAAATTTTTTAGAGAAAGACTAAACCATTACCATTTTATCTTCTTATCAGCAGTGTAGAAAATCATGTGTAATGATTGTCACTGCTACAAATACTTCATGTTACAAATACAAATTTTTTGTTAGCATTTCCATTTCTTGTGACATCAAGATGGACTCGTTGCTTACCACACCTTTGCTCTGCCCAAGTGCTTCCCAACAGCATCTCCTCCTCTTCTGTATCCAGATGGAAAAGCTGAAGGTATTACCTACCTACCTACCTACCCTTCTGCTGACAGATCATTCTGCTGGCATAGTAGAAACTGTATACACACACATCAAATTAAACCCCAGTAAAAGCCTATCCAAGCTCATTTAATCCTTCCCCATTAGCTTGTTATACTGAAGCCAAAGCAGAGGCCCTAGAATGACAGACAGTCATCAGACACTAACACTGGTCACTGAAATAGAGCACTGAGAGATGATAAAGAAAAAAAAAAAACAACAAAATTTTTCTTTAAGGAAAAAAAAAAAATTCACCCCCCAGAAATTTGACAATGTAGGACATCTGCTATGTCCTAGGAAAGTAACCACCCCACCTCCCCAGCCTCCTGCAGCACATGGTCCAGGGCAAGAGACCAAGAGCTTGGAACTGGCAATTCACACTTCTCACAAAAGGCCAAGATTTTGATCTGGGGGAGAGGCAGAGAACAGAAGCCCCCACTCAGCTCTGGTTCACCCCTGGACTAGAACCACCCAGCAGCCAGCACTACAGGGCATGGTGTCCATGGTTTGGGACTGCATGCTTGAAGCTAATCCAGGGCACAACTGCTCCAGACCATGCTCCATGCTTTGCATATGGAGGGATTATGACAGGCAATACTCACTGTTAAAGACAGTTAATCTTCTAAAATTTTGCTCTAAGGTTTGAAACTAGCCTAGCTACTTCTAAATGCACCACTTCATAGAGAAATTGCTGATTTAAATTATAAAAACATGTATAAAATTATGGATCTTAAAGTGTGAAACTTTTTTGTCTGTCATAGACTAGGATTTGGTGTTAGTGCTCCCTTTCCCAGTTTCAGCAACTCACTCCTTTGAGGAGTCCTGCAAGGCTTCCATGCTCCTCATCTCCATGTTAGTGTGTGACATAAGATTTATTAGAATTTCCACGTTCTATTCTGTTAACCTCAGAAGTAGGACTATTGGAGCTTATGGAAAAGTTTGTCTACTGATAAGAGGAGAAAGGTCAGAAAAACATTTGTGAAGGGAACACAGTCCCTCTGTAAGGACAGCAAATTCTCATTGCATTAATAATGACTCAGTCATGAGGACAGAGAGAAGACACTGTCAAGTTAGATACTCAGAAAAGGTAAAATGCAGAAGTGACCCAGTGTTAATGAAAACAGCAGTAATCCCATTATTATGTTTTTGCCAACCCAAACTTTCATGGCTTATGTTGTGATAATTGTAGTTAATGTCATTTACTTTGTAGCAGGCAAATTATTCATAAAGAACATGGTACATACAGCTCATTGTAAATATTTTTGCATATTCAGTGTCAGCTCACATCTAGCTGCCTCCTGAGTGTTAATGCAGCCTGCACTGTATTGTAAGACCAAGCCATTCAAAATAAATTACTTGAGATTTTTAATGTATCCTATTTTCCTGTAAACAATGAAAGTCATGTGAGGAATAGAAATGAACTGGAATGCATGACACTAAAGTTGCAGCCATGCTATGTTAACAGTGTTGTTAAAACCCAGTGAGCGGGGTCTCCAGCCTGCAGATTTTAACAAGCAATCTTTGAATGTGGCATTGAGTTACGGAGAAAGATTGTGTGGCTTCCTTTTAAGCAATGATTTCCTCCTTTACCTTCCACATGCTCTTGGAATTGAGACTGAGTTAAGTTTTTTCCCTTTGTGTTTGACCCACCTGGATTTTGTCAGTAAGACAGGAGAGCTGCAGCCTGCCAAGGGAGCTGCAGTCACCCACCTGCACGGCTGCTGAAGCCAAAGGTGGTTTGTCCACGTGGATGTTCCACAAGATGCCTTAGGGAGAGACTCAGGATTACTTCAGAGTCACATGAAATAACTGCATACATTTTTTTGCAAGCTCATAGTTGATGACAACATCAGCATTATCAACTACCATCTCCTTTAAGTCTTAAAAGGAAAGTGGCAACTGCTGCCAGCGTGCTCTGTCCCGGCACTGACCGGAGCAGGGTGCCCTGGGAACACGCTGTCACACCTGTGAACACTCAGCAAGGCTCATACGTGTGGCAGGCAGTGGGGTGCACATGCAATGCAATGCAAGCTGTGCATCCTATGCAGAATAAAGGGTTTCTGCACATGGGAGGAGGGTACAAGTGCCTGGAAACACCAGTGCCAAAAGCTGAGGAGTCTGTAGCTTTGAGCACCGCAGCTGAGGATCACCATTTTTTGAAGGCAGAGAGAATTTGGCTACATGCATCTTTTTTAGAGGATCATAGAGCACTGAGCTGGAGAGCTCCTCTGGAGTTTGTCTGGGCCGATTCCTGTACAGAGCAGGGCAGTTGAGTGCCTTGGGCCCTTTTAGCCCCACTGCTGAAAGTCCTTTGTTGTCTGCCTTTTTCTTGTACTTTGATCCTTCTTTCCACTTTCACACTGCCTCCTTCCCCTGTTGTCAGCACAAATATCAGTGCAGCTGCCTGCTGAACTGAATGATGAATGTACCCAAGTTCAAACTACACTTCACCATATGTAAGCAATTTTAAACCATATCGTGTCTCTGATGTGGCTCACGGCAACTGCACCAGTGCTTATGCTGACAGGATGGGAGGGAGCCCAAGGCCAGGAAAGGAGAATCAAGACGGGCTGGGCCAAATCTTTCTGCAGCTGCCAAATGCTGCAGTTCAAAATGCACATTCCAGAGTCACAATTTGAGGCTTCTTAATTTTATGCAAGTACTTACAACGATGCTACTTCAGACAGGAATACAGCTGTAGCACTGTGAAACTGCCTTGCACTGGCATAGCTTCTGAGCCTGTTGCATCCATACTGCCTGCAGGGCACTGTTTGAAACCAAAACTCCCCTTGACCATGGGACAGTTCACCTGGTGAGCTGCCTGGCTCATCTCATACTCTACGGTGCAAGATGCCACCTGGGCAGTCTGAGTCCACAGAACCAACCTCAGTAACAACACATTTCTTCCAAAGTTCCACACGACTGCAAGGCCAGGCCTCCATGGAGAAGATCCCAGGAAACATGGAACTGGCTGAGCACAGCACTGCTCCTCAGACAGCTGTAATTATAAAGGCTTTGGGAGAAACAGCTGTTTCAGAAGTGGTCTGAACTAAACAGAGATCTCACAGCTCCCACTTGGTAGAAAAATGTCATATGCAAGATGGAGGGAAAGCACTTCTAGTTAATCTCCTTGCAGCAAAGATTCAGCTGCTGTTGGTGACATTCAGGCTTTGTGACTCTCCAGGTCCAGGCCAGCATGCAAAACATCACATGAGATTCCTGTGGGTGTGAACAGGAGCACAGCTACCAAACAAACACATGCTTAAATTCTCCTGTGACAAGCAAGCCCTGGCAAGAAGTAAAGTACGTGAAATGCACTACTTCTCATTTAATAGTGTTGGCACGACAGTCAGGGAGTTTTCCACCTGCTGACCAAGCTGTTCTATGTATTACAAAGGATAAATAGTTGAAAAAAATAATCTATACCAAGTAAAACTTTCCCCTGATAGTTCCAGCCACTCCTAAACAGCCACAACAATCTATAGAGGCACAACCCCCAGTCTTAACCATCGTATTTTTCAAGCCTGGGGAAGATGGCAGAGAAGAGACTGAGAGTGAGAATAAATCTCCAGGGTTTCTGTGTGGCAGCAGACAAGCTTTCAAACTCGTGTCCTGCTTACACCATAACAACACAGCTCCATAAAGTTAACAGCCCGTGCTTGGTGACTTCAGGCAGGATGGACTTCTGGACTAACTACCCAACACAAAGCACCTTCCAAACTCAGTATCTGGAAGTCTGGTAAGAAGAGGGGAATTAGCCAAGCAACTCCTCAAATGACAAGATGACAAGAAAGTTTTACAGTTACTAATTTCTTGGAAAAAAAAAAAAGAAGCAAATTTCTTTGCAAAATTGACACATATTTACCTTCAATGACAACAATAATATATATATTTTTTTACTTACAATATATACCTATTAATTTGGATAGGAATTTAAGTACAAAAAAGTTTATTTCACTTATTCCTTTAAGAACATATTTTAGTGCAGCAAGCTTTGCAAACTTTTCCGCAGAAAGAAAGTTCTACAAAATTAACTTTTTAAGCAAAACTATAAGCTTGCACAGTTACTCCTACCTTTCTCCTACTTTCTTAAACACCAGCAATTAAATTAAGCACTTAGATGATGGTGATCACTGAGGGCAGGAAGAGACACTTTCTCATCTTATATGGAGTACACCATAGCATAAAAGGTAAATGCTGTCTATAAATCATTACCTTACAGTTGCTGCTCCTTGACAAGGCAACTTTCATACTGATCCCAATGGAATTTTACCCTGATTAATTACTTGCCAGATTCACTCAGAGACAAGTTTAGGCAGCGTGGAGTCAAAGGAGAGAATGAGGAATGAAATATTTTGGCACAAAAACAAGTGCTTCTTAAAGGCAAAGTATCTTTTTTGTAATTACAACATTGAACTTAGATTTGGAACAATTTTTTTTTTAATTGGCTACTTAAGCCTATGATATTTAGAAACCCTACACACTTCCATTTTTCTCAAGAAGTTATTCCTGTTTATTAGACAATTTTAGTAGGCTGTATGTGCAGTGACAAAGCTCATTAAATGGAACTTTTGCTTGACAGCATCTGAGTTTATTCTAGAATTAGCTGTGCTCCTCTCAAAAACAGAAGCAAAAATAATTTAATAACTTTTCACCATTATAACCACCAGTTTCACAACGGATTATGTGGTTGCCCTCAGATCACAGTGTAGCACATGCCCCTAGAGTAATGTTTAAATTAATAACTACGTATTTACAATAGAGAGAAACCAGCACCAGTATTTCTCAGAAGCACAGACAGATGTTGTTAAAGGCAGGCTTGAGTCTGCATGTGCTCATTGCTACTGCCTAAATTCTGTGTGTCCTTCAGTGTGCTCTGATTTATGTGGACTGTGACAGGTAATGAGCTACCAAAAATGCCCAAGAACCAGTGGGATACCAGGCTCCAAAACTGACTCGGTAAATTCCAGTCCATTAGATCAGATTACAGTGGTCTCATCCTTACATGGTTAAGTAAATTAATATTTTCATTATGAAATCAGTGCCCAAAGTCTCCACATTCCAGGAGGCAATAGGGACCCCATAACCAGCCTGGTTTAAAGAGCATACTCTTCTTCCCTCTGGATGGACTCCTGCATGGTAAATTGGAGAGCAGGAGGAATAAGGAAGTGCACAGACAGGAATTACCACACCACCTGCATTAACAAATTATGCTGAAGCATGTGTTAACTGTAACATTTAAGTATGTTTTATTAAGTGTTACAAAATATATACAATCTCAAAACACAGTGCATTTTGCACACAGTTTGTCAGCCCTCATGGGTATCACTACAGCATTCAATAGATGACACGCTTCCTTATGAAATCAGCAGACCAGAAAGCTAGGAAAACCCAAAACTACTCTATTTCAGATCACAATCTCTTTAACATCCCACTGGTTAAGGCTCTATTTCTGCTACCTGAGTTGATTTTGTTAAATTCACAATGTTTTGCATCTCCAGGAATGGGGTGGGGGAAGCAGAGAGGAGGGATGGTGCACGCTTTTCAAAACACAAAATGGTAAGAAAAACGTCAGGACTGGCTCTGTAAACTTTGCATTAAAAATATGAAAAAGAAAAAATTTGGTACTTACAAAACTGAATACAGCCTACTTAAAAATCTTGAATCTAAAGTGAGATCAAGTTAAAAAAAAAACAGCACTTCATTTCATAATGTACTTCAGTTTCACCATACTGGAAAGTCATGCAAAAACTGATGCCTGTTTCTTCATGTTTATACCACTGTTATGTCACCAATCTTGTGTGCGATGTCATACTACAAAAAGAAAGAATATCATTAATCTATAGCAGCAAGAGGCTAGGTACTGCAACATACAGTAATTAAATGCACTATTCAGATCATCACCCAATTCATGGTCATTCAGATTCAGGGTTTATACCAGTGTCTGACAGCAAAAAAGGTGAAGTGGTGCAGCAAATTAAAACTCCATTTATCAGTGGACTACAAATAACTGTACATTTAACTCGACAGGAAATTTTCAGTTCCTCATGGATTTTTCCCAGTGCATACCTACTGCATTGCACTTTTAAAGTACCTCTCAAAATCCACTAAATGCCTCTTGCCTAAGTTTCATCCCAGTAACTTGCATTGTCAAAGAATCACACAGTTCTGTTGTTTACTGCCATGAACACTCTGTTTTCTCAAAGTGCCTCATCCCTACCTGCACACCTGCTCATTTCACCATTTCTTTAGAAATCAGTTCTAGTTCCTTGACTGTTGTAACTGACTTTTCTGGGGATAAAATTTGTACAAAGATAGTAAATAATTCTTTGTTGCAGTTACAGTTCTCTATCACCTCTATGTTCTTTGAGTTCATATTCTAAGACTGGTATTGTAAGAAAAATGATAACTCATCATTTTTGCCACATCTCCATGCTGCAAAATGCACTTTTTACATGCTGCCTTTACCTAAATGCTGCTGACAGTCACCAATAATAATTTTGCAAACATGATAATACACCAGAAAACAACTCTTCCTAACTAATAATCCACAAATGTATATGGATTGTATTGTGTTTACTGGAAACATCTCATTTTCTTACTGAATTTCAGCTTATTACAGGCCTTTGTATAATTACACCCATCCTCACAGATTTTTAGGACGTGCTTCAATGACACAATAATTTCTCCATGAGAGCAGTAATTAAAACAACTGACTCAGGCTATTTCTGCAACAGCTCACTTTCTTCCTTGCACACTGTCACACTGCAATTAGAATTACACATCGAATGGAATCTTCCAGTTGCATGTAACAGTAAAAGGAAACGAGTGCCTTCCCAAAACTTTGCTTGGAAGAGAAACTCAAAGCAGCACCAAGTTCTGCTTGGCTGGAAATCATGACCTTTGGCTTCTTTCTATTTCAAGCTATCACCTGTCATGAGAACCTGCTGTTCTCTGAACTTCATTCTGCTATTGTTTACATAATTATTGAAGGGAATATTAAGAGACTCATTAATTGGGACTGAACACTGAGGCAAGAAACATCCTTTCTGTATTCCTGTCTTTGCACCATGGATTGCATAATGCTTCTATTTCCTACCTCTTTCATTTATATTTCTCAAGTTAATAATTAGCAAACATATGCCTTCTAAATAAAGTTTAGCTGCTCCACACATAGTTCATCCTATCACATTCTGCTGGAAGAGCCTGAAGAAACAGTGCTCTTAACACTCCAAAACATGTATAAATCCAGCTTTTCTCGGGGGTGCAAGCAGGGGTTCATGTAATGGTGTGTCTCCATCAAACTCCTCTTTGCTCCATTTTATGAACAAGTCAAGAGAAAATTAGCATACCCTGCTTATGGAGAAAATTCTGCTACGTGGCACACAGAGAAGAGCTGGGACAGGGGAATAGTTCTTGATACCCCTGTTGTTTGGAAAAGCAAATGTTTTCAAAATCTGATGCTTAAATGAGCTAGAAAGGCAAACACAATCTGTTCTCCCTTGCTGCACTGCCCTGATACTTTCAGTCTTGATTTTCTTTTCCTTTCCTTCTCATCCAAGCAAATCTCTAGCAGTAAAAAAGAAATATTAAATAAAGAAAAATGCAGTCTGGCAAGTGAACCTTAGCATGTAGTTAGAGGCTGTTTGTGCAGCTGTGATAAAGAATAAATAAATAATAATAATAAAAAAATTGAAAACATCCACCCCTCCAGTGTTGGAGCTTATAAACAAGATGTGCTAAGTCCTTTGGATCGTGCAAGAAAAACTATCAGTTAATAAGAAACTACTGTCTGCCCAGGTACTTGCAACCATAACCCCATTAAGTTTAAGCTGGAAAACCAGGGGTATAAATGTATAAATGTAGTTTAAAGTGCCTAATGCCTAAAGCAGTGACAAGGAAAACTGGCTGGGAACAGAAAATATGACAGAAAGTGACAGTAAAAACAATGACCCTTCACAAAAGCATGATCAAAAGCAACATACCACGCTCAGAAAAAAAGAAAAACCTGCCTAAAACTCTGTCTGGCTCCAGTAGTGAAATCCATACCACAGACAGGAATAAAAAGGCAGCATGTGATAGAAAGAGGAAGGCCAGGCTGTAGGCAAGGAGTTTGAAACACCAAACACCAGGGCCAGTGATGCTAAGGAGCTTTCCACCTCTCTGGTTGTATCTCAGCCTGTCACACACAGGGTTAGGCACCTCTAATGTCAGTAATGGTGAAGGAAGTACTCAAAACAACAAATACATCTGTATTTCCATTATCTCACTTTGAGAATACCTTCCAAGACACCTGCAGTGAGCAGCAGGGAAAAGGTGCTGAGGGAGTATCAAATGGAGTGATGAGGACACTTTCCCTTGCATTGGCAATGCTTTGGGGGATCTTTCACCCTCAGGAAGCCCCATAATGGGATCTGTGCAACTATTATTTTTCCTACAACCTGAAATACTCAAGGAGCAGCAGAAGTACTGGAAGAGTGACTGCTGTCAGGACAGAATTAAAAAACTGGAAGCAGCAGGGGAGAGAGACAACTGCAGATGGTCTCATCAAGGTAACAGTCTTTAAATACATCTATTTCAAAGTCTCCTAGGATTATGAAAGAAATGGAAAGAAAGTACTAGATGGACATCTGGTGAAGACTGAAAAGGATAGCAAAAACCCTTGCCAAGGATAGCTTTAAAAACAAATGGCAGTGCAATGGGAAATCCTAGTTCCAAAAGTCACCAAGAGTCAACAGAATGCTCCATTCTAACAGCTATTAGAGATGATGAAAGAAGAGGATATGTCAGTAGAAAATAAAAATAAATAAAAAAAAAAAACACCTCTCAGCTAAGTCATGACAGAGCCAGAACATCAACCCTAATTCTCCAGCTTGTTAATCAGGCTCCTTTGCCTTTGGATTCTTTTGTTATTGTTTTTATTACTATATTTTATTCTATCCTGTCAGCCACGTCAGGCATTAAGGATGCCCTCAGCCTCCTTGCATGTTCAGCAATTTTCCCCCCATGTACAAACGATAAAGCCAGCAGCAAATGCACCAGCTCATATGGCTGGCACAGACATGAGATGTTGACAGAATTAAATTCACATGTAGAATGTAATGACCCAATTGTCACTGTCAGTTGAAATCCCAGCTTGCTCAGGTAACACCAGGGGCAGGGAAATTATGTTCATTTCTAATAGGCAACCAAAGGGACTGCTGAGCATAAAGGCTGTAACCCTTCTTCCAGCCCTTTCATCTAGGAATAAAGGATTTTAGTGGGTTGGTTGAGATTCCTGCCTGCCCACCCAGTTCAGATATGCAAAGATCATACTTAAAATAATAAACCTAAAATACTTCAAGTAGCAACACAACCTTGATTTTAAAACCATAAAATTGCTGTCTAGAACTTTGATGCCTTTCAAGTATGCAAATCTAGCAAGATCACAGCTGTCGGTTATCTACACAAGAATCACAATTTTCATTGTCTTGCTGCTAAATGGAAACCAACAGACACATTGATGATCGAGCTGAGAACTTTTTTTCTCTAAATGAGCTGCAAATGAAGAACCAGCGATGGTGACTTTAAATTCAGTCTGAAAAATATTGACACTTTAATGAGTAACTCTAAGATCTGCTTCATACTAGGCACCTGGGCAACAATTGCACCTATTTTTTTGGTAAATAAAAGGGATGTTGAAGTATGTACTTCAATCCTAGCAACAGTGTGTGTACAGATGATATAGTGTTTCTCATCACAACTGTTAAAACCTATCAAAAATTACATTCATAACTCAACTGTACATTTCTAGAGCTTTTTGTTAGAACTTATTAAAAAAATTTTTAACTGATGCAGATTTCTCAATTATTTTCCTGAGTAAACAAAAAGAAAATAACCATCTGGCACCTTAGAAGGTTCCTCAGCTTTCTACTGGAAAACACTCTCGGAAAGTCACTGCAGAGCACCATACAGTCAGTCACATTTAGGCACAGAGAGATGGGGACAGAGGCTGCAAAAGCATCAGCCATGGGGAACCCTCATAATTCCCAAACACAACATTTATTACTCTGATTCCATACAAAGCACTTACATTTAGCCATATTTTTTTTTTCCAAATGGGCTGGAGACAGTATGGGAATCTACAGCTTTTTTTTTTGTTGTTTTTTGAAGTTCTATGTTTTAAACACAGTGAGTTTTCCCATCTTAAACAGGAATACAAGATCATTAAATTTAAATAGGCCACCTAAAGAGGTCACCCAAACCACAAGTCAAGTCAGAAGCAAAAGATATTGCAATGCCTAAGCAACTTCATTTTGAATTACAGAGTACAAGGACGAAACCAGGGCAAAACCAAACATTTCATTTCAAGAGGTGTCCTTTTAGTAATGCTGAATTTTTCTCATGTACCAACAAGAAAGAAGAATATGTGAAAATAAACTAATTGCAATCTGTATTTTGTATTTTACAGATGAGATGAACGGTTTCTGGTCTTGACAGTTACAGGATTGGATGTGACGTGGAAGGGCATTTTATTTATCTGGAGAAGTGCAGTGCTAGCAGCCACAACATAAGCTTTTTGACATGTTTCACAAACCACCAGCTGTGCCCCAGAACTGGCATCTCCTTTAGCAGGCAAAACAATTCAGTAGTGTTATGTATTCCCACCAGTTGCCTTTATTCCTAGTCTGAGGTATCGGCTTCCCTCCCACCTGAGCTATTGTACCGGGAAACAGAAATCCGAAATTAATTTTATCTGGATCTCCTACAGCTAAGTAAGGCATAGCACAAGTGTTTTGACTTCAGCAAATAGTTTCTTCGAAACACCACCCACTCAGCTGCCTGAGGAGTCATCTGTGAGTGGCTGGGACTGCAATCAGAGCCCTTAAAGATTGGGAACAAATGCTCTGCTGCACAATATAACTTCCTTGATATCTGACTAATCCCAACTACTGTCTCATAGGTAAAATATTACCTAGTGACAGAAAACAGGGAGATTCAGATCCCTGGGTGGGATAATAGTTTCAATTACAAATCACTGACCAGGACGAGTCACAAGTTGTAGAGAGGTGTTGTTTCACTTGTACAGCAGTAACTGGCCACAAGAAACAGAAGCTCAAGTTGCTTTCCTACTCACACAGAACCTGACATAATTGGAACCTATTTAGTAATGGCACTAAATTACTTTTATAGCTCTTTACCATCTGATTCAGTACTCCTTCATAGCAAACCAAGTGACCACCACACACCTGGAGATGTTTGTGCCCAGAGCACCAAAAAGCTGAGCTGTCACCATTTGCCCTGTTTGAAGGGTTCAGGAGAATCTACTTTCTTCTGCTTCCTTACACAGTACTGTTAGTAATAATATAACCAGAGTCATCACCTGCAGAAATTATGGATGGTAGGCAGCGTACAAAGCTCTGCAACTTAAGCAGTGAAGGTATGCTGGCTACATAAGCAACTCTGAATGCAAAAATGTTTTGTCTTGAGGCCCCTAAGCCAGATCTTGCTACAAACCAGAGTAGGGAAAGGTTTCAAGAAGTTAGAAAGTTCATGCTTGCTTCCAGAATTCCCATTCCACAGAAACTGATCAGACTCACTGCTTTGCTCTCTCCAGTTTGCAATTAGGAAAAATTCTCTGGGAAGGAGAGTACAATACCCTTCAGGTACAGCACTCAGCTTCTGCCCTGCCTGCAGCTCCCCAGAGCCACAGCATTCAGCCCTGGAAGTGGGACAACTGTCAAGGCATCACGCAGCTCCCTGCGCTTCCCAGCGGACACACTGCCTCCAGAGGTTTTCCCCCTAAGAAAAAATGAGATTAACATCTGAAAGCACATCATTTTATCTTTGCTAATGTCTCTTCTAATATTGCCACTTTTTAAAACTGTTACATAATCAAGTTGTGTAATCAACAAGCTCAACTTCCTTACAAAGCTGCTCCCCCTCCCTCCCTCTATCCATCAACCCTGGCATCATGCATGTTCCTGTATGAATTGCACTGCTTTTTTTCCCAAATAATATGGTACAATTGCCCTTCATCTGTTTCTCTAGACAGCATTGACCAAAAGAGGCTTTACTAAAAATGAGGACCTAAATAGGAACTGCTACCACTAAATACTACTGATTTTGCATATCCAAAGCAACCTGACCAGTGCTTTGACAGCTGAAAGCTGAAGTCTTCAAAATACCAACTTATGACGGTGACACTGACTTTGATTTCCAACAATCTAAAAATCAGAAGATACTTAAAGGCTCCCTATTTCCAGAAACTTGACTTTGAATGGAAATCAGAAGCAGGGATAACACAATCCTCCAGGCTAGTTTTCTGCCAGAGTGGTTATTTTATAAAATTAAAGGTTCATATTCTTCTCCTGGTAGCTGTGCCTGCACCATTCCGTAAAAAGCCTAAAGCAAATTAGGAAGAGCAGCAGAATCATTGCAACTCAAGTACACATATTTTTATATTAAGATGTAAGTTTTTATGTCTTGAGAAATCACCGATGGTCATACACAAGCTAAAAGTAGTTTTAGAATAAGCTGACATTTGGAAAGGTAGGCAACATTCATAGCTTTGTTTCATCCTCTTCTTACTTCTGCTACTTAATCAGCTATTTTCTTTACAAGCGACTGCACTTTATGAATTTTACAGATAGGAATCAAGGCTAAGTTGCTGTCATTATCTGCTTTTTAAAAGAGCCTAGCAATTAATTGCCTACCAGTATTGTCATAGAGCTTTGAAACAACTCAACATCAGGGAAACAAATTAGAGACAGTAAGTTCAAAAGACACAGCCAAGATGTTCAGAGAAACAAACCAACAGCCAGACCTTTTATGACACTTTTTCCAAGGCATTGCCTAAGACACACATGAAGGACCACAGAGGTTCTGTAGAGCTACCAGGTGCTGAGTGCCCTCTGTTCTGTCAGGACACTCAGGAAAGTTCTAGCTGTTTTGCTGGAATTCCACAGTCAAGCTGGAGGTAGTACTCAGCTTCTGGTTCATGGTCACCTATTCTCCACATAAAAGACCTGAGGAGCAGCTGAGGCATGCAAGAGCCATCTGTGACAAAACTGCCACCCTAAGTTCAACACTTCCATCCTTTCCCAAGTCTTGACATGAATGTTAAAAAGAGTGTAAGAAAGGTTTCTTAGAACTCTATAAATAGAGACAAATCTGAACTTCCATTTCTATTAGGTTTCTTTTGGCATTTAAGCATGATTCTTAATTTGAAATTTAAAAAAAATCCTAGAGGTTTATTCACCAGTACTCCACTTAACTTCACATGCTTGTGCACATATATATTGGATTTTTTATGTATATAAAGATGATGTTCACTGGAACATCTGACCTGGCCCAGAACACATTAATATATCAAGATAGGCATGTGCTATAACATATGAACACGCACATGTTATGAGCAAATGTAGTCAATTATGCCTCCAACTATATGAACTTAATACATGCCATTAATGCAGATAGAGCCCATGCCAGACTTTGGATCTCCACCCGAGATGACACTGGAGAAATCACATTAATCTCAGGTAAAATGACAAGGACAATAATCAGTTGGCTTGCAAGGCCAAGCAGTGCAGAGTATCCAGAGTCAGCTTCATCGAAATTGAAAGAGATGCAAATTAACACATTAACACTAAAACCCCCGAGCATTTTATCAACATACTTTGAGTGCTGTCAACCTGCTTGTTTGAACTTTAAAGGGCAAAGATTAATCAATTTCAGGAATTTTTAGTTCTACCTAAAATAAAGAGGGATGAAATCTAAAGTTCGTTTCCAGGCTTATGTTTCAGAATAACTATACCTACAATTAAAAACCCCACATAAAAGTGAATATTTTAAAATATCTAACGTTTTATTTGCCTTGGAAGGGGGTGGGGAGGGGGGAAGCAATAAATAAAATTATTAATGCCAGCATGGTATACACAGTCATATTTATTAGCTCACTTCCAATTACATAAAGAAAAAGCTGAAGACATATACAAGTGCTGCTTTAAAATAAAGACAGACTACTGTTTTCTCCAACAGTTTTATTTCAAAAAGTACACAAGTCTGTCATGGAATTATAGCATTTTAAAATTTTGGATTTCGGTTTTTTTTTTTTTTTACAAATTCACTCACAATACCTGTATTTTAAAATACAATTCCCCCAAAAGTGTGAATATAAAAACCTCATACTGAAATTCATATCAATGTTCAAAGTCCATGCTTTGTGCATGAGAAATGTAATGTAACATTGTAACATTTTGGATCCCAGGAAGTTGTTATTGCTCTGATTTCAGCTGAGCTATGCCTCAGTGCTAGGGGATTATTCAACAAAGGGCCCCAAAAAGCACCTATCAAGTGTATAAAACAAGGTTTAAGTGACACAAATAGCATAATATCTTTAGACTGAACAAAGACCTAGAGTGATCCAGAATATATACACTGCTCAGAACAAAACTAAAAGCTTGTCATGGAAACCAGTAATATACAATATTCAGCATTACATAAAAACTTGCAATTCAGAAGTCTTACTTGCACTATTAAACAGGAAGCATACATCTAATATGAATGAGACTATCAAGAGCTGAGAAAGACGTATGCATTGTACATTTCTTTCAAAAGTCATGTTTTACCCCTCCAACAAGGCATTTCTGTGCACCACACAGTTTTGGAAGAAGTATTTGTTCTTAGGGAAGGAAGTTTCACACAAGTATCTTTAAATACCCACTGCAGAAAGTTGATGAAAACTCTTGTAATGTATGGACAAGTGTTACGTAACCTCTACAGTATTACAAATCTAACACTTTATTCACACCATGCTAAAATTGAGGGGTTTCTTTCTATATATAGTAGTCCTCAACAGGCAAGTTTACAGTCATGACATTAACTAGAGGTTTCTTGAGCTCACTTAGAGTATTTACACAATGGTACCACCCTCCCTCCCCTTTCCCCCCCCTTTTTTTTTAACAAAATGAGACTTTAAAAATGCCACCTCCTAACTGGTATATCAGCTGCCATTACTTTCTAAAACTGTTCTGTCAGCAGAGCTCTCTGGCACATCAGACACCTCATATGTTTAACCAGTTAATCTCCCACACGGCTAGAAATTATTGTTAAAATATAGTAGCTGCTTTTGAGAATCATAATCCAGTGTAAGTGAACAATCTAGTGACAAAAGAAATAATTTATAGTAGCAGTATTATGTTTTCATAGTAGTGTTGCATCCACCCAAAAAGGCATGATGATAGCAACTTGAGGCAGAGTTTACCCCAAGTCAGAGGTTCTATATTTCAGATAAGGACTGTGTCAGATTCCATTTCTTTCATTTTTCTATGCAATTACATAAATAGACAGACACTGTCAAGGCTGCTAAGCCTAACAGCCAGGCTCGGAGGGCACATCAGGCTGTTCTTCTGCCCATTTATTATTTTGCACAAGCTGACAGAGCATCAAGCATGTGTAAACTCTGCTCCGTGTGCTTTACTGAGACAGGTTTCTGAGTTTGAGTGTTCTAGGGCTTACCTGACTGTAAGTTACAGGGTCTCAGGCCAAACCAAAAACAAACCAAAAGGAAAAATTAATTTAAAAAAACCCTCAAACACACATAGGCCCACAGACGGCTTAGAACCAAATTTAGTAGGTTTGCTGCCTGGTTCCTTGGGTTTATAGCTCTCTCACAGTCTGTGATTCACTTTAGTCTAGCACTCAACTTGTATTTGTAGTAACTATACCCTTTTCATTAAGAAAGGCCTTAGTTTCAAGGTAAACAATCAGTGTATGATTTACATCTTGGAAGTCTCTTCTATCACAATAATTGGATGCAAAAACATGTCCCCTCATCTATAGTTCTTCAGAAGCTATGTTTGGCACATTTACTAAGCCTATTATTTACCACATAAATGAAAGTCAATCATCTCTCTCATTGGTACAACAACTGAAGAGCTTACAGGAACACAAACACTTGCATCATAATTAGCAATTGAAGGAGTTAAATGACATTTTGAAATACAGAACAATACAGAGAGAGAGACACTGAAGTTCACATCCAAAAATAGGCATGAAGAGGTATAAATAGTACATAAGAATCAAGAAATCAGATCACAGTGTCATGTTTTAAGAACTGTACCATCATCTAAGCACCTGTTCATACAGTATGTTTAGGCACCAGAAATTTAATAAAAACTGAAGTTACAATCAGGCAAATTTTATTGACAAGGCACACATGAAAGATAAAAAATCTGATCTCTAACAGTATCAGTTTACAATCTAAAAAAGTCCCAAATGTGTAAAACTAACTCTATATTACTTAATAGCCATTCAAGTTTCTAAATTCAGTATGAAGGGTATGTTAAAATCATGAAATTGTTTAGGTTGTAAGGAGCTTAAAGATGACCTTGTAACAACCACTGCCATGGGCAGGGAAATTTCTTTACATTAATAGTGCCAGCCAAAAATTGTGCACCTATTTACAGATAAGACAAACATTTAGTAGTAAGCCAAATAATTCATCACAGATGTATAGGCAGCTACAGATAAGCAGATACTAAACCTAGAAGTCTGGGTTAATGTTGTTTTCTCTTACTGTTGCTACACACAAATAATCCTAAAATCTTTCAACAGGCTATTCAGATATTTCCTTCATCAACATCAGTGCACATACTGTAATGAACTTACAGTTTTCCAAAATACCTTGCAGTTCAACATCTCTAGCTAGAGTCAGCTAAAAGAACTCTCCCCCACCTGCTCCACAGCACAAGACAAAGAAGGTAGAAAACAGGAAGAAAGGAAGAATTCACAGATTCAGACTGTACAGAGTTTTAAATGGAGCTTTTGCAGGTATATAACAACAGTCATTAGAAGCTACCAGAAGTCATTAAATGCATGTGAAAGTAAGACAAGGAATTGTTGTGTTTCTCCTGTATTGCTTTAAGTTTGCAAAATTGGGAAGAAGCGTTTTCAATCTTGCAACATGAGATTTATATCAACAATTCTGGGTAATTGTTTTCTCTCAGTTACATGAAACACTTGCTCTCCACAGCCTGAACATTGGTTCAGTATATTTAGGGTTGTTAAAGAGGCAATAAAAAATGAGTTTTGAACTCCTTGCAAATTCATACAGCCAGACATTAGCATCTTGAACAAGGACTGACTACTGCTTAGGGGCATAAAAAAAAAGTTGTTTCCACAATGGTTAGAGGAAGAGGACAGACATCAAATACCAGTTACTTAAAACAAGTTTCATCAAATCCCCATACAGCTTCTAGGAAATTGCTTTGGAAAAAAAACTAAGAGCACTGCCGTAGTATCTAACCAGGCATTGGAAAATGCAAGGTACAACTAACTTAAAGACCTATGTAAAGATACATTTACTCATTCTTACTGTGACAGTAACAGTTGGTCTGTAAATTTTAGAGCTTAGATACCTCTACCAACAATCTGATAGGACTTCTTGCATCAAATAACATAACTATAAAGTTATCTGACAGGACCAGAACTAGTTATTGTAAAAAATTTGTGTTTCAAAGAATTTGCAAGGTTTTCTGTCACCCTTCTGCTCATTGCCCTTTTAAATTCAGAACAGATTAAATTAAATTAATTGAACCAATCAAATGACTGTCTGCCCCTGACAAATAAGTCAAATAGAGCTCCAGCACTCCAAACAAACATCATCAGGTTAAAGAACCACATAAACACTCAATTTGAACAGAATTCAAAGTCATCCTTGGTATTTCAGCCCCCTGCAACTATACCAGACAGTAGCCAAGTTAAAATATTTCTCTTATTCCACAACTGAGAATAAAGTCTCAGGAACTCTGAGAAACTTCATGGTCTACACATGAAATGCTTTTGTTACTTCTCACCTGTGTCTCACTGTTACACATTCAGAACTGTACATTAGCTGACAGTGTCAGAACCTCCTCAGCAACCTACCAGAGGTCCAAATACCTTCAGTGTCCGATATTTATTTATGAACTTCAGCGTTTTTAGCAAATAGTTCAACTATCATATGCAAATAAGTTTAAAATTAAACATGAGAATTGGTGGCTTTTCAAACTCACTTGTATATTTTCTTCAAGGAAAATTTCATGCCAGTGTTTAAATGAGGGATGAAACACAATATTTTTCTCTAATACTTACAATGAACACTTTAAAAAAACAGCTTTTAAATTAATAATATTTTATACTATCGACCCATCTTTGCTTTGTGCTGGAATCATCACAGGAACAGCTCCCATTCTACTTAAATTAGGTGCAGCTACCTTTGAAGGTGCAAAGGCTGGGGTTTGAGTAGGAGCACGTTCAAAGTCTTCACTTGGGACTTGGCTATATGGAGTTTTGGTATATCCTTCCATGTTGGAGGGAGACATTGAGCCCAGGGAAGAACGATTGCTGCCGATGTAGCTGCGAGCTGTAGAGCTGCGACTCTTTGGAGGTGGAACATCTTCTCTGAAATGAGCAAAACACAAAAAAACAGTCAATCAGTTGCAGAACAAGTGTTCAGTCACCATTACCTTAAAACAAATATTCAGTTTGTTTTTATTCTACTGTAGTCAAAAATATCCTTCTATCTTCCTTTAAAGTAACAAAAGCCCCCCAAACCCTCAATATTCTTTGCCTCTAAAATGTTTGCTGAAATTAGACAAACCACAAAAAGTTCTCTGACAAGCCATTAGTGTTATAATAAGCTTTCCAGATTAAGACAGAAATCTCAACTGTTAAGTAACTTATTTGCAGAAATACACACTTAAAAGTTAATCTTCCAATAATACTGCTCAGAAACTAGAGACATGTTGTTACCTGATATCATGATGTACTTCTTTCTCGTATTTCTTCTCTCTGTGCTTCTTACAAAAACAGAAGATGATAGAACACAGTACAGAGAGACCCAGCAGAGTTCCTATAATAGCTCCAGCAATTATACCAGCTGTATTTACGGCTAGAATAGACAAATAACAATACTGTTTGTTAAATGTCAGAGTTATAAGACCTTTCTTTAAGCATTAAGCCCAGTATGTTTCACATGAGGCAGGTCAATAATACTGAATCAGAGGGGGAGTGCTCAGTCACATGCATTTAAAACTTGTGGGTGCCACTTGAAGTGGCACCCATAAGTTACATAAGAGCATTGGGGTTTTTTAACCATTTAGGAGTTTAGAGAAAAAGGCTGTTCAGCTTTAATACAAGAACACTGTGTGACTTTTACACAGCAAACACTTACGAGGGGTGACATTCAGCTCAACAGAACATTCATCTGTGCCAACTCTGTTAGCAGCCACACAGTTGTATGTACCAGAAAACTCTCGAGAGGCGTTTTTCAGAAGTAGTTCCCCTGTATTTTTATCTATAAACAAGAGAAGGGAGAGGTTTACCATTTTCCTAAATATAACTCTATATTTAATATCACAGAATTATTAAACCAGCATATACATGAAATCTTAACTTAAAAATGCTATAAGAAAAAAACAGATTAAACCAGTTCTATCATGCTGTAAAATGCTATAGTTTGTAAAAGTCTTAACCCATTAGAAATGTATTCCACAGTATTTGACTTTCTCTTTCTGCTGAACAAGTTAGATAGGGTCTAGATTCAATAGAACACACTCAGTGTCCCCAAAATACATTCACAAACCCAAAACTAACATGGTTTTTGTGAGTGACAAGTCACTCTTGCACAATGTCCCACTCATTCTTGTCCAGCACTGATAGTGCCAATTTCTTTTTGTTACCACAAGACAAATTTGGGATGTGGAGAAAGAAGAGGCATAACCAACACTAGCCTAAAGTCTTGAGTGGTACAGAGGACATTAATGACCAACAGATTCACTGTCAAAACAATGAATAAGAGATATCAAATAGGAGACCAGGAGTCAAGTCCAAAATGAAGAACAGCATTATGGTTCTTCTTTGGTAGATGATTTTTTAGGGATCTGTGTTTTAAGATATTACATACTTTAATAGAATGCAGAAGCTTACAAGAAACTGGATATTTTTTGCTTGTTTTATATCATATTGAAGCCACATCTGAATTCCCTACTGTCCACTTAAGCACAAAAGCAAAATCATCAGCAAGCAGGAGAACCAACAACATCTGGGCACAGGTGAGCATGATTCTTAATGGTAGGAATCTCAACTTGAAGCTTGAAACATTTCCAAGCATGAATTAAAACCTAGAATCAACTCCAGCTTATTTCAAAGTCAGTTTTGTTAGAGGGCAGAAGTGACATTTAATCTTGACTACTCTATAGTAATGCTAACCCAGAGATGCTTACAAGACAGGATAAGCCAAAAATAATATTGCAATCTTTTTAATTATTTGAGAGTAATAAATGAAATTTGACAGTACTCAGCATGGAAGTGGCAGGAAGATTCTGTGTGTCAGATACTCTCCTCCAGTCATAAGACAAAAGTGGGGATCCTTCTTGCGACACACATTTCAAGGTAACGTCTTTTCCAATCTCCTGTGATCCTTCAATGGAACATTTAGTCCGTGCTGGCTTTACTAATAAACAAAACATCACTGAATTAATAACAGTCACAATCAAAATATTTCCTAGTTGTGTTCTAGCAGCCAGTCCATTCTGTGAAAGATAAAGTTTGTGCCATAAGCCATTTCTATGCACAGAAGGATTTTTCTACAAAATACGAGTCAGGTTGAGAACTTCTAGAAAAGCTTGTAATTCTAAATATCATTCCCTTTATTTCCCAGAACAGAATTATGCCCATCACTCCCAAGGCCTCAGAAATGACCATAATCACCACAGATTCAGTACAACACTGTCCAGCTCCAGCTATAATTTCAGACATTGAAAATAGGGTGGAATAAGCACATAAAAAACATCACTGAAAATTTAAGAAAATAAATTGTCTTACCAAGTACAGTCAACTGTATTTTCTTGCTTTGAACTCCAGGAGCCTTCTTCACTTTGCACTGATATGTGCCAGTGTCTGATGCCTTCAAATTCAGGATATCCAGTGAACCATCACCAGATCTGGGATCAAGACTAGTAAACTGCATTCGCCCAGTCAAACCAGCATAATAATGATTATAAACCCTGTCTACAGCATACATAATTATCTATAAAAAAAAAGGGAAATATTCAGAAATCCACTTAGTGTGCAAACATTTAAAATAATTTCATTTCTTTGAATTCTCAAGTTTCTTTCTATAGTTTTAACCCCAGAAATAAAACAGAGTGAGTCAAATATCTCCACCTTCAAAATACCATCACACTCAGCATTATAGTGAATACTTCAACTAAACACCTGACCAAGTACCAATATGACAGCATTGACTTCTGACTGAAAGAAAACTGTTTAGAATTGCTCCAATTTAACTCTGCAAAACCTGCCTACTAATATGAATCATCTTACTGATAAGGTTTTCAAAGACAGGAAAGAATCAATAACTAAAAGAGTTAATATATTTAAAAGTAAGTCCTCTCGAATCTATTTTCAATAAGGAAGATAATGCAGGTACAAAAGGAAAGTTTACTTTTTGGAACTGAAATGCATTTAATTTGGAAGTTCTTCATTAGAAGGCAAGTTTATAGTGAAAAATGTCTTAACATTTCATCCTTAATCTGGTATTTCAAAACTTCCACTAGATTTCATGTGACTGGTGCTTCAAAGCAATTTAAGATCACAAGCATCCCAACCTGAAAAGGTGGAACTTTAAAGAGTCAGTAAAAACCTCATACATTGACCTACTAAAACAACTGAATTAACACTGTACAAAGAGAAGTGTCTACTTACTATTTGTTCCCTCTTTTGGTTATCTGCTGGTATCAATACCCACTCAATATCTAGTGGTCCTTCATCTTCAGCCGAGAGTTCAAAAGTACATGGCAACGTAACTTTCTCTCCTTGTGCTTTTTCAAACATTGACTGGTCAACTGAAGTTATAGTTAGGCTTCTTGCCAGACCTATAGAAATATATTTTTATGTTTTGAAAACAAGTCACACACAGTTGTTCACTGTAAGTGCTCTATGACATACTTTTCCTGTACAGAAATCACGCCATCAGTCAGATTTGTCACTGCTGAAGGGAGCCTGTGCAGACTCTGTCACCCAACACAGTGCGAAGTCCTGGGCTGCTCATTTGGAATTACATCCAACAGGCAGCTACATCTTTCAAGCCATACTTGTTGTTGTTTGGGGTTTTTTTCCACAATTCACACAATCCTAAGCTAAACATTTTCAGCAGCAGGTTTTCAAGTCACTATATAATCACTTTACCATTACTCCCTCACTGTAAAATGAAAGTATAGAACAGCAATGAAGTCTGCCAGGATAGACAGAATCTTTGAGAAGTTCTGGGTTGGAAGTAAATTACTTTGCCTTCAGTTATAAGGACTCCTCCAACTACAGGGAGATAGAAGGCAAATTAATGTTTTCCAAAAATCTCAGTTTTTTGCATTTGTTTCTCTGTTCTGCTTGTCTTACTCCTCTAAAAAGGCTGCACAATCCTTATCTGCATGCCTCTAGGCAAACATGCTTCCAAACAACAAATTTTCCTCAATTCAACCCTGAAAAAGAATTCATATAGTGACACAAAAAGAGCTACTCAAAAGGCCTAAAGCAAGATTCCCTCTTTCCCCAAAAACACAGGCTTCCCTTATATCAAGTGTACAGGCTTGCACATCACAGCCAGCATGTGGAAAGCATACCCTTTGCTCATGATGGAAATAGGTTTGGCATTGTTACATCCACTGTTTTGTCCACCTTGCTGGAAACCAAGCTCAGATTTTTGGTCAGTTTATGGGTGCAGACACACACACACACACACAGATGTGACCACAGCCACAAGAGCTGCAAGGCCACCAGTAGAGTGGACAGCGTGAGGAAGATAGATGGCTTTGGTGCCTTTACAGAGGTCAAGTAACAGACTCAGATGAAAAAGTCTTTAAAATAATTTCACACAGTGTTTTTATGTTCTAACTTGCACTTCTCCATATAGTAGAGGAGCTCCAGTGAAGTAGAGGAGCTTCCTTCAGTAGATCATTGAATATGGTGAATTGGAAGGGTCCCAACAGATATCCTTCTGCTTTTTTAAAATTTTGCAATCAAGTGTTTGCGTTCTCTTCCTGATAACAAAACAACAGGATCCTTAACAGCTATTTAAAAAAAATCCTTCAGAAAGAGAATTCACTTGACATACTAAATTCCAGAGAATTTAGGCCTGCAAGAAAAGCCTTTCACCGTAGTTGATTATTAACAAAATAGGTAGGATTATTATGTTTCCTACCATTGATGGTATTACTTTTCATGACATTACCCTCAGTCTGGTGGAAGGAAAAAAAAAAAGAAACACCAACCAAAAAAATCCATATCAACTTGAGGTAGGAAAGAGATTTACATGTAATGTCTCTTACCAACAATGTACACCTTTTCAAAGATAACTCTAATAGATTTGTACCGCCTATTTTTTGACCACAGTAAACAGATCTGAACAGTTAATTCTCTACTAGGTTGAATTAATATTGTTCCCTAAATAACAGTGATCTCCATGAATACCAGTTGATTTGTCACAATCCTATCCCTTCCTAGAGGATCTTTTCAGATTTTCAAACTAGCCATTCTAAACCTCTGAATAAGCAAAGACAACACTAGTACTACCTCTGTTTATGGGTAGATTTAAAGTACATTCGTATTTCCATAACACACAGTAGCATTTACATTACTAATGTAAATTCCTGAACTGTTTTTTCAGTAACTTCCATACTCTTCTGTTTCCCTTTCCCCCATGGCCTCATTAGGGAACTGTAATGCAATACTCTCAAGTTCATCTCCAAATTGCATCTTCAACACTACTATATTAAAGAAAAGGGATGTGAACTCAAGTGCAGTTTAAGTGACTGATAATGAAATACATTATGATGTTACTTCCTTAAAAGCCTCAAATCTGTAACCTGGGAAATTAGCAGCTTTCATTCTGAAGTAAATCACTGAAGCAGAGCTGCTGCTCTGTGGCAGCATCTCCAGCCATAGTCACTTTGCCATCTGAAGTCCCACAACAAAGGATCACAGCACACACCTTTGCTTTCCCCTCCCCACAAGAGAGCCTGCTGAGAATTTCACAAATGGGACAATAATTCATGTAAGAGCAACACTCTGCCTTTTCACAGCAGATCGTGGGTAACAGAATTCATACTCTGAAGACACTATGACACATTCCTACTACTAAAAAGTATCAACCCCTCTGATTTTCAGTTAATACCTGCTGAAACATAACATGGCCAAAAAAAAAAATGGACTGATGAATATCCATGTGCTGATTTTTTTGACTACTTTTCTAAACAAATGGGACTTGTACGATCAATGTTTTATTTCCCTCCCTCTTCAGCTGTTGCTTGTTCATCTCTTTGACAATTTCAAAGCAAATATAAAAGGAGAAATAACAGTCCAGTACAACCAGAAGTCCCCCAAGTACTCATTTGTACTGACATAGCTAATAAGCATTAGATTCTTCAACTACCTCTTGCCTCTCCATTGCCATTATGTGAGTACAATTTCAAAGTGGGCATTACACAGTTTCATGGCAAAACACTGCAAAAGTGGCAACTGGGAAGAAAAATTATGCTAAATGCTGGAAGTACTACATTTCAGAGAGACTCCTAGGAAACTAGACTCCAGTAGTCCCACCTATCACTGCCCGGCAGCTTGGTCCAAGTGCTTTAAAAGCCAGAAATAGCAAATCTTTCAGTTTCTACTACAGCACTCATTTCTCTGATCCAAACATATAAATCAACATAGTAACCACATGCCAAATAAAAGCAGAACCCAACAGCCTAAAGCTACTTGCCCAAAATAGAAGATTGCCATAAAAATATTTTTTAAATTTAATTTTTTGATACTTTTGAAGACCAAGTAGTATTTTCACACACATTGCATGCAAAGATGTCAATGAAAGCTAAAGCACACAATCCTCAGCATAACACCCAACAAATCATTCCTGCACGTGAAGCTTCCAGCACACACTAGCTGCTAAGAGAGGTACTCAAACATCAGTTTGAGCCTTCTAATTATCAGGGCTTTTCCATAAATCTCAATTCCTTTCCTACTGCACATCTCCCAACACCTCTTTTTCATTATACCAGTGTTTCACGGTCTTTTCCTTGCAGTTAAGGCTGCAAACACAAACCTCTTTTCCACCTTTTTTTTTTTTTTTGGGTCAACATCAGCATGCAGAAGCAGAAGGCACCTCAATTAAGGTACATGTCAGAGCTAGCTGGGCTTGGACTGAGCATCAGCAACACAAGGGAGGGGCAGGTAATACTAGTTGGAGATTCCCTTCTGCAGGGAAGACACACAGTTGCTGCCAGATATGCTGGAAAAGGAGGTTTGGCCAATTTGACATGTCAGAGATTGTCAAGGGTCCTCCAACCTTTATTATCATCACCACTAGTGCCTTTTTCTTTTCTTTTTTGGTCTTTTTCCACTTAATTTTTACCTGCTATTAACAGAGACCTGGATGGGGCAAATCAAGTGTGGCTAGAAAACTCCAGGGGCAAAGGAGGACATGGGATCCCAGGTCCTCCTTGCTCTTTTCCTGTGGGGGGTGGGGGGGAAAGACACAGAGAGACACATCCTTCAAGTTAAGAACTCACTACAGGAATGGCACTGCAAGGAGCACTTTCTTTAACTTTTATGGCCACAAGTACCCCCAAGAAACAAGGGCTGCTAAGTTAGAGATGGGATCCACTCAAGGAAGCAGGATCTGAACAACCTCATCAGAGCTGGTGAGGAGCTCTGTAAATGAGAGATCTACCAGGGAATGGTAATTGAACTTGGCAGTCAGGGAGGGAATAGAGACTGAGCCAAGTACCTGGGTCAGGCTGGTGGAAGGAAGAGATACCCTGGTGAGGACAAATCATGTTAAAAGGGAAGCCACCTACAGCACCTGTACACAGAGCTGACACCAGAGTGAGGCGTGTGGGACAGCTTGCATGACGGGCACTTTGTCATCAGTGGACGCAAGCTTTTAAACAAAGCCAGGAAGGGAAGAACAGCAGGTGACCTGCCCTCTACCTGTAGGAGTAGCTGGAACACTAAAAGCTGTTCTACAGGACAGACAACAGGCTGGCTAAGAGCTTGTGGGTCAGGGTTAAAGGAAACATCACAGTCAAAGTTTGTTACAAATCACATAGTCAAGATAAGAACCTGATGAAAACTATTTCAGCAGTTCCAGAAAGTTTCTAAAAATGACAGAGACTGGTTACTACTTCACCTCTGTGACATCTACTAGAAGGGCAACACAGCAGGAGACAAAATCTAAGAGGTTTCTGAAATATTTCAGAGGAAAGCGGTACTAAATGAGTCAATCCCCATTTGATGCTTTCTTGAGATTGCTTTCAAGGAAAAAACCCCAAGAACTTGCCAGGGATGGGATCAACAGCAGCCTTGGCCATGACCACTTGGCCATGAGTTTAAAATCCTGAGAGGAGGAAGGCAAATCCAGCACAGACCTTGCACTTCATATGAGCAGACTGACTCACCCAGTACCTGGAATTCTGCAGAATCCAGTTCTAAATAGCAAAAGAGCTCAAGAAAACTGAGTATTTAAGGACAATTACTAACCACACACAAGGAGCACATCCCAAAACCCAGCTAAATAAACAGATTAATCAGCAGCTTGGCCTAAGGAGGAAGAAGAACAGCCTATCAAGACAAAAATACACAAATATTGCCCAGGCATGCAGCACCCCTGCCAGGGAAGTCAAAACGCAACTAAAGCTGAAAGCAGCATGGGACTCCAGTGCCACAAGAAAACCTTCTACTATTACATGAGCAGTACAGAATCAGAGAGAAAAATTGGACAGGTGGTAGCTGATAAAGAGAAGACCAAAGTACTCAGAGTTGCCGCTGTTTGGAGCAGAAGGTTGGACGTGACCGAGGTCACGTCCAACACAAACAATTCTGCAACTGCATTACAGATCTACATGAAGCAAGCACAGTGAGAGGATGACATTTTCTCCATTTTTCCCAAGACTTACCCCTTCAGTTTCCACTCAAATCAGGGAGATTCTATTTATTTATAAATGCTCCTCAAAACTAAGAGGATCCACTGTGGTATCCAATTGCTAGTACATGACAGGCAGACATTTTATCACAAGCTGAAGGAAGGTCTGTATCTGTTTTGTTTAGCATGGTTTAATGGACAAAATTTCAGACCCTTTTCAGACAACTTTTCTGGTTTAGACGCCGATAAGTGACTCAAGTAATTTATCCTACTTACTCAAATATGTTCAGCATTAAAATATCTAATTTCTAACTGCAGCAAATAAATCACTGCAAAGTGTAGACTCAGAAGCACACAACAAGCTCTCAAGAAAACCCCTGAAAGTCAGCTTTGAAGTGCACCTGATCCAAATGACTGCAAATTGTTTTCAAACTATTTTGCAAGGAGAACATGTGCCATATTCAGCTGTGGCAAACAAATGAATATTTGTGACTGATTCAGAAAAGAAAAGCACCCTTCCCTTGATGAAGAATAATAAGTATTATCCCTTACATAAGTTTGTATTAGAAGAAGTAAGAGGCCAATACACTATTTAGATGCTGAACATTCAGATTTATGTTTCTTAAGGTGGAATAAAATACTCTTTTTCTGGGGAACTGACCCTAAAGAGCATTGCAAACTATATCTGTATGATAGAACAAGTTTTTCATATGATTTCTGAAGGGGTGCAAACCCATAGCAAGTCTTTAGAAAAACTCTTTCCTTCTGAATATCTGAATTTAAAGTATCACTCAAGTAGAACACAGTTTAGCAAACTACATTATTATTAAGAATAACCTAGGGAAAATTAAATATTTTAAGGAATCAGATAGAAGTTGCTTTCTAGTATAAAAGAATCTTCAAAACAGACAAATTAAAATGGAGCAAATTTCATTCCAACACGGACATAAGCAGAGCTGTGACTAATAAATAACAAAAAGCAAATTACTCTATGAACTACTTATGCATTTAGTATTTTCTTATTTAATCGGGGCACATTGAAATTCTGCATTGCTGGCTTACACAAATGTAAGTGTGCATCTAAATTTGGCATGAATGTTTGTGACATCAGATAGGGCTGTGCCACAGAAGGGTTATGTAACCTGGCAGACACAGTCCTTCCCTATACGGGGAACAGGACAGCTTCTACACAGAGTAAGAGCTGAGTTCAGAGGTGCTGTTCTACTTAGTGTGAGCCACCTGCAACTGCATCTTCAGAGTACTTTACTACCAGGCTTTCCAAAAGCAGTCTTGGTTGCCAATACCTGACTGCAATCAAGCAGAGGCTCTAAATATAAAAATGCTTTTTCCCACAGAATGTGGCCTTAAGTAGCAAGTAATGATCACAACCAGAAATGCACATTAGTACTTTGAGAGCCATAAGCTATAAAATTCACTTAAAGGAATTCAGCTTAGACTTTTATTTCAAATGCAGATTAGAGATGTACCTGTGATCAAATCTTTTCACTGGGCAGATTTCAGTCTCAAAAACTACGTCCCCAACAACCCCACTTTACTTCTGAATATGCCTTTTCTCAACAGTTCATCTCCTACTTTTCTCAGCTAGCTGTAATGACTTTACAGAACAAAGTTGCCCAACTCTCCCCTTTCCCACGTTTACTCAGACAGTTGTCCAACATCTTATTTCAAACCTGCACTTCTGAACTCAGGCCCTGTCGGAGTGAGTGAGTCAAGTTTACACCCTTAGCAAGCAGGGAGTGTGCAGGGAAGAAAGTACACAAGGAGGAGTGCCTGCCTGAGGAGACTCCCCCGTGTTTAGTGGCACAATCTAACACAAACACAAGTCTCCAAGGCTGAAATCCCCACAAGCAGCCACCCTCCCACAATCATCTCCTGCTTCCTCACAATGCCAAACATCAGCATCCTCGGCAGCCAAGGGGAATGCCTGCAAGGCAGGTTCCTGCTGATCAAGTAACTGGATTAAAAGCTGCCTTCACAAAGGAATAAAGGAAACAAATATTTGGCATTACTTATTTTAGTGGTTTTTGTAAGAGCTAAGTCACATCAGCACAGCTGAGATGGCCAAAAAAGCTGCAGTTATGCTGTTTTGCCACAAGTGAGAAACAAAACCGCATCCTAAATTTATCAGTGAGACCCCTCCCCTGAAGGTAAAAAAAACCCCAAAAAGTTTAAAAAGAAAGGCTCAGCTTCAGATTTGGATTCTCAGTTTCTACATCTTACCTCCAAGATCAAAAAGACCCAACACAGTTACAGCTTTCAGAAGCTTGGGCCCAAAACACAATGAAGCTTTGGTGACTAACTCCTCACATGTCAAACTCTGCAACACAAAGAACAGTTCCTAAACAGCATCCTTTAGCTTAGTAAATATTAAAGGAACAATGTAAATAAAAAGGAAGTTTAATAGAAGGATAAAAAAAAAAAGTCTTCTCTTTAGAAAGCAATTTCAATAGACTTGGGGATTTTTGATATCAGAATGAAACTCAAAAATGTTACGTGACAGATTCCAACACACATATTAGTTCAATACACATTAATTTAGCCAGGTATCTAGGTATCAAAGAATATTCAGACTTCACAGTAACCTCACTGGAGGTAAAATAAGCAAGAGATGTAGGACAGGAACAAGCAAGCAATTGGTCAGGAACTAACAAAAGCTAGGTAATAATGCAGCAGAAAATAAAACAAGAGAAGAAAAAGTCCCACAGCATTACTGCATCTGAATCCATGTGTGTAAAGAGGTTCGGTTTTAGTACATTCTATTGTAGAACTCCACAAAGAATTCAGTTTTTAGGATAATCCCATGCTGATAAAGGCAAATCACAAAGCTTTTCCTGACAAAGAAAGTACTGTCCTGCTAATATCAAGTGTTAAACAGTTACTGTTTAACATGCTCCACAGACCACATTTTTTCCATGCTTCACACCCTAAGTGTTGTTATCATACAATGCAGTGATACAAATTTCAGAGATAAGCACAGTTCACTGCAGTGGTAAAAACACCCAAAAACACATTTCAGCAAAAGGAACAAAAGGAATGAACCTACTTAAACCTAACATTTCCAGGGCTAGTGACATTATTGTACCAAGTATTCTTCTACTTAAACCTCAAAAAGGCCCAATGCAAAACAGTTAGAGAGAAGATAAAGACTTACCTTTCTACACTAGCCTAAGTCCACTAGGCAGAGTACTGGTTAATCCTCAAAGGCAGTAAAATTAAGACAAAAAATGTTCACACCTGCATTTCAGACTTTCCAGGTCAGTGTTCCCTAAACCAGAATCACAGATCTTAGTGAAACACTCCTGCTGTGCAAAAAAGTTACAGTTTATGGAGCCAGAGAAAGTAACAACAGCCCACGAATAAAAGCACTCACCTAGGAGAGACTTGGCTGCACACAGTTTTCTCCTTCCTACTTTAGTCCCAAACTAAATATAAAAACAGTTCAGGAAACTACATCCACACAGCAATTTTTGTAGAAAAGAGCTAGAGTTTTACACACTTTTTGTTAGTAGGGGCAAGATTTTAAAACCCTCTGTTGCACATTTCATCCCAGCTACCTCACCAACAGCTCAAAGAGGCTGAGTGGCCAAACTCACAGTTTTCAGAACACTTTTTCCACCGATGGTGCAGATAAAGACTTATTTGCACGTAATATGTTTTTCCCATAAGCTACAACAAGAAGGCTGATGAAACAGCAGGGCACTTAAAAAAAACCCAAGCAAACAACAAAACAACAACAACAAACAAAAAATAAAACACAACAACAACAAAAAACAAACAAGAAACAACACCACCACAAAATCAAACACACCCCAAAAAAATCCCCCTACATATAAGAATAAGCCTGGGAAACTGTTTACTATCCTGGATAGCCAACTCTGCTGCTGGGTCTCAAAACAGTGGGCTTGTATTTCCAAATTTTACTTCCTCTGAGCAGGGTGGGGGAGAAAAAACACTCTTCTGAGGCATATTTACTTGAATCCACAAATCCTCTGTCAAATCACATGAGTTAAAAAAAAAAAATCTAGACAGGAAACTGACTATGCACACTTCTTCAAAGACATTTTAAAAAAATCTCTATAATTCTGGATGGCTTCAGACAGCATTAAATTAATAAATAGCTCCAATTCGTGTAGTGTAGCATACCCCTGCCCCAGTTTAAAAGGTACTGCACAATTAAGGTAGAAGTTACACATCCTCCCAATCTAATAAAAAATTCCTAACTTAAAGGCTTATATAAACAAAACTACCAGTAATTTCAACTCTATAAATACATAGCATGAGTTTGATTTCACTTCCCACCACAATTCACTGAGATCAGCTGAAACAGCTATGCAACAATTAAAACCTAAAAATCACAGGCTAAAACTTGAATTATCTCTCTTTTTTTTTTCCCACAACTTCGTTTTTTCCTCAACACACCCTTTGCCTTCAGATTCTCTCCAACATCCCTTTCTTTTGCAATTGTCCTTGTGCTCCTAACTTGTTCAGCACATTCTTGAAGCTTTTGGGTTGCTAAACCCAAAGCCACCAGCCCGTATCCTAGCAACTGCTGGCTGATGACCTTCCTGAGAGGGACGTGCTTATCAAGTGGAGAGAGGGGGCATTCAGATCTCCTTACTGAAGGGAAGGATAAGCTTTCGGGAGGCAACCGAAAGGGGGAGGGGATAGTGTAACACAAACTGGGATTAAGATTAGTTTTAAGCGGAGGAGGAGTGTTTAGCCCAGTATCTCCAGAAGACCACAATGAGCTCCAAGTATCTGTGGTATCAGCTGGATGGACTTTGGCAGCAGCTGCACGAGGCTGCTCTGGCACAAGGGAGAGGAGAAGGAATCCAATTCCACTGCTGGAAGGGGCAACAAGCAGAGGAGACACGAAGCTACACAGAAGCTACACACCAGATGTAACTTCATCACATCTGTAACGGGGGCAGGTGTAATGTGACACTGTACCTTCAGACTGCACTTCAGAGTCTTTAAGGAACCATCTAGAAACAGTACTGAGAAGTGTAAAATGCAATGAAGGCCAACCTTACAAAGACTTTTTTCAGTGAACACAAAAAATAAAAAGATCAGAGCAGAAATCCTGACATGACTTACACGAAATCCTGCCCCTTCTCTCCCAAGTCTAGGCCAGCTGCACAGGTTGTTTTGCCTTTAGCTCTGCAAGTCACTTTCCCATTACGGAGGGATATTGGAGGCTTACACAGTCACTAAGCAATCAAGCCACATGATTCGATCTTTTTCCTGCCAATTTGATGGCATTTAAAAGGGAGCTGAATGAAGCAGCTCACTGGCAGTGCGAATGCATTGGGCACATCTGTCAGTCGATGCATCAGGGAGTTCACTACAATCCAACACTTAACTGAGCAGCCATATTATTTTCACTTGAGTAAAGAGGCTTTGGCTCTTCTGAGCTACTGAACACGCAATGCTTTTTTCCCAGTACGTGTGGGTTTTGCATTAAGATTGACAACTACTTGATTCAGTAGAACAGAGTTTATTTTGGGCTCTTTCCTTGTTACTGTTTTACTTCTTTTAAATATAAAGGTGAAGCATCACAATGTGAGAGAAAAGCATCTTGTCTGCCTGCTCTTGTTTCCCTCCCTGCCCCACTCCCACCACGTAACAGACCGAAAGGAATAAGCTCAAAGAATTAGCCAAGAAGATAACTAGTAATTTAAAAATTTAGGGAGACTAAAATACATTTTTTTTTACTATACACACAACATAGAGGTTAATTTTTACATGACTTAAAACATCTGAGATTCAATATTCCTTGTAGTTTATACTGTTAATACCTCTATAATGAAGAACTGAAGATGCAAGATAAGTGAATACAGGAAACTTTTTTATGCAAACTAATTCTGTACAAGTTCAAACAGTTGAGAATGTATCAAATCCTCATCTTTCCCTCCAACACACCAAATAGTTCTTGTTGACTAATCATTTTTCAGCATACTAAGCATATAGGCTTCAGCTGTAGGGCACGAAAAACAAATCTGTTAAAAAAATGTAACAGCAAGTGCAACTGCCCAACTTGCAACCATCAAGTACCTCAGATGCATCCTGACAGCAGCTAAAGGACATCAGAGCATCAGTGAATGGCTCCAGTGTAAAACCAATAAAGCTCCAAATTTTGCCTCTTTGTCACATTTTGAACACATGACCCAGTAAGCAGGTGACATTTATAGAAATTAATAAATAAACAATAGCAATAATATATTCCACCCATGTGCATTTGAGGTTGTGGCTGACCCCCCCTTGCTATAATTCAGACTTGATCTCATTGAGTTGGATCAGGAAAAGGAGCAGGCAGAAAACTGACCTCACAGAAATTTATTATTTTTATAACTTTTAAACTCCCCGAACTAGCTCACCATGGAGCCAAATGAATTCCAGGTACAACTTCAGATGGGATGCAAAAATAACCTTTGAGGTGAAATCTAGACATTTGATTGATTGCCTGATTAAGCCATGTAGTCTTACTCCTCAACTAAGCTCTCTCCAGGCCAAGGTTTTACAGATATTTCCCTACTTTGGGAAAATACTGATCAAACAGAAGAAGTTTTCCCCCTAATGCTCTTCTGCCGTCCATCCTGTCAGTCATTCTTGCCCTATACCAAGACAAACTGGTGGCAAAACACTTTTTTCTTTCAAATGATGTGATCTAAACCAGTTAAAAATTAAGGTTTTCAGCAACTGAGACCCGTTTACAACTGCAGTAAAGGAAAGCACCAGCTAGGATGTAGAGGCTGCTTATATTGCAGCTGCTACTGAAACAGGTTTACACTGAACTGTGACTTCCTGCCACTTACTCCCATGGCAGCTGGTTGAAGAGACTTTTCTCTGAGCCATCTCCTGAAAGGTGCAAAGGAGCAAAAGAGGAATTCCTTAGTAAGGAAGGGGGGAAAAGAAAGAAACAGAAAAAATGAAAGTGTAACTAAATTGCTGTAGTAGAGTAGGGACACACACATTCTTCCCTGCTGGTGAGCCACACAGTTGTTAAAATTTCTCCTTATTTATTATGTTTCACACAGTATCTAAAAGTTTCAAGAAATCAATCAGAAGTTGCAACAAGACCAAAAAAGATCCCTGTCATTAAACACTTACGAAACACGCAAACAACAATTGATTAAATTATTGTGGAAGTATGTTGAAACAATACTGGCCCCAAAAACAAGCTTCCTAGTCTGTACGAATTTCTGCAGGCACTGTGGCAAAGGAGTTTTAATATGCTCCAACACTGAGGCAGATTTAAAGATATTCAAGATTACTTTCTTGAAGTGAGAATGGAATTATAGCAAAGCATACATATGCTCATATAAAAACATGAGCACCAATATTTTTCATAAAGCAGCAACAGAAGCTAAACCAGGCAGTCAGGAGGGGTATTTTCATCTGTCTGTTAGGTGGGCTTGGCTGTGGAAGAGGCAAGAACTGGAACTGAAGACAGAGAGGCAGCAGAAGTTTGATGCAACACAGGGGGGCAGTCAGAGGAGACCAAAGTGATGAGTTATAATAATCTCTGTGGCAGCATTCTCAACACATAAAATATCTTCTGGGAAACACAGATAAGCCAAGGCAAAATCACTAATTCAGATGTCATGGTTGATGTCACAGCAGTTGACTAACAATGGATTAAATAATGTCTGGTTAAAGACTTTCATACTTCTTAAAATTCTAAGATTCAGGAAACGGGTCCCAAATTTCAGGTAACTTCTCACATCAATGGACACTTCAGAAGAACCTGAACCCTGCACCTTGTTCAGTTACTGCCCAACAGATGAAGTGTCCCACGTTTAGCAATTAAAAGACTGGGAGTCATCATTAAACTCCTGTGGTAGTCACACTTCTAATTTAAGGGTCTGCAAGATCCTATTGCATGCATAAAAACATGAACAGGCTTAAGTTCCTTATTATACTTATTTGGCAAAGTGTATTAACCACCAAATGCTGACTTACCATGCCTGCATTAGGTTCTACTCCTGCATGCATGATATTGGAATTATTTTTGCAAGTTTAACGACAGGGCAATAACTACAGATTTTCCTAAGGTTTACCAGAACTTTATCTTATTTAAAAGCTTACAATTCTATTAATAAAGCATCACACGTTGCAGAATTTCAACAGAGCACAAAATTACCAACTATTACCACTGCAAACAGAAAACCAAAACGCACATAAAACCCACTACAAGAGCAGCAAGAAAAGATATCACTACAGACTAAAGAAGTTCCTACCCAATTATTTACCTTAACACTCAGACTCATCCTCAGCTGGGGCATCCACATGCACAGCCATTACTGTTTTGAAAAACCTCCCTATACCCAGGGAGACAGTGCCACACCACAAGATGTCATAGTCACCGTACACAGCTGGGTGAAGAAGGAAGTGGGGATGCTCAGAGTGACAATGTTTCTCTTGCCAAGCCACCCTTAGGTGTGACAGAGCCCAGATTTCCTGCGGACGGCTGAGCATCTCCCTGCCCATGGGAGGTGGTGAATTCATTCCTTCTTTTGCTTTCCTTGCATGCATGGATTTTGCTTTACCCATTAAACTGTCTTCATCTCCACCCACAAGTTCTCATTTTTACCCTTCCAATTCTCTCCCTCACCTCAATGCAAGGAGAACAAGTGACCATGTAGGTGGTCCTTAGTTTCTTACTAGGGTTAAACCACAACCACCACAAATTCAAGTAACTTCAGCACCTAGGCAATGCTTCGCTGACAACAGCTCTCACTCAACTGCACAAAAAATAGCTTCCTCCAAGTTTGGTCCATATGGAGAACAGCAACTTACTGACATCTGTTCCTTCAGTGAAGGAAGCAATGTCTATCTGCTGCACAGACCCAGAAGCTGTAACTCAACCTGATGGGAAAAAACACAAGCTAGCTCCAACTCCTACAATACACAAATTATTCAATTATTTCCTTCAGAGGACTGTGAAATATACATGTTTTAGAGTACAGTCACCCAAATAACTGTATCAAAGAGGTATGTGTGTTTTTATTAGGAATATTTCTTTATCTACAAAGTCATCCAATTTCACACTGAGGTCTGAAGACACCTGTATCCTTCAGCAGAACTAAAGTGTAAAATTCTGTTATGGATTGACATTTCCTCATACATTAATTATTCCTAATTTTTAGAATCATAGCCTTTGATAACCTATCAGTGCAAATGCAGTTCATATAATTCTACTCACAATAACTTATTTTCACTGTTTTCATTACATGAAGTGTTTCAATATAAATCTTGATGACTAACCTTACCAGCTAAATACTAGTAACTCACAGCTCTTATACAGCATCTACCTTGTTTCTAACTCTGCTTCAGGAAACACATTTAATGCAGAACTATCTATTCCCTTTCATTCAGGAGATCAGAGTTCACCATTCCATTACAGACACACAATTTTGATCCCATGAGTAATTTCCCAAAACAGCAGTGACATCAACACAGGCATTAACATTTCAATAGGAAATAAAACCTGACCTCCTGACACAACTGATATACATTTTACTGTGAACCTGAACCTCCTTGGGTGTTTTCTCACCTTTTATAGTTTCACATAAGTTTGGGTCAACTTTAGTGAAAACTTACTTTTATTTTAGAGATATGTTTAGGAAACACTGTTATGGCAGCCAAGTTCATCACAGGAACCTAATAACATCTAGGATTTGAGATGAAAAACATCTGCCTACTTTTTAGCAGCCTAGGCACGTTTGGTTTGGTATGTGTGGGTTCTGGGTATGGTTGATTGCTTTTTTTGTTTGAGACTATCTACTCCTTTGTTTTCTTTCATCACGAAAAACAAATGCGTTGAGGTCCATCCAATTCAACTGCTTTCCTCCCACCCTCAAATCCTCTCACGTTTCCCTCGCAGGGCTCAATCGTGTCCATCGGGTCTGCACAACCGGGCTCAGAGGGCTCTCTGGGAGCCACCCGGCCCCTTCCACCCCTTCATAAGCAGAGCCAGCCTGGATGCTGGAGGTGCTACGCACGCAGGGCTAGGGTTAGAATTTTTTTTTTTTCTTTTTTTTTTTTCTTTTTGCTCATTCCACGTCGGTTTTCCCTGACGCCGCCGCCCGCCCGCCGCGGGAGCCGCTCCGGCCGGGAGAGAGACACCGGGCGGGCACAGCGGCACAGAGGAGCCCGGCCGCACCGGAGGCTGCCCGGGAGGGCGGCGGGGGAAGGGGAGGGGGAGGCGACAGATAAAGCTCGGCAGCCGCGCTGAGGGCGAACAAAGCCCAGGTCGGCTCCGCGGCGCGGCCCCACCGCCGGCGCCCGCCCGGGCACCGCGCCCCGGGCTGAGGGCGGGCAGGGCTGGCGGAGACGGGGAATACAAGAGCGATAGCGACCCGCACCCGGCCGAGACCCGCACACACAGTCTCGCACACACACACACAGGGCGGAGACCCCCCTCACGCCCACACACACGGCGGGGACCCCACACACGCAGGGACGGAGGTGCGCCGCACCCCAGCCCCCGGGGCTGACACCGTGCGGGCAGCAGCCCCCTCAGCCCCGCCGCGCTTCCTCCCAGCCCCACAGAGCCGCCGCCTCCCGCCCTCCCCTCTCTCTCTCTCTCCCTCCTTTCCTTCCCTTCCCTTTCCCTCCCCGTCCGCCCCGTCCCGTCCCTTCCACCTGCCCCCACCTGCGGAGCAGAGCAGCACGAGGGACACGCCGAGCAGCGGCAGCGACGGCTCCATGGCGCGGCGGGCACCCGGCGGCGGCGGCTCCGTGCCCGGGCTGCGCCCCGCGCACCGCCCAGCAGGTGAATCAGCCCGGCCCGGCCCCGTCACTTCCGGCCGCTCCCCGCCCCGCCGCGGCTCCGCAGCGCCCGCCCCGCCCGCGGCACCTGCGCCCGCCGCCGCCCGCCCGGGGCCGCCCGCAACGCGCGCCCCCCGGGGCTCCCCGCGCACCGCCCGGCGCTGCCCCGACTGCCCGCCCGGCCGGCAGCGCGGACGGGGCGGCGCGGGGGCCGCCGCGCCCGAAACACGCGGTGCGAGCGGCGGGAGGCTGCCCGCGGTAGGCGGAGGGATGCCCGCGGTGTGGCGGGCAGCGCTCCTCTCCCGTCGGGAGCGCTTGTCCCTTGCGATTACTGCGAGCGCCGAGCGGACGTGTCTCGATCCCCATAGCAACGCGGCTGTAGCGCCTTGTGCGCTCCGTGTGCAGCGCACACGTCTTGCCAGTGAAAGATCTGGAATTGTGGAAAGCTAGCTCAGGAGACAAAAGGGAGACGGGAGCGTGTGCGGAAGAGCACAAAGCAGACTTTAGTTCTGTGGCGTGGTGTCCAAATTAGCAGCCCTCGCCGGTTCCTGAAATAGCCAGATCGTGCCTCACGTACAGCAAAACCATCAGATACATTTATCAGAAGAGAAAGTGTACTTGATAAGGTTTATTTTCCATTAATTTATTCCCATGTGTGTGTTGCAACATACTGCAATAGAAAAGCTATAAATGTGACACTTGTAAAGGGTTAAGTAGTTTTGGTACTCTTCGTTATGTCCACAGCTCTGTCTCTATTGGGAAAATGCTGCCATAACCAAATATTTACATAAAGGTTGTGCAATCCAGATTTTCATTCCAAACAAATTTTGAAAGTGTTACCATTTGTTTTTTTCTGTGATGCCCATAATAAATAAATTTGAAATATATTTTATATGATTACATTCTGTATGTATGAAGTGAGAGTTTAAAAAACAAATTTTTCTGCCCTTGTCAAAAGCATTGGATTAAGTGGGTATCATATAGGGATTGTTTCAGATGCACTTAGCTAAAAAGGAGGCGCTACACCTTTCATTCAATAAAGGGCTCCTAGTGCTGAAATTGGCAGTGTCTCCATTTCTGCTGGAATTTTGATTATGTGAACATGCACTTATGTCTTTCAAAATGGTTGATTACTCTGAGTAAAGCAGCAGCTTTACCTGCCAGCTCAGAATTAGTTTTTGATAAGTAGGGCAAATGCATTGTCATTTTCCATGAAGGTTCAGATAAGTAGTGCTCACATCTTGTAAGGACATGACAACTCACAGTGTCTGTTAGATCTCCTTTTAAAGACAAATCTACCCAATAAGATGCTGGATACTATACATAAAGCATAGAGTTTCAATTTTGCAGGTTTCAAGCATTTTATTTAATAATAGAACAGAACTGTCTTTTCTTGCTGTGAGGGAAAGAAAGTATTCATGTAATCTGAAGCTAAAGGAACTATAACCTCAAAGTAGAGGTATTAAGATTTTGTACTCTTCTGGTTTTTTATATGTGCTGCAGACTTTAAAGGGTAATCTGAGTCGAGTCTTCCAGGCTGACTGGATGAGTGAGGATTTTTGCTGTACATCCACTTGTGTCAACACAGAAATTATACACCAAGGAAAGTATAATGAGGCAATCACAGTCATTACAGAAAGAGAAAATGATTCGTCATTAGAATGGAGATGCTCACTCTCCTGTGAAATAAATCCTAGCTAGTAATTAAAATTAATACTGTACTGCACCTAGAAAACATGAGCTCCACATTTTGACTAGCCTAGACAGATCTATTCCTGGTCTTCTTTAAATCAAAAGCAACACTGATGCAGTCAAGTTCACACTTCTGAAAATTTTTCACACTCCAGCAAATGAACAGGGTGTAATAATTACTTTTAAAAACAAAACAAAACAAACAAAAAAAATATACTTGCTTCTCCACTGCAAACATTGGTCCAGCTGAAAAGGCATAAAACTAGCAGGTTTATTAGAGGATGTGACATTCTGTAGATTTTTAGTGACCTATACTTCCTGGAACAGTGAACACAATGGGACAAAGAGATAGCTGTGAAAATGACCACTCACAAAAAAAAGGTCAGGTTCAAAACTTTTTAAACAGATTTCTACTAGTGTCAGTGTTTTGGATCAAGCCCAAAAAAGGCTTCAGGATGAAGGCAGAATACAATCAAAAAGGAAAATGTGTCCGCCAGAGCAGAGGTCTGCAGTCCAGACACACACACAATTTGCAAATGGAAAATTATTTCTCATCGCTCTTATGGAGAATGCTGTCCCATGCTCAAGAATCTTGTGTTTTATGTTAAATATAAAAAATCCATCTCATGTGTTTAATGGTAAAAAAACCCTTCAGTACTACCCCTACATCAGCCTCAGCCTGAACCTATAGGTAACTTGAAATAAAATGTAAAATCAATATAATCTTCTCTAAATTTGATATAATTACTTAACTGCCTGACCTTCCATGAAGTGAGGTTACTATGGGTTTAGTTTCTTGAGGGGATGGGTAAAAGAGCACCAAATAAAGTTACTCACAGGCTTGACATACAGAAGCAGTGAATTGGAAATCATCCATGCTTGTGTTACACAGGTCACATAGGACATGTCTGTGCCATAGAAGGAAAACAAGCTTGTTTTCTGTTTCAGTTTCTGTCCTGTACAGGAGGAGCTGCTGTCATCAGCCATTGCTATACCTGAGACAAAATTCCCCAAAGGACCACATAGTTCCTAAACTGGATACCAACCTCTCTCAAGAAGGGCAAGAGAAAAAATAAAATAGGGAAGAAAAATAAAGAGGAGGAGAAAACAGAACACTTGGGACTTTGGGTCTGGATTTCTAGTTATAGGAGGGAGTCACATATGGGACACATATTCTTCTGGAAAAGGAATGCATCAGCAAACCCCATCACTTTACTCTGTAATCCAGGCCAGAGCAGGCATGAGGGAGTGTTTGGCCAGGATTGGGGAGCTGAGGTAGGAGGACAGGACCATTTCTGTTGCAGGCTGTTGGTGTTTAGTGTGAACCCACCTGGACGTTGCTCATTTAAGTTGGAGGTGCCACAGTCCTGCTGTCCCCCAAGCTCCAAACTCCCATGTGAGCACTTATGCTGGCACTGGAGCTCAGGACACCAGTGGATAAGACAGTTTGGGAATCCAGGCTGCCTAAAGATGAAGACCTTTTATTTTCAGCCAGCTGAGCTCCCTGATGTGTTTTCCTGGTTATTTGCCTACCTGCTAGCTAGCATAAAAAAAAGGGAGTGGCTGGGTGGCAGGAGGGAAAGGGAAGGACTGAGAGTCAACTGGGTTCAGTTTCAATTGACACCACAATCTACAGCTGTGTGAACAGGAAGGTCTAACTTGTGCAGGCATTTTTTCCAAAATAAATTTTGTCATTGCTTATACTGGCATCTGTGCCCGAGGTGAGGAATGGGCACTTGCCCTGCTAAGCTTTATGGAACTAACTGCTCTTACCAGCATTAGTTAAACCAGCCCGGGGCCAAGTCAGGCTGATATGCTGAAAATAGCTGCCAGAGTCAAGAGATAGTCTATATTAAGTTCTCATCGGGTCGGGATGGTTACAGCAAGGATTTGGGAAGGCAAAGTTACAGAGCGCTGAGTATTTGATCATAAAGCTTAGAGTGCTGCTCTCCTGTTTAGTCCCAGACAGAAGAGCCCGGAGCAGAGTCCTGAGAGCAGCTTTCCAACCTCCCTACTGGGACAGGTCCAGTGAGGGATCACCCCCCTCCCCCCCAGCTTCCCCAGGGAATGCTGCACCCTGTGACCAGGGTTTGCCTTTTCTTTAACAACCTTGGGCTGTTTCCAACAAAGCTTTCATGCACTTACAGCCTTTTTATAATGATAACTAAACACAATCCATTACTGGGGAAAATAAGGAGTAAAGGAAAAAGTGTCCATCAGTAGCTGAGGCTTAATTGTCTTTAATTCGACTTAATGTTTTTGAGAGCCAGTCAAGTTTCTAATTCAAATAACAGCTTTCCCATTTAGCACCTCAGTCAAGTGACAGTTGCACTCAGGGTAAAATTCACACCTTGCTGTGCTCCTCTTTTTGGAGAGACAATTTTTAGAAAAGACGTTTTCAGAGGGCAGCAATTTACACCTTTGTCTCTATGTAATATTAAAGCTTAGAAAAATAATTTGCCTCGAATAATTTTCTCTCAGTGGTTACTTGGACATTTGCATCACTTTGGAGCAGAGAAAGGAGAAAGGAGGAGAAAGGAGAAAGGAGAAAGGAGAAAAAAGGAAGGAGAAAGAAGGAAGAGCAGTCCACTACCAATGGTGGTTAGAGTTAACCCAGGCTTAAAGCTTTGTATTTTTGCTGTGAAAAGGAAGCAAAATCCATGTAATATAAAATAGATTTGCTTTGTTTGAAGTCCAGGAGTACATAACGTGAATCATCTTTATAGAAATATGAGTTATATTAGTTATTATTAGTTATATTTTTGTATTTGAATTTATTTATGTTCAAATTTTCATTGTCCATGCAGATGGCAGTAAAAGTGCAATGTCTGTTAGCTGGAACATTAATGCAATAGGCAATACACACCCGTACTCTTGCAAACTATTTTTTCTGAGCTTATTTTCACCACAGTGATGATTGAAGAACACTTTTCTTAAAAGGACAAAAAGATGTGATTTGCAGAAGTGATGAGGAAATTCAGCTTATCAGAAGAGAAATCTTATCTTAAATGCACCATTAGCAGCTGAGCTGAAGATTTTCTGGTTGAACCCATTACTCTTTGTCTTATCTTTATATTTCCTGATGAAAAGTCTCTCTCTACCTTCTTTGTAGTCCCCTTCAGATACTGGAAGGAACTCTTTGGAGAGTGCAATTGAAGGGGATCACAGGTATGCCAGAGGCAATGGGCTTTCATACTTAATCCTGCCCAGGTCAGTTGTAATAGTGCAGAACTAGTAGCTGATGGTGGCTTGGACTGTATTATGAACTTCCAGGTTATTTTATTTGTGCAAGGCATTCATTAAGTGTACTTTAGCACTCACCAGTCTCTTCGGTGTCTGTACCTACCACTTAAGACTCCCATGGCATTTTCTGAACTGCTACTCAGCTGCCACTGTCCTGATAGGCAGCCAAGTTTCTCCTGGTTGGCACTGCTGACATTGCCTGGCCACAAGCAAGCTTCTCAAAGCCCTTTGCTAGGATGAAATCCCAGAACCCCTGAAGCAAGGTTCTCTGTAATCTGTGGAAACTACCCCTTCTTAGGCAGCATGAGGCCTGCAGCATGTGTGTGAAGAGAGCTCAAGAACAGGCAGGAGGGTGCCATTTCAGGTCTGTCAACTCTTCTGTGGAGTCAGTAGCTGAGATGCCTTCACTCCTTGTCTCACACTTCACCTCTCACTCTTGACCAGTGTGAGACACTCTGTGCTCAGCTGGCTGCTTTCTGTTCCTGACATGTTTCTTGCGTAGGTGTCTGGCACTCCCCTTTCCTGGGAAAGCCTAGATGGATAGCTCAGGGCTGTGAAATCTGCTCATCCCAGGAACTTAGGTGTTTTAGGGTAACTACAGCAGTTCTTACAGCCAAGCTCCTTAAAGGTAGCTCAGAGTTAACTGCTGTTTTTTCCAACAAAATTGTTAAGTAACACGGGAGATCTCTGTGTTGGGGTCCATACAGAGAGTTACAGAAATTCTGACAGTACTTCCACTGAATTCCTGTTATCACTACTCATGAGGTTGTTGCAGAATGATAATTTTCTCCAATTTGATTGAAACTTTGTGCTGCTCAGTCTTCGAAAGTATCTGCTTCTACTGTCATGAAAACAGATATTTAATTAAAAATGAAAAAAAAAACCTGTTTGCAGCTGATAGACTGGGAAGAAGACCTGAAGAAATCATAAATAAAAATACTCTTAACTTCATTTGTTTCAATAAGATTTGGGGTTTTTTTTTGTTTTAATCCAGCCTATGTATTTGGGGGTATGTGGAGAAGGATTTAACTCATAAGTTTTTGGTTGGCTGTGTCACTATAGCACATGAAATAACAAGACATGGACACGCTGCTCTTTCAAGGTAAAAAGGGAGTTTTTAATTTCTGACTCTGACATTTATAGATTTCCAAAAGTGACAGTGGATTGGAGGGTGAAGGTGCTACCTCTACAATGACACTGGACAACCTAACAGTCTATCAAATTTCTCCTTCCATAAAAGAATACAAAACAATAAGTTATTTACATAAAATGTGTGAGAAAGTTCATTACACAAATGTAAACATCAGAAGGCTTAGAAAATCTTTAAAAAATCAGGGTGACAGGCTGTACTATATAATTTTCCTAGCTCATTCTGAGGTGAATGCCACTTCCTCCTCCATTTCCTGTACCCTGGGTACTGGTTATGTACCCTGGGAGCAGGTCTCCTTTACTGCTGCCCTGACAAGGGTGACAGAAACCACCCTTTGCCCTTCATTGCTTCCTTCACAGCAACCACACCCCACTGGGTACAGCAGAGACCTTGGCACAGGGAACCCACATGGTTTTTTTCAGGGTGATGTTTCTTGTTGTCAGAGTTGGATGTTCTGAAGGAGCCTTCCCTGTGGAAGTAAAAGTAAAGGTGGAACAACTTTTAGTGCAGAACTTCACCAGTTTCCCTCCTTTCACACAGGAAGGGAGTGCATGATGTGGCTGCTTGAGACAGCAGTGGTGTTGCTCGCTGACTCAAAGAGAAACCCTCCCCTCTCATAAATGCAGTTGTTCTCTGTGGAGATTTTCCTTCCCTGTCCAGTGCATTTAAACAGTGTCCTGTTGTAAGGGTGAGTTCTAGTTTGTGTTTCAGGTCCACTTGGATGCATTTCTGGTTGCTGGATCTTTTAGCATCACATCATTGTGAAAATCTCACTTGGTTTTTGGGGGTTTTTTTGGTTGGCTGGTTGGTTTTTGTGGTTTGTTTCATTTTTTTAGGTAGGGGTTATGTAATTTCCCTTCCTACTGTATAAACAGGTTGGGTTGGTTTCAGTAGTGCTTTGTAATTACATTAGCCCAGGAAAAAGATGCTGACAGTGTAGGGAATACATTTTTTTACAGCTAATGACCTTTGTGAAGTCTTGCGTAACTGTTTGCCATGAAACCTGTTCAGGATGGCTCTCCAGGGAGCCTGTGGAAAGTGTTTGCCCGGGGGAAGTAGCACCTAGCTGGAAGTCTGGCACTGTTAATCTCATGGCAAACTAGAACAATGTCACTGCTTATTGTGTGTGGCAAGCATTGCAGAATTCTGGTGTATCTGGGGACATTCTGTGAGTAGTCCTCTACCAAAAAAGAAAACTGCTTTTCAAATTATGGACTTTAAGGTTTTTTTTTTTTCTGAAAGCATTTTTCTCCTTTTTTCCATGCTTTCAGCTTATTGCCTCTTGTTAAGTCAGATTTCAGTGATGAATGTCATCTTGAATTATACTTTAATGTTTCATCAATTAGTGAAATGCTCCAGAAGGATGAGCAAAATGTATTCAGGAGTTCAAAGCTAAATGGCCTGACATGGAGGGGAGAGTAAAGAGGCAGGACAGCCAGAGTCTTAGTTTTGCTGTTTGTTGAAATCTCTGGATTATTTGCTTCATCTCTCTGTTCTCAATTTTCTTCATCTGAATAACTGAGTGATTAAATATTTGTTTGTCTGAAAGGGACAGTATGAAAAACTAAAATCAATAGCTTAAAATTGTCAAAACACTTTATTTAACCCTCATCATACAGGAGACACTGAAGTGCAAGAAAAGTTATAGGAGCTTGTAAGGTCCATTTCGTAGGACAATTTAATGTGTTTTATGACCTCTCCCTGGAAGTTCAGAGATCTGTTTACAGTACATGCTAGCAAAGGCTGATGCTGTGTCTGCAGGGAATGAAAAGCTGCAGTCCTGGCCCTGTGCTTTCACTGCTCCCTGCTACTCTTTTGTTCCTTGGCAGTGTTCAGTGCCTTGCAGCCACTGGGGAGATGGGATTGGTCAAATCCCACAATTTATCAAGAGAAAAAGAATCATCAGGAGAGATGAAAGTTGGGACCTTTCCCTTCCTGCACATGAGCAAACTTTTATATCATCAGTTTCCATGATGGCTCTTGATATTTCACCTTAGCAATACTTCACCTAAGCACAGGCTGCAGGAGAAGTCCTGGCACCTCTGGAATGAAGGGCTGAGATCCCACAGGGCTCAGATAGGTCAGAGGATCCCCTTGCAAGGTTTAGCTTCCTGTCACCCCCCAGGCATCAACTTGTAGTGGCTCGGGAAGCTGTGACACAACCCCAAAAAAAGGTCAGGCAGGCAGTGTGGTTGTGATTATTATATCAGGTTAAGTGAGCATCATCACTGCCCTGTGCTAGGCACTGGTGAGGCCCCACCTCAAATCCTGTGTTCAGTTTTGGGCCTCTCATCACAGGAAGGACATTGAGGTGCTGGAATGTGTCCAGGGAAGGCAGCTGGGGAAGGCTCTGGAGCACAAGGGTGATGAGGAGCAGCTGAGACAGCTGGGGGTTTAGCCTGGAGAAAAGGAGGCCCAGGGGAGACCTTATCACTGTACTCCTCTCTCGCAGGAGGGTGCACCAGTGGGGATCAGCCTCTTCTCCCAGGTCAGACAAGAGACAGGACAAGAGGAACTGGCCTCAAGTTGCACCAGGAGGGTGGTTTAGATTGGATATTAGGAAAAATTTCTTTACAAAGCACCAGAACAGGCTGCCCAGGGAAGTGGTGAAGTCACCACCCCTGCAAGTATTCAAAAGATGTGGTTATGACCCTTGAGTTAGTGGTGCTGGGACTAGGCTGGCAGCTGGACTTGATCTTAGAGGTCTTTTCCAACCTTAACAATTCTATTATTTTAACTAAAGCTATTATTAAAAGACTGACAGAATTATGAATATTGCCTGCTCGTGCTGTCTGAAAGGTTCCAGTTATGAGCCATGGCTCTGTTTCATCCAGTCCATATGCATAACAAAATATTGATCTATGTCCTAAGTAACATCTACTCTGTTCTCCAAAGCAAGTGTTTCCTTTTAGCACTCTAAAAGGTGTGCAATTAATCGGTCATCATGAACCCAACTAGATAAAAGCAAACTGTTCAAAATAAAGTGTCCTAGTGGAGATACAGCGTTTTAACTTCACCACAAAGTAACATTACTCCAGTGATAATTGACCTGGCATTGCAACCTCATAGCAGCTCAAACATAATTCATTTTTAGTGTGACTTTTTTACATAACAGGCCCTTCTTAGGGGTGCAGCAGCCTGGTATGTTTTTGTCTGTCATTTAAGATGGTACTAACTCTGAATGCCTTTCTTTTCTCTCTGTTGGAGGTTACTATCCCAATAGCAGAAAAAAGCAAAACAGGAAGTGTGCCCACAGCTCAGCTTCTCTAGTTTACACCTTGAAATCTGCAATATCAAAGTGTGCTTATCTTATCAGCTTCAGGGTGAACAGAAATGACCAAAAAAGGGAAGGAAGGAGAACAGCCCTTCTTTTTATTCCTGCTTTTTCTGTGTTGTAACTTTTGGTGGCTGAGGCTGGGGCAGGGGTATCTTAGTGGGGTGAGATGGGCAGAGTGTTCTATAAACTACCCCTTTTATTTGTGAGCAAATTTTAATAATTTGCTTAGCTGGCCTGAAGTATTTTATTTCTATTATCCTTTAGCAGCACAGACAAATCAGAGCTAAACCAAAACATTTATAAATCTTGACCAGACATATAGAGACCTCACCTCTCCCTGCAAGTAGAGAATATAATTTTTGGGAAAAAAAAACAACCAACAAAAACAACCAAAGGTTGTCATTTAGACAATTCATGCAAAGAATTAAACAATGTAATTAAGGGAAAATAATAAGTGCCTCCAAAGTGGGTATGAAGCAGATGGAAGGAGATTATTATGATACAAGTAATAACACATGACTGCCTACTTACTAGCAAACTGACATGTTTCCTGGGAAAGACAGCCTTTAAGCAAGGATGTAGGATAAAATAACTTAGTATCCTTACCTTTTTTTTTTTTTTGGGTGGTAATGGTGGGTGTCCTTTGATGCTACTTTGATAACCAAATAATGTCCTTGGATAATCAAAGGAGAAAGCAAAAAGGTGTTATGTGCAATAAAAGATGATAGCATCTGAAAAGGCAGTGACCAAGAAGGTGAATCAATTGAAAGGATGTAAGAAAATATAGATAAAGTCTTGACCAATGCAGAATTGAAACATGAAGTATTTATGACATGCTGGGAAAAGGAAGTAATGGAAAGACACAAAAGGAAATGTGCTGTAGTCAAACTGATGAAGCTGGAAGTAAAATGTGTTAATACATGGAATTAGAGAACAAGATTGTATCTGCTGAACCGGGGAAAAAATGATGGCAGCAGCTTGTCCACAAGATTTTCCTGTAATACAGGAAGCAAACAGTTCATAATTTATAACCTTACCATGAAGCTCCACAACAATGATTTAAAATAAAAATAAATATATATAATAATAAAATGAATCTAACAGAATCAGTTGCCTTTCTCTGTAGGTGTAAGTCTCTCAGAGCAGTTTAGAAATGGTTAGTGTCTCTTCAGACAGTTAAAACAACCCTAGTATTTTGATGGACTTATGTTTTGCATCATGGATTTAAAGTGAAGACCACAAAATCTTCTCCTCACCAATTCATATTCAGGTATCTCTGCCCCTGTCCTGTTCTGCTGTCTCTTTGCTCTCATACAGATGGGAACTGGATGGCCTATTTTGAATATTAAAATATTTATGTACATCCCAAGCACAGCAGTTCCTCTCACCAACCTTCAGTTCCTCCTCTGACACCAGTAACAGTCTGTCACTGCCACAGAGATTGTTGTTACCTTTATGAAAAAAAAAAGATTTTTTTCACAGGATCTAGTTCAAAACTCATCACAGAAATACTTCAAACCTGCCTGCACTGGCATAAATATAACCCTGTTTTTTTTTTTTTTTTTTTTTTTTTTCCCCAATTGTTTCTTCAAGATCACAGGTGAGATACACATATACTAAAAAAAGCTCACATGCTATTCTTTCTTGCCAGAGAGGGAAAAGATCGACCCAGGTGCTGACTCTTATGTTTCCACTCCTTGTCTCTTATATTTGCTATCTCTTAGATTTGTTAATGGTTATAAAACTATCAAATAATAGATGCTGAGTAGAACACACCATAAAACTATCAAACACTTCAACACTGAGCAGAACACAGCATATAAACATCAAAGGCTGGTCAGGCTGGAAACACAGACTAGGAAATTATGACACTTGTTTTATGTGCTTTAGAAATGCACTATGACCCTGTGAAACTTCCTGGCTGGAGAAAGCTCCCCGTGTGGCTGCTGTGCCACCAGCTGAGAACAGCCCTGGGAGAGGGCAGGCTCAAGAGCCAGAGCAAAGCTCATCCTGGATTTCCAACATCCCCAGGGATGGTTTTCTCACCCTTTTTCCCTCTCTGGACATTGTGACTTCAGGCAGAGAATTCAGGAAAATATTTTAGAAGAGGCAGACATTGCTGTCTGGAGGTCATTCTCTCTGGGTGTGACAGGGGAAGGTGCAGCGCAGCGTGCTGAACAAACACTTGGGGACTCTGGACCACATCTCCCTCTTCTTCAGCTCAGGTCTCCTCAGGGAATTCTGTTCCCACACAATCTCTCAAAAACCTGCTGGCACCACCATGGGGACAGTGCTGGAGAGTGGGAGCAGCAATCAGATGGAGGGAAGGGGGCAGGTGGGACAAGGAGGTTCCTTGGGCTCAGCTGGGGAATGTCTCCTGTCCTTCCATTGCCCTGGGGAGGAATATGGAATATGTTGGACTGGGCATGGGGGAAACTAGGAGAGCAGGGGAGGCAACACAGCTTGGGAGAGGGGTTTGTCCCCTTAAACAGTGTCAGCAATGTGTTGTAGTAGATGTGGAGGTCTGCTGGAACCCAGGACATTCCTCTGACTGCCCTGGATGACTTGAGACCCTTGCTGGGGACTCAGAGACCTTGGCATGGAGTCAAAGACACCATGCCTTTGATTTTAACCCAGGTAAACAGTTACCAACTTTGTGTGAAGAGTTACAAGCCACAAGAGTTTGAGCGGAATAATAGTTAATTTCTCACAGGGTGAAAAAGTAGAATTTTGGGGTTTTAGAATGGGGGTTCAAGAGGCAAGATGGAGGAATCTGGGCCTGTCCTGTCCTTCTTTGTCTTCTTGTCCTCCATCTTCTGCTGTGATGGTGGCACTTCTGGATTGGTTTAGAGTAGAGACAGACTGTCTAACATAGGTGATAGGTATTGGAAAATTATTGTAAATGAAGTACACGTAGTTCTTAGTATTAAAAACTAACACGACCCCAAGGGCAGTCGCTGTGCCACAAACTGACCTGCAGGAAAGGTTTCAGCAGGTCAGAGAAAGAACGTTATAGATAAGAGAAAATAAACAACCTTGAAAAACAGAACCAACGAATCTTGACTTCTTCTTTGGTCATGAGGCTGGGAGAAAAAAGACTTTCTAATACCTCCAGAGCCATTTCAACCACAGAAACCCGAGAGAGGTCAGGCATCCAGTTAGAATCCCTTGTATTTGGAAATGCTGAGGGCAGGCAGCACAAATGAGGGCTGTATTAATAGGAGCAAATAAAGCCAGACAAATAATGTTTGACACTTCCCTGCATCCTCTGCTCAGCTCACTCGGTGCATTTCCTCGTTCAGAGCACTTATTGTTAGGGATACAGGGGGAACAATCTCGGCACAAAATGCTCCAGGTAAAATACAGTGATAAAGGCAAACTGTTCGACAATTTGAGTGCATTTTTTAAGCACTAATAAATTCGTAAGCACTGGTGAAGACATAATCTTTTAACAAAGCTAGGCAAGTAAACAAATGCAAGAGCTAGGTTTGCAGTTACCCTCCGGGAAGAAATGAGAAACAACCAAATGAATAAAATAACCCTATAAGTTAAAGAGCCTACAGGGACCATTTAAAATCAAGCCAACACAGATGCCAGCTTCAGTTTTGAAAGACCAGGAGGGATGCTTAGAAATGCAAACCTTTTTTTTTTTATTTTAATATACATTATAATATTCAGAATAATTCATTAAAAAAGCTCCTTTTCTGAAGGTCTTCAGATTCTTAGTTGTCTCTAAAGGAAGTGAGGCTGTTTAAGGAAAAATCAAGAGGCAAAAGCAGAGAAAAAGAAGACAATAAAAATGCAGCCTTTAAAAATGTAAAAGAAGCCCATCCTTCCAAAAAAATAAAAACAAACCAACAAACAGCTAACACAAATGTTATATTGCTTGCAAAACAAAGAGATTCTCTGATATATGAATCAAAATGTGGTTCTACTTATTTTATAAATGTAACTTTCAAAACAGAAGGATGCCCTAATGTTTTGGGGTTTTTTTTTGTTTTTGTTGTTGTTATTATCACTACTGACATGGGCAGAAGGATTTTTTTTTTTTTTAATTAAAAATGTTTCTGGTTTTCTGTACATTAAGAATTGGCTGTCTACAAAAACGGCTCCTTCAGATTTTCAAATGTGTGTCAGGAGTTCACAGCAAATAGTGTTTTAAAGTCCTTTTTCTTCGAAGAATTAGTCAACACTTTTGTCACTTCATAGTGACACCCTAATTATACTATCTTGTGCCCGTGTAACTGCATTCAGACAAAAAGCTACAGTGATGCAAATCCTGCTCCTGCCCCTCGAGTGCCTTCAGAAAAGACAATTATAGAAAGACTAAAGGCAGGGGAACAAGCAGCATTTAAAATAAAAGATATATGTAAAAATGCAAGCTTGAGCTACGTGCTATAAAAGATTCATAAATAAATACATATAAAAATCCAGAGTGTTTTTATGATTCTCAAATGATTCAAACAGCGTGTCTAGCATGAGCTACTTCTCTCATGGATTATACCAAAATGCGAAGGGTGAAAGTTACAGCTATCTTCCAGAGTAACTTTTTTATATCTACTGAGGAAAAAAAAAAGGGGGGTTTTGTGATTTTTCAGAGGCGTAGAGAGGGGCTTTATTCAGCTAAAACCATAAGTCAAAAAGTAGAATCAAACCCAAGTAAATCAAAGGTTAAAAAAAAAATGTAGGGCGCCAACAGTAAAAGGAAATTAATGTAATGGATGGAAAGGTGGAATTAAGCACTCAAAAAAAAAAAAAAAGCTGAAGTGATTTCTTTTTTTTTTTTCCTTTCTTTTTTTTTCCTTTTGTTTCTCTTCCTTTCTGAATAGGATTAGTCTTTCTAAGTATTCCATCTATTTTACCAGGCAAAATCGAACACAAAGAGTGCAGGGCAGTCAGGAATGTAACACTTTCACACTGAAATCTGATACCACCAAGCTGGATGAAGGGTCCGTAAAGCACTTTTTGGTCAAAGGAGGACTGATTAGCAAAATGAACTCTGAATCACATTTCATTGTGCATGGTTCAGGGAAAAAAAAAAAAAAAAAAAAAAATCACAAGGGCTGGTAAGTACCAGCTCGGTGGAGAAGAAGAACAGAATGAAGATAAAATATCCGTGTTGACCATGTGAATTAATTAAGCAAGTTTCCACATTTTTCTACTAGTTTTTAATTTTCCACATAAACAAAACCTCGTTGCGAGCTCAATGTGCTGCACCGGGCTCAATATACAGAAAGAGCCGGTCAGACAAAAAACTTCCCCAGCCTGCCAAAGCACTCTCATCCTCTAGGAAAACAAATGGAACGGCCTGAAACCAAAGGGCTGGAGGCAAATCCTTCCCCCACCGCCTTCCCCCGCCCCTGCAAGCCCAGACACAGCCTGGGGCTGGCAATTCAGCCATTGAAAAGGTGCAATCCATGGAATAACAATGCCGCTATCTGCCTCTGGTGCCGATAATGAGATGAGAGCCTTTCTGGGAATCCTGATTTCCGACCGGGGTAAACAATGATATTCCCACCTCAGCGATTCCTTCACGAGCTAAAAGAAAATGACCGTCTCTGCTGTGTTTTTAGAAATCTACAGGGGCTAAAAACGCAGGGAGTGGCTCCCCCACCACGTGTCACAGTAAAGCGGACCAGAATAAGGACATGGAGGCAACCCAGCACCTCATTGCCACCCGCCAGCTCTCTGTCCCCCCTCCCGACCCCGAGGAAAAGGAGCTCAGCGGTGTCACTAAGGGTACAAAGATGCAGCCTTGGTTCGCCACCCAGCGAGCGCCTGCCGAGCATGAGTTTCCATCTATGAAAGGGGATCACCGTCCTTTCAGGCTGCCACACAAGGTTTGTCTCCAGGAACACACCCTGAAGCCCCTCGCCGTCGTTGGCAGCAGCTACACTGGCTTCCCCACTCCGTTCCCGCGATCCAGCTAAAATAAGCATCATCAGAAGAGGGGCTGCTCCTATCAGCCTCCTCCTCGCAGCTGGGCTGCTCGCAACAACAGTAACTCCAGGCATGTGCTCTTTACAGCATCATTAGCACTAGATAACAGGAGCTGAACCAGGGCTGGGTTGCTTTTTTGTCTTTTCCCGCCCCTCCCTTTTTTCTCCATTCTTTCTGGCGGTACTGCCCAGAACATCAGAAGAGAGAATCAAAACGTGAAAAAGCAAAGAGAGGTCGGCGGTCAAAATGTGAAGGAAGAAAACAAAAGAAGAAAGAGACAGAGGAGGAGGTGCCATAAAGAATTAAAATTATTTTTAAAAAATGTCACTTCATTCCTGCTATATGGAGTGTTTCCCTAGAAAGATTTAGTATATTGTTTACATGCACCCCTGTCTCCCAGTGGAAAACTGCTACATTGAAACATACTCAAAAAAATAATTGTGAAGTAGTCTTATTAGTTAGATTCATATTTCACAGTGCAATAAACCGATTTAATGCATTTAGGTTATGTATGATCATGTAAATGCTGCAAGTAACCCAGTCTGGGTGTATGCCTTGATTTCATTTGCCTGCTTCATCACACGGTGCTGCTTATTCGCTGTCTTGGCCTGGGTGGAGTCCTGTGAGAACTGGTTCTTTCAAACTTTTCAGTTTTGCTGCTTGTGAAATGTACTTAACTCTTCATACATACACATTTACTTTCTAAATATACCTCTGTGCCCTTTGTTATTCATCCTAACCCGGCAAGAGCTTCCTTGATTTGTCAGACTGGCAGTGTGATCTTTGTGTCTAATGGCTATTTCTCATATTTACAAACTTTCCCAGACTACTTTTATGAGTCAGAGCCAGGTATGAAACCCAGCCCAGTGCAGTTCTGCTGAGCTTCTGCTGCTAGCCCTGCCAGCCAAAGGTTCTGATCGGGACAAAGAATACACAAAGCAGATCAAGAGGAATGTGGACTTTTATTGGGTACCAGGGTTATCTATTAAGAGAGTGCTCCAGCAGTTTTGCATAAATGCATCTTATTAAGTGCAGAATCTTACAGGCTTGTTTGCTTGTCACGAAACAGTCCTTTCATGTTGGGAAAAAATGCTGGAGGAGAGATAGCTGCTGGTGGTGTTTCACAGCTCCTTGTTTGTTGTGGTTTATCGGGTCACTAGAACAACAAGGAACCTTTCTGTCTATTGTCAAAGTAATGTCAATTACAAAAAGACTTGCTATGAGGAAATGAGCGTTACTGTTTGGGCAGAGATTTTTTGCTGAAATGAACAACTAAACCCATCTTTGCTCAAAACCTCCTGTTTTTAAGAGTTCCAGGACCTGGTTAATTCCCACTCAGCAGAAGGATAAGAATTCAGCTTATATTAGGAAAATATACAAACTTACTTGCAAAGAAAAGGAATGTGTCTCACTGAGCTGACAGTACAACTTGTTTTTTCAGTATATTCATCAGTGGGTAGGAAAGGGATGGAGCACCTCTCCATTAGGAAAGGCTGAGAGAATTGGGACTGTTTAGCCTGGAAAAGAGAAGGCTTTGGGGTGAGCTAATTGTGGCCTTCCAGTACCTGAAGGGAGCCCACAAGAAGGACTGTTTACAAGGGCCTGGAGTGACAGGGCAAGGAGCAATGGCTTCAAACTGACAGAGAGTAGGTTTAGATTAGAGTAGGAAGAAATTCTTTACTGTGAGGGTGGGGGGGCTCTGAATAGAAAACCTCTTACTTGGAGAAACTGCTCCATGAAACTTAACTACTTTGATAACGTCAGTTAAATGCTTTCATCATTCATCTATTGAAACACAGTTTTACTTCAGTCATCAAAACATCTGAGTAATTAATTAATATATTGTCATTGTTTCAGACTTCTTTTTGGATTTGACCAGTTTGATATTATTTTGTCATTAATTTGCTCATTATTCTGACTAGGATTTCATGGTTATCTGTGATCACCCATACTTCCTCCTCTCATGGTGCACTGTAGTGATATTACAGTATATGTGCCCACACCCATGCTTTTGATTAATTTCTTGCATCAGCTCCATGATGATTTTCCAACAGAGTTCAGCTGTAGGCCATAATTTGTTATAATAATAATAATAATATATTTCAGGGTTAGAGAGTTAGATGAGTGTGGAGTACAGGACTCAATGTTTTGAGTGCTTGACACCAAAGTACAAAGCTGGGGGAGGTGATCTGTGATGGGTCTGAAACCAGACATATTGTGAAAGAGCAGGAGTGCAAGTGAACTTTTTCTATCAGCAGAGAGCATCAATTCCTGGATGTAGGTGTAGGTCTGCTGTAGGTGCCTGTGGACCTGAAGTCCTGACATTAAGATATTCTGATTTTCACAGTTTTTTTTTGTTTCCCAGTTATTAGAAAGGCTGATTTGGGAAGGCAGTTCTGTGCAACAGCTATGGTTAAAGCAGTAAATGTTGATGTGGGCAGTTCATGAGAGGGAACAGGTTAAATTAACCGTGCAGTAAAATGTATAACAGTGCACAAGTCAATGGAGGCACTTTGCATGTACAGCTGTGCTGCTGACAGCACATCTCTCACCATTATTTATAAATGATGTGGAAGATTCCCCTCCAGCAGCTTATTGATTTAACAGCCTATAAACACACACAATATAATACATTCTGTTGTTCTCAGCCCACCATTAGAGCAAGTTCAAGGACATAAATCCCAGGTATTACCAGCTGGGTTACACCAGTGAATTTATACAATAGCCACTAGTAAATGAAATAAATATGGCAGGAGATGTTTCTCCTTTTTAATGCCTTTATTAAAAATCAGCTAGGGTGGGAAGGACCGACGGGTCAAACTTACGCTGCTGCTGCTCCCAGGAGTGGCACGGAGGAGGAGGAAAAATGCAGCTTTGTCCACTGGTCTGCAGGCAGAGCTGGGGGTTCCATCCTCATGAGACCACCAGGAGATTTCCAATTTTTCAGTTTGACATTCAGGGTCCTCTTTCTGGCTGACATCTTTTTAGGTTAGGTTGAAAGGCAAAAAGGGTCTCAGCGGCCACTGGATTCTGTTCCTCATGTCTAGACATCACTTCAATCTCTTAATTTCATGTTGGCTCATTGTTTTCAGGGGTTTTTCCTGCTAGGTCTGGTGAGGGGTTTCCTCATTTGCATGCCAAACCTGTTGTCCCCTCCTCCTCACAGTCCCAGGTGCCATCCTCCAGGAAGTAGCAGGATGATACTCGACAAAAAGGGGGATTTCCACCATCAACAACAGGTAGTTAAAGAAAAACTATTAACAACAGGTGATTACAACATGAAATTATTAACAACAAATGGTTAAAACTCCACAACTTGGCAGCAATTAGTTTACCTTGTGAACTCTGCAACCTTTAAAAAAGTGGACAACTTTTCTACTCATACCAGTAAACTTCATTCTACTCAACTCTGTGCAAGACCAAAGAGTCACTTGGAGAAGTCCAGAGTCACACAGAAAATGCCATGGCAGAGCAATGGCCTGGGTACCTGACCATTGCCCATAGCCACCCAACAACAGATAAGCAAAGTCAGACCAGTCTTTAATCCTGCTTGAGAAGCACTGGTTTCTAGGGAGTGTACTGGGACCAGAAAGAGCATCATGTACACCTACAGGCCACCCAAGGAGCACCAGAACTAGGACAACTTGTATTCCTGCATGTTTGTCATGTGCATGACTGATGTGGGTGCTCTTCCTGCTGCTGGAGAGTCCTGCCCTTTGTCTCTCTTCCTTCCCAGGTAAACTCAAGTGTAGTGTAAGGCCTGAGCTCACACAGAAGGCTCTGAAGTTCATTATTAGAGTCTCTAGATGCTGTAATGACACTTAAAACTACATGCTTTGTCTTGGAGATCTCTACATCTATCTGTGAAATTAAACTGGCTGGCATGTCCTGAGCTACTGAGGAGCAGGGAGGACTCACAGACAGAGGTATACAGAAATTTACAGCATAATTAAAAAAAGCTTGTTTCTGTGGAAGAACAGCTAAAAATGGGCAAGTTAGGTCAGTAAGTCCCTGAATTCAAGTCTCTTTTTATGGTAAAAAGGTGCCAAAATCACCAAGCTGTCCCAATGTACATATTGGTGAGGTCAAAAGGAGGGAAGGATGTTTCTGGCAATTTGAGAATTTCCTATGACATTGAGACAACAGCAAATATATTTTCATTCTGAAATTACACTGGAATAATGTGGTCAAAACCAGACACATAAATTTGAAAAAAACACCACACAAATTCATGTGAAATAATATAATTTTATATTTTATGCACACACACTTGCAGATAGATGTATTACTAGGAATTTCATTCTCTTGCGATTCATTTGGATGAGTAAATTTGTCTTTGCTTACAGATGGAATTCAGATTATCAAGTTAAAAGCAAGGAAAATGCAAAATCTTTTAGTGTAATTCAGTTCAATAAAACTAACTTTTAGATTTACAAAATATTTCACTTCAAAACCATTCTCATAGATGATTCCATCTCTTGATTAAGATAGTGTGTTTAATTTTTCAGTTTTTTTTTTTTTTTTTTTACAATAATAGGATTTTAAAGGGTAAGGATGGTGTTAGTTCAGCTGTTAACATTTTAGAGTCTGTATTTCTAAACCTGTGAGTGTTTTAATGGAGGTCAGAAACAGAAAATGGCAAACTTGAATTATCAGTAGGTTGATTGAGTTTGAGAATCTAGTTTATAATCTCTTGGAATAGCCACAGTAGTAAATGAGATGGCAATTGCTGTCTCAATCCCAAATTCCTGAAAAAAATTCCCAGCAATGACCGTTGATTGCTTGTTCAGCAGCCATTGTTTCCTGCTGACAAGGTCAAAGCCTGTTTTGCAAACAACTTCTCCCCACCCCACACCAATCCCCAGCCTACTGAGGGAGGAGAAGCAGGAATTAGGGATACCAACTGGTCCTAGAAACTCAGTCTCCCAAACCAGCTGCAGCAGCACCAATGCCATATTTATTTTGTTATGTCACAGATCTCACAAGCGCTCACAAAATTACTCAGAACTGATTGTTTGATTGTTAAGTGAATCAAACTTTGCTAGTTGCAGCACAGAGGCAGAAAGGCCTGAGATTTCAGAAGGCAAATTTCACTTATACAAGTTAAAAAAAAACCCAAAACACCTCAATGAGGATATAAAGCAGAACGGCCCGATGGCCATTAGGGAAGCATCTGGTGATGTTTCTAGTTTCTAAAGGCAGATGAGGCTTTGTGGTAGGTTTGACATCAGGCTAAATTGTATCTTTTTCAAAGAGTGAGGTGCTGTGAAATGGCATTTTGGTTCCTGAGGATCCTCACCTCACCCAGGGTGACACTGTTGACTAGTAGCTGAATAAAATTCCTGAATAAAAGTTGTAGTCCTCAGGTTTCAGGTTTAAATGCCTGATGATGCCCCCTGAGAGTGTTTGCCACATACGTGACAGCTCTGTTTTAGCAGCTAGTACTTATGCACAGATACATTTTTTAAAATACAAAAATCTCATTGTATACACATGAATGGTTGCCAAAATGAACTCGGCACAATTCTGCTGCTGTCAATTGCATTATCTGGATCTTTTCCCTTAGCCTGTACCCCTTGGCACACTCTGCACAAGCTTCTAACAGAAGACTATTAAATGTAATTAATAAGAGCCTGCTAGCAAATCTATTCAGCTGTAAAATACTGGAAGATAATTCAGTTTGCTTACAAAAGGGCATGATTGTAAGTTGAAAATTTGGAGTCAAATTTCCATCTGGGAATTTAAAAGCATATACTCCATTTAGTTTTTTTCACTACTCCTATTTTTTGTTGTCCACAGTAAGAACTGGTCCATTGCTAAAGGCAGATAGCAGATGGTAAACCTCCTCTGCCATATGACTCTGCTATTATTCCATTCCTCTGCATACCTAATCTAATAAATTGAGTGTAATTGACTGTAAGTGTTCACCCTACATGTGAACACATCCCAGTATGTTACAGCTTTAACAGGAAGACTGAGCAGACTCCTGGAGCTGATGATGCTCTTCCAATATTTATTTATTTACACATCTAGAGTAGCCAGGTTAGTTTATATGTGAGATTCAATGAGGAAAGCAAGCTTCTCAGCACTGGGAAGACCCCACTTCCATCAGCTTTTCCAATCCCAAATTAAACAATGGATCAGACATACCCAGTTCTTGGGTTAGAAAACACAACAAGCAAGAAAATTGTATCATTGAAAAGAACCTTGGGATTAATTCATACAACTCATTTAACTTCATTGGGATGCAGCAGATCTCTGTGATATCACTTTGCTGACTCTCAGAGAGGGGAAAGGTCTGTTCTCAGAGTGCAGGGGCCACTGAAAAAATTGGAATTGAGATCCACCTTCCAGGCTTTAAAGCTGCTCTGCCCAGAGAGGGTGCTAGGCCAAAGTTCCCAAAGCTAGCATCCCTCTTTGGACAGCTTGTATCTGCACAATAATCTGTTCATTGCTCAACCTTCAGTTATATAACCAATGCATTTCTGTATGTGCTCTGATTAGTGACTAGTCCATCACACAAAAGCAGTCTGACATCATAAGGTCCCTTCCCAGCCTGTGATTTCTGCCATGCTAATCAGTACTAGGTTACCTTGGGGCAATTCTCCTCCTGTCTCCTACACCTCCTGGCCCAGGGGTGATTCATCTTTGTTGACATTAGAGAATTTCTGTCATTCCTGTGTTATCTTGCTGTGATTCTCCACTTTGAGGTCCAGAATTTTCAACCTGAAACATAATGACCCAAAAACATCCTTGGTTTTGAAGTTTTAATTTTATTTTATTCTTCAGCACTGTCTTGCTGGCTTTCAAAAGAGGTTAACTTGCATGGTTTGCAGCCTTTAAATCAGTGTCCCTCATGCAGGAAAACATGTAGGTTTACGTTTAGTTTTAAGCTCAAACTTGAATTCAAGTGCTTTTAGTGAAATTCAAGTACACGCTGAAGTGCATTTCTGAGTGAGGGCACTTTCCTCAACCAAAACTCATTTTTCTCAGGGTTAAAGTGTGCTGAGTTCCAGGCTGATCACCAGCTGTATCCAAACCAGCACTGATTCTCTTCACAGTCCTGATTTATTTGAGCAGTATTTAGAACTCATTGTTTAATTCTCTTGCAGGCCTAGTTTAGATGATGGTGCTATTTTATTAGGGTTTGTGTTCATGTAAAACCTATCCTTGTATTCTTACAGCTGCAGCACCATTATTTGAGTGCTCTGAAACATTTCCCTTCAAACAAATTGATAAATACATTGACAAACATATTGACAAATATAGCTGTCCTGAGAACAATATCAGAAGAAAATAAACTTTATTTTCTTTCTGTAAGAACATAACATATTTGTTGAAAATTCCTGTTTTTTTTCCTTTGCCCGGAGAGCTGAATATTCTCGTCATCTCTCCCACCTCTCGACCTACAGCTCTACAGTGGGACCTGTGGGCCTGGGATTTTGGCACTGCTTTTCTCCTCCAGCAGTTTGCAGACATTTCTATTGCAGATTTGGCTGTCCCTGCTCCAGTGGTGGCACAAGCCCAACCTTGGAATATTCTGTATTTGCTTATGATTTGGAAGCCTGCCAGTGTGTTTCTCTGGCATGCAAGCTGCACAAGCAAAACCAGAATGCAGCTTTATGAAATTGAGTTAATTAAATCGCATGCTTTTAATCCAAGTTTATTAGCAGTGAGGGGGCACTTTTCTAGCCCATGGGCTTTCTCTCTGTTAAATTGCAAAGAGCTGTTGTAACAATGGCAATAGAACTTTGTGGAATGGTTATACATTGTTTTGAATTCAGAGTGTTTTATACAGGTCACTACCAGCACACACTTGGCATAGGAAACAGAAGTCACCACAGCGACCTCTGCCATATTGAAACACTGATATTTTTTGGGTAAATTATCACAAACAGATAAAGTGTACCTTCTTTTCTTAGCAGTTCATTTTACAGAGGTATGTTAGGGAAGGTAGGTCCTGAGGAATGATCATAATGGACATAAGAATCCTGTCAAGAAGGATTTTCTCTCTGTATGAGCTGTCTTTGCTGGGTTAATTTATGTAATTGGTGAGGGCAGCCACTCCAAAAGTGCTGCAGGAGTTACCGTGTCAGCACTTGCTGGGATTTCTGGGGATATATCCCATGGCTATTTCACTCCATTAAAGGTGAATTACACTGAGATCCCAATGAACTGTGGGAAGAAGTTTCCTTCTGAACAACCCAGAAGACTGTCTGCACTGAAGTTGTTTTGTGCTCTTCCAAATCCCAAAGGGGCACCTTGTTCTGCTGATTGGGTTTTTGTTTTTTTTTTTTTTTCCCTGGGCGTTGGGGCGGGTTAGTGAGCTGTGGCTGAGAGCAGCATCATTCAGGTGATGGAATACTGCCTGGGAAAAGTGTTCAGGGAAAACACCTGAGAAAGCCTCATGTTATTTCAGTGTAATTCATCCAGGTAATTCTTACATTAGTGTTCCTACATGGAAGGACATTGAGACGCTTGAGCACGTCCAGAGGAGGACAACAAGGCTGGTGAGGGGCTTGGAACACAAGCCATATGAGGAATGTTTGAAGGAGCTGGGGGTGTTTAGCCTGGAGAAGAGGAGGCTCAGAGGTGACCTTATTGCTCTCCACAACTTCCTGAAGGGAGGCTGTAGACAGATAGGGGTTGGTCTCTTCCTCCAAGCAGCAGCTGACAGAACCAGAGGACACAGCCTCAAGCTACGTCAGGGAAGGTATAGGTTGGATATTAGGAAAAAAATTTTCACCAAAAGAATAATAAAGTACGGGAATGCTCTTCCCAGGGAGGTGGTAGAATCACCATCTCTGGATGTGTTTAAAAAAAGACTGGATGTGGCACTTGGTGCTATAGTCTAGTTGAGGTGTTAGGGCATGGGTTGGACTTGATGATCTTAGAGGTCTCTTCCAACCTCATTATTCTGTGATTCTGTGACATATCCTGGTAGGCCTTGCCACTGGAGAATGAACAGGAATGAACATCCCCAAAAGGAGCACAGAGGCTGTGGGGCATGGGATGGAAGGGAGCAGGCAAGGAAGAAGAACAAAAGGAGGGAAATACAGTGGTTGAAAATGCATGCCAGTATTGAGCAGAGTGATAGCTGACCCACCAAACCATGCTCTGCAAAGTGTTTGGGTTAACCTCTCCTTGAAAAGCAGGGAATCAGGGAATCAGGGTTTCATTTGCACCAAAGCATGCCTTTGATATCAGAAGAATGTATACATAAGCCCAGTTCTGAGCTGAGTGTTAACAGACACTGCATTCCAAGGAGAAATTCAGGGCTAAGATCAGGCCTAGTGTTGCTTAGTAACCTCTAATCAAGAGACCAGACACAAATCAAAAACCCTTCTGTTTGTCTTTTTGCCTTACATGATACTAAGCCAACAGACCTTTTTTTTTGTATTAAAATGTAGCTATTCCTCATATTTTTTTATCTAGGATTTTGTAGTAATGGCACTCACAGCACTTTGCAAGGAGACCAGAACAATTGATCTAATTCATTAAAAATTTACTTATTACACATTCCTTGATTAGAGAGGGAGGGATAAAGGAATCTCATATCACCAGTTTCAAAAAGACAACTCTGACTTTTACCCACAAGGGAAATAATTTTGCCTCTCATTCCCATGTAGGGTTCTCCTAATCTGTTTCCCATACCTGTGCATGGCAGTTTACTGTATCTGTGCTGGCATGAGTGTCTGGTAGATTTCAACTAAACACTCAGTCTCACTGGGTTTTTTTCCAAAATTATTGTTTTGGTTTTTTGGTTTTTGTTTTTTTTTTTTTTTTTTCCCATTTAAGGGTTCTGACTTGTTTGCAAAGAGGATATGAAGAATACTGTGAATCTCATAGTATTGTGACTTTCTAGAGCGGTAAAATAAGTGTAAGAATTTTGCCATGGAAAATTGCAGAATTAAATCTTGGCCACCTCAGGAAACTGCCTAATTTCTTACTTGCAAGTAAGTGCAGGAATTGAAGGGAGAAGTAGAAGAGCCTCTCTTTTCATTACATCAGTGCCAGGATCTTATGTCAGTGACAAAGTTTTGAAGCATAAAGATAAGGATTAATCTACCTAATCCCTGCCTAACCAACTTCCATACAGAAGAAGACAAGAAAAATGGTCAAAAAGTGTGCAACTGTGACCCCAAACCTGTCATGCTTCAGTTGTGCTGGATTTCAACTCAGTTGCATGCAATAGATCTCTGCTCTACAGCTTTCCCATCATCCAACCCTGCTCAAGAGATAGCCAAGGAAAATGATTTACAGCAGTGCACATCCCTTTATAGAAGAAAAAGGAATGACACTGGCTTTATTTTGTAAAATTATGTCACAATCTCTTTGTCTTCTTTGGAATGTATGTATTGTGTAAGTTGTGGGGACATAAAGGAAGATTTGGGGTTTGTTCTTACCTTTTGAAAGATTCAGATCTTTCAAAATGAATGTGTAAACACCTCAGCTGCACACAATGAGGAATTCCCACTGACACCCAGATGGATGAAGTATTCCACTAACTTGTCCAGGAGATAAATTGCCTGAATACTTTAGAAAGTTTAACCTTAACAGACACTTATCTAAGCAAGAAAGAAAAGAAAACAAAACACAAAGCTTCATTGCTGTCTCAGTTTAGGGCAAATTTGGGAGAAAACTTCAAAAGGGGTTTCTCTAGAAAGCAGATTCAAGCTGTTCTTCCCCTAACTGGTTTGGGAAAAGATTTTATTGGAGAAAAGTAGAAAAAAATTGTTTATTTAACAGGCAAAACATTCACCAGCACACACAAAAAGATCAATATTAAACAGTAAAACTTCTTGCCCCTCAGAAGAGATGACAAACTCAGAATGTCCCTTTTGTGGGCTGCAGCTCAGCTCACTCAGTCTCTTATCAGTCCCTCTGGTGCTGGAAATGCCACAGCCCAGGCCCAGCCCAGTGGGCCACAGGTGTGAGCTGCTGGTGCTCTGCTGGACTTTCAGTCCAGAGCAGGTTTGAACAGTTCCAAGAAAAAGAAAAACCACAGTCCAGGGAGCTTCTCTGCCTCAGCTAGCTAAAACTAACCAAAATCAAAGGAGAGTTCTGTCCCCCTGTCTGTCTGTCTTTTCTTCAGACAACACAGTCCATGAGCAGGATGTGGGGGAGTAAGTGCAGTTTCTGAAGACAGAGCATTTCTTCTTCTTCCTCCTCTTTTGCTTTTGGAACCAGTCTTAAAGGTGCAGAACTTAATATCCAGCATAAACAGAACAGATGACTGGGGATATAAGCATCCTAAAGTCACCCCAGGATTATTGTTTAAAACTATTTTTGCTGTCAATAGATCCTGAGGTATGAAACTCAGGGTTTATGGCTGATCAATGGATGATAAAAACAGGCCAGGAAGGATTGTGAGAGGGTCTGTTCCCCTCTTGCTAGACAAAGCAGGATCACCTATGCCACAACCATTTGTTTAACTTGTTTTTCCAGGTTGAGCACATCCCAACACATCTCCTTGCTTTCCAAAGAAAACTTTTTCTAGTTCTCAACTTTTACTTGCAGTTCAAGCCTGTTACTGAGTGCCTGCAGAAGAAAAGGCTAATTTCCTCCTTTGCAGCAGTGTTTCTCCTCACACACCTCCTCTGTGGGATAAACAGCCTGAATATTCCAGCCTTTCTCTCCTTGGCCACGCTTCATCCAGCTGCTGCCATTCCTTTCCCTCTCATCTGGGTTCTCCATGTGCTTGTGAGAGTTTGTGTGTCTCCGATGCAGCTGTCCCCAGCCAGGCAGCCAGACTCTGCTGGCAATTACCTTGACATATTTTAGTACCCTGCAGGGAGCTTTTCTCCCTTTCACTCAAAGTCCACGTGAAACTGAAAGTCCAGCTCTCCTGGCACTTCTGATACTGCAGGCACAAGTACATGCAAATATTGACAGGCATTTAGCAAGCTGGATAAAACAGCATCTAGGTTTTAACCATGTGATTTCTCCTCCTATTTAAAGGTCTGGGTTTCTGGCTTGGTTTCAGCGTTACAGCATGACCTTTGTGAAATTGGTCTGGATTTTGGTGGAATCTTAAAAACACACAGTCTTTGCCTAAAGAATACCATGAGAAGGGGCTGATCTTCATTGCATTCACACACGATGAGAGGCATACAGTTAACCTGAAATAGCCACATCCATGAACTGCCTGACTCTGGAGATGCCTGAAAGCTGCATTCCATCCAAAAGGTTCTGGAAAGTTTTGGTGATGTTATAGATGGATACTGAGATGATTGTCTCTTGCAATTCAAACATAACCACTGTGTGACTATTAAGAAAATCTTTAGTGATGTATATTTATGTTATTGTAGTTTAGATGTCCTCTGTTCTCCCCACAGTTCCCTTTCTCCCCTGTATTGTTGCCATCCGACAGCCGGGGTTGTCTAGGACAGGTACAAAGAAGGCTGCACGTGTGTCCCTTGCATGGGGCAGTGGGGAATGGAAAAGCTCAGGGGGTGCAGCATGGCAACACCTGACCTCCAATCGAGTGACAAGAGAGCAGTCTCCACTGATAAATGGCAAAGAAGAGCTGACTGACAGACTTTGGGAGGGCTGGGCTGGCTGATGCAACCCCCAGAGGTATAAAAGACGGAACATCCAGCTTGAAGATGAACCAGCCACGTGGTATGCGCGAGGGGCACTTCCCGGCGGTGCAGCTTTTTTCTTATGTGGTCCTTTTGTTGCATTTTTGTTAAGGTTTGATAAACCTCTTTAAATTTTCAAAATGAGCAGTTGTTTCTCACAGTCAGGTCCAGCAGCACTTCTGTTGCGACAAGGCTGAATATCAAGGATGAATATCAAGGATGAATATCAAGGATGAATATCAAGGCTGAACGAACAGCTCGTGCTGACGTCCCTGAAACGATGGGGAGAAAGGAAATGAAGTTTGTCGGGGGCCAGCACCGGGCGGGCGGAGCCGCAGGCGCTCTGCTCCTGTAAGCGGAGCAGGGAAGGGCAGCGATGGGCGCTCCGTGCCGCGGGAGCGGAGAGCCTGTCCCGGGGAGACACTGACCTCCACCGGTGCCTTTCCCAACTACATCCTGCATTGCCGCACTCCTGCCCAGAGTTGCATCAACCATTTCATCAGGGCTGGGACTCCTAATTCTTTCCCGAAGTTTGACTTGAAATGCCGGGAGAACCCGGGATTCAGCAGAGCAGCGATTGACGTGTCCTTAGGTTTACCACAGTGCCTTTGGCTTGCTTTCACCTCAGCAGCCTTGGGAAAAAATAACTAATCACAAACTATTACAAGCCCAAATGCAAAAACAACTTTGCCTTTAATAAAGAGTTCCTTTGCCTTTAATAATTACATTAAGAGTAAAAAAGCCCCACGATATTAATAGTAAAAAAAAAAAAAATCATGGCCACATCAAACAAGCACTTGGACAATGATCTCACGAATGTGGTGTGATTCTTGGGGCTGTCCTGTGCAGGGCGAGGAGCTGGACTCATGATCCTTGTGGGCTCCTTCCAGCTCAGCATATTCTATAATTATATGATGTTATGCCTTACTCATTAGGCAGAAAACATATTTGTATTTCATAAGAAACTTGCATTTCTTAATAGTTGCATATAAGAAAAATGTCTTTCTGCACTATGGTAATTCAGGTTGACGAGTGCAATGCTTTATCCCTGAGGATTTCAGAGCACTGTATGAACCTATAAAACCATTATGCAAAGCCCTTTTCTACTTTCCTCACAAACTTACTCAGGTGAACCCCTTTATCAGCACCAGTGTTCAAGATGGGCAAATTAAGGTGCTTGTGCTTTCACCACTACCCTTACACAGGAGAAGCCACAGGCTGCTAAGGCTGTAACTATTGTGCAATGGGAAGCCCTCAGGTACCAGCTTGTCCTATTACCCCCACATGAACTTCTGAACTATGTGGGATTTACTGGCACATCACCAATGGAACAAGCCAAGCGATACTGCTCCTCCTCCTGTGCTCCCCTTTGCCAGCATCTGGTGGTCAGAGCAAAGGGGATCTGAGCCATCTGATATTATGGAAGCCAAAAAAGGGCTCCTACCAGAAGGCTTCTGTGGGACACTGGAATCATTGTATTCTGTCTTTACATTCTGACGTTCCTCAAGCAGAACAGCATTTCTTTCTGCAGTGACTGTCATAGTAAAGCCGGCAATTTGAGCAAAAAAGGAAAAGGAAGTAGAGAAGTAGATCACCTGCATAAAAACCATAGCAACCAAGCATCTATTAAGGCTTCATTTACACAAGTGAGCATTGTCTATTCCTATCATCCACGTACACTCCCATTCTCCTGAGATGTACTCGATTTTTTTTACAGGAGTTAACTGTCTGTTCTTTGGTGCTTGATCAGGTATTCCCACATTTTTTGTAAGTGCCCCACTGATCTTCTTTCAAGGGGGATCTGCACAAGATAGTTCTGTGAGTAGCAAGACATAAAAAGCCTTCCCTTGTAGTATTTTCTGGGGTCCCCCGTGGCAGGAAGGAATGAATCTGACTCCATGTTCTTAGAAAGCTAATTTATTAATTTATGATATATTATATTAAAGAATGCTATACTAAAGCTATTCTTAAGAATAGAGAAAGGATACTTACAGAAGGCTTAACAAGATAGTAACAAATAACTCATGACTCTCTCCTCAGAGTCTGACACAGCTGGATTGTGATTGGTCATTAAGTTAAAACAACTCACATGAAACCAATCAAACAACCACCTGTTGGATAAACAATCTCCAACCACATGCCAAAGCAGCAAAACACAGGAGAAGCAAGAGATAATATTGTTTTCCTTTTTCTTTGAAGCTTCCCAGGAGAGAAATCCTGGGCAAGGGGATTTTTCCAGAAAATGACAGTGGCATTCCCTCTCCCACATTTTCTCCCCATGTTTTATAGATCTTCTATATTTTCTGTATTGGTTTCCTCTTCTTATCCCAGAAAGCCAATGTTGCAGTGTTCCCAGGTTCTCTTTTTTTCCTCCTGCGAACCATCTCTATACTCCATTTTCTCCTGTGCTCTCCCAAGTCAACTAAGACACGGAGCTCCCTCCTGTATTGCCTGAGGCCTCCTGCTACACTCATCTCAGCTTCCATATCTCCTCTATCTCTCTTGTAATGTTCCTATTCCGAGTGTTTTGCATGAAAGCTAGGCAAGATACCTCATATTCTGTGTCTGATTCAAACTCTAGACATGCTACTCACTCAGCAGCCCGGCATGTCTACCAGAAAGAGGAACAGCTTTGTGTCACTGAGCAATAAAGCAATATCTGCTCACCAGTTTCCAGGAAACCTGTGGGACACAAGATTTTTATGATGTAACTCTGTCTCTGACATGTCTCTTTTAGGGCTTAAAGGGTTTGAAGGGGTGGTGATTACAGTGAGGCTGCACAAGCCTTGTCTCTGTGTGGGATCTGACTGGAAACCAAAGGCTGCTCTGCAGCAGCAGACAGCAGTGATAATGGGCACATCAAATCACAGCTGGTGTAAGGCAGGCTCTGTAGCTGTCATTGCTGCTGGCAGCTGCTGCTCCCTAGGTATGGGTATTCTACTGCAGCAAAGCCTGAAGTTATGAGGCTACTGGGAAGTTCTACCTTGCAAACCCTACTGATAACAGAGTGGGAATGTTAAGGAAAAAAAGTTGCTAGGAATTAGTCCGCCATGCCTGAAGAGCCTCAGGAAACTCGGTGTGACCCTTTCTAGCACGGATAACCCACACATGACAGATCATTCCCAGCCTGGAGAATGGGATCTGCCTTCTTCCTAAGACCTGAAGAAAGGGATTTTCCCGTTGCCCTGCAGCAGGGTGGAGCTGATTCCTTTCTCCTGAGAATCCACATGATGTGAGAGCCTGAATTCTCAAAGAATAAGCATTGCTGACATACACTTAACCATAGGCTTAGAAGGACGAAAGTTGTGTTTAAAAAAGAAATTCCAGCTCATTTAAGAACTCTTGACAAAGTTATCTTTATGCCTAGCTCTGTCTTGCCTAAATGCAGCTAGTCTTGAAAAACAATTTGGTTGTGTTGAGAGCTTCTATTTTTTCTCCTGTATTTTAATATATTCTTTACAATAAAGTTTATTTAACAGTAAATTACTTAATCTTTAATATCTTTAATCTTTAATATCTTTAATCTTACATATTTAATTTTCTAAATCTTCCAAATTGTTATCACTTAGGACTCAAGAAGGAGGATTTTCTTTACAGATTTTCTTTATGCAGTTGTATATAAAGCCTCCACACAGAAATGTGTAAACAGAGTCAATCTGGCTTTACTTTACAGCCACAGAGAGAACTAAGCATTTTTACCATAGGACCCATCTTGGTGAGAGACATTTTCAAAGACCAGCTCTCTGAGCTCTATAATTTTTCCAAACTCAGACATAGCTGTCTTTGACAACTGGCAAGATATGATATATTTTCCTCTTGTTACTTCCCGCTGTGTTTCTGAGCTAACCTCTCTCCTTCCTTTATGAGTTCAGGTTGTGTGTGGAGTCAGCACCTCCTGATCTGCAGGCTATCAGAAGTCATAATGCTCTTGCTTCTGATGTGTTTCTTCACTCAAGTATTTGAGTTATGAGTTTCTAAGCTCTCTCATAGAAGGGAAGTAGGAAAACAACCAGATAATAATGATGAGAGCAGAGGACCAATGCAGCCTGGTTCTGTACGGATTAATGTTGCAAGCTGTGGGTTCTCTGCTGTGCAATAAGGCAGTAACAGGGATGCCAGCTGCAGGCTTTTCCTGAGCTGTAGACTACTGCAGCCTCTTTCCATATTAGACTATATCCACAAAACACGTGTAAAATTATTAACATTGACTCCTCTGACCAATTACCTGAATTGGTCAGAATTGGACAGACAGGTGTTTATATATACACACACACATAAGCACACAGCCCTATCACTTAATCCTAATTTTCTTAGACAATCAAGCCAAAAGCTGCAAGGGCTGAGTTACACCAAAGGCACAAACCATTTGGCTGTGATTATCAAAGTCAGTTGCATACACATAATTTTTTTGTGATCTTGTCTAAGTGAGGAGTTTGCACTTGCCTGGCTCAGCAATCTAGTTCAAATGCTGCAGATCCCAAGCTGAAATTATCCACTGAAGATGGAGTAGCTTTTAATTTAAATTGAGGCAGATATGAACTTTGAGACACTGCCCAAGGATGCAACGGCTCTGTTCCCAAGGTGGGCAAGACAACCTGCTCTCTCTTGAGGGCAAGGTGGCTACAATCTCATCACCAGTATCTGTCCTTACAGTACATGCTCTTTACCCCAGGAACCAGCTGGCCTAAGGCCTATCTCTCTGGGAAAATCAGAAGCAAGTCTGTAGGCAGAGGTGTGTTCAGAGCAGTTAGTGACCTCAAGAAAAGCCAAGACTTTCTGTAGACAAATGCCTTTCCAGCTTTGAACCAAAAGCACCGAAGCCTCAGAGCTAAATTCAAGTTAGATCGAGCGTAATCAGAGCGCACCGGTGCAGCCAGCAGGAAGGGCAGTACCCGCGGAACGTGTGCGAGCGTGTCCGCGCAGCCTGGGCCGGCAGCGGGGCTGCTCCTGCCAGCAGCGCCCGCAGCAGCAACAGCGAGGAACCAGGCGGAGGGGAGGAGCGGCGCCGCGGGCGCTGCCACCGCCTCCCGGGCGAGCTCGCAGCGCTCCCCGGCGGCGGAGGGACGCTATGGGAGCCTCGGTGCGAAGCGGCGTGCGGGGCACGGCCGGGATGGGGACGGTGCGCCGGGGGATGGCGTGGGTGGGGATGGAGGAGTGCCGGGCATGGCCGGGATGGGGATGGTGAGCCGGAGGACAGCGTGGGTGGAGATGGCGTGGGTGGGGATGGCTTGTGCCGGAGGATGGTGTGTACTGGGGGTCGGTGTGCCGGGAAGTGTCACATTGCTGGGTGGAGCGGTGCCGGTGTGCGGAGGCGTGGCGGGGACAGGGCACGGGGATGATGTGCCGTGGGGCGGTGTGGATGGGGGAGTGGCGGGGACAAGGCACGGGGAAGATGTGCTGTGGGGTGGTGTGGATGGGGGAGTGGCGGGGACAAGGCACGGGGAAGATGTGACGTGGGGCGGTGCGGATGGAGGCGGTGCCGCGGCGCGACCCGCAGGGGACAGGCGGCGGAGCCGCCGCGCAGCGCCGGGAATGATGGAATGATCCGCCGTGCTGGAGGGCTCTGTGCGCTGCTCGGCGCTGGATGCAGCTCCCGAAGAACCGCCCAGGAATGCGGAGGGGCCCGGTCGGGCGGTTCGGGTCCGACGGGGCCGGGGCGAGAGGGGCCGCACTCACGGCCAGCGCGTCGCCTCGGCTACCTGTGATAACCGGCCGCTTATCCCCCGCGACATCCCACTCCTCGGCACTCCTCTTCGGCATCCTTAAAAGGATATTTCACAGAATCGCTGAGGTTGGAAAACACCTCTGGGATCACCGAATCCAAGCTTTGACTCCTTGTCAAACAGACCATGGCACCGAGTGTCACGCCCAGTCATGAACACCTCCAGGGGTGGTAGCTCCACCGCCTCTCTGGGCAGTCGGTTCCCGTGTTTAACAACCTTCTCTGAAGAAATTCCTCATGATATCCAACCTCAACCTTCCCTGCTGCATCCTGAGGCCAGGTCTTGTCCTGTCACAACTTGCCCCACCTGGCTACAACTAAAAAGGAAGATCAGGAATTACTGACTGGCGTATAGACAACTCTTGGTTGTTGCTCCCAGTTCACACATTGCCCTCACCAATGTTAGACATTTTTATCAGTTTCTAAGGGAGCAAATTCTAACCCAACACACTTAAAGAACACAAAGTATTGCCCCCAAATTTATCTATGTTCATTCGTGCATAATTTCTGTGCCCAAAAAGCCCTAAGTGCAGAGAAAATACAAAAAGAGGGGAATTAATAGGGCTGAGGAAAGGTCATTAAAGTAAAACAAAAGCATAAAAGGACAGAAAAAAATGCTTATTGAAAATCACACATCTGAAACCTATAAAACATAGTCAATATTAAAAAAAAAAAGGCAGAAAAATAACCATTTCTGAACAAAAATGTCAGTTACACAAAAAACAATGGAATAATCTGGTAAGCAAAAATCTTTCATTTCCCTCTTCTCACACTAGATTATTTGAATTGGTACTTTAAAATATTTAAATTAATGTGAATTAATTCAAGTAGAGCAATCTCCCCCAGTAATAGCTGAATTGAAGCTATTTTTGTTCCCGAAGTGACATATTTGAGGTTCTACCAGTCATACGAGTCTCTGCAGTGGCACATTCACTGTTACACCATTGGGCTTCAACTTGAAAAAAATGTTCTGTGTGATTCAAAGGCAATAAGATCAATGGCAGGAAAGCCAAAACTAAGGCACAGTGCAGATTAGATTGATGAAATCAAAATCAACTCGACTCCATCAGTATTGAACAGAACACGGACGGAAGGCAGGCAGGATGCTGCTCCAGTGGCAATCTATACAGCGTGCTGCATAACCTAATTATGCAAGAGCTTTTCATCAAAATCTACTGACATTTCCTCACAGATTTGCCCTGCAGTATATTTTGGTGTAATATTTTACAATCCACTAGTCCATTATCTGTTGCTGTCTTTGGTTCAGTCACTCTAAAACTCTGGACCAAAGCAGCCCCTCAGACCCTGGCTCTGCTGTCTCTACTTTGCTGACTTTTGGTGCCAGGCTTTCCTTTACTTCAGCTATTACTCTGACTCCTGAATTAGATTAAATGGCCCTGGGGACATTCTTCAATGTTCATATTGATGTTCTCTGCAGCTTTCCATGGTCCTAATCTATCATCAACTAATTACTAGAATTAACCTTTTGCATTCAGTACCTTCCACCTAACAAAATCCCTGACACTGCAGCAACATCCTCTGACTGCAGAAACCTGTCATGAATGCTGATATTAATGAATGTGTGTTGTGGCAAGGACAAGGAACTCTCTGTGTTATTCAAGTTGTCCAGCATGTCCTGTTACATGAGTTTGCACCCAGGCATTTGAGTGGAAGGGTTTTCATTTGGGGAAGTTCAGAAAGTGGAACATTATTTAAACAAGATTTTTTTTTTTCCGAATATTTTCAGTTTTTCACACTAGTTGCGTTTTTCTTTTTTCTTGTCTGACAATCTCTAACCTGCAGAAGCAAAGAGCACATAGCATTAGAATAAAGTTGGAGAAAACTGAATTTAGTGTTAACTCTAAGTCTAGGTATAATGTTTAACATAATGTTAAATAATCCACAAAATAAAGCCTTACAGGCTTCAAAACTGGGTGGAAACTGTCAGTGACTCAGCTGACCATCTGTAAAGTAGCCATAAGTCCCCTCTATCTTGTCAGCTTAGAGAGGTCTTGTAAAAACAGAATTAAAATTATTTATGTTTAATTTATTAAACATAAATTATTCCACTTACAGATGGAAGAGCTAGTGCATTGAAACAAGACCCTAGGTTAATTGATATATTAATTAAATTAATAAAAATGAGCACTGCTTTGTGTTGTGGGAGAGGGTTTGAAAAGAGTGCATAATGAAGATCTCATCTTGTAAACTTAGAAAGAAAACACAAAACCTCACAGAGTAGTGAATTTGGCCAGTTCTGGGTAGCCTGTGAACTAAAAAAGGAAGGCCAAGTACTAAAAAAAACCAAAACAAATCCCCAGTGACTGCACAAATGGACATCACACAGCTTTCCTGGCACCAAAATCTTGTAGATAATTTTTCAAATGAAGTCTCCCATGTCATGTGAAAACACTTTTTTGTGTGAAGTGTTTTGGTACATGTTTCCTTCACACCCACAGAAGTTACTACTCTTCTTTTCTAACTCTCTAATACCTATAGACATAAACATCTACTGTTGGTGATAGTCCTCCACCACATTATATTTTGCATTATTTCACTGTTTTTTCTCCACACCTTTGTTTTAAAGAGCTTTGCACCAAAGTGCTGACTAAATTGTAGGTAACTTATTAAAACTATCAGTGAGCAATGGCAAAACAAATCTTATCCATTATTAAAACAATAATAAAACTGAGCATGATTTTATAATTCTATATCAGTAAATGATCAACTACAAACACACTATTTGTTACATTTAAAGACAGTTCTAACTCACATCTAAAATCAGTACTATAGAAGTAAATAGAAGGAAAATAAGAGATCAGTTAAGATGATTTTTGGTGTTATTAAATTGAAACCTTTGTGTAAAAGAATAAAAACAAACTACATTTTTATTTAACTTGTAATTTTGTTTTAGAAGCAAAGTCTTTTTCAAAAAAGACTTTTTGAAATCCTAAGATTTGAAACTTTTTAGAACCCAACTGTCTAGTCATACTGTAAGACCTTGTGATGGATTTTATCTTCATTAGCGTTAATAACCTTCCAGGATTCTGCTAAACTCTACATCTCAGTAGCCTCCCACCAACTAAGGCTTTTAAGCTGTATTTTTAACATAGTTTAATGCAAAAGCCTGGATGTAGACATATAAACTGTACTGTTAACATGCACTAATTGAAGAAGGACTTTTGTATCTTTCCCTATGGAAATTAACCCATATGCATTCCCCTATTGGAATTAACTCATATGCATTAAGTCAATTAATTAAAAATAATGACATTTCAGAATTGTACAGTCAAAGGATGATATTTTACAGATATTCTCAGTGTTTCTGCTATCCAGTATCCATTACTCATTCTACAGTTCCTCCTCTGAATGAGTCAATTAATATTTTGTGGATCTTCATTAGCTTGTGTCATTTTACTTTTGAACACATAAATACACTTAGGAATGGAATTCTTTCTCTTCTGTGCTTTGCAATTTATTTGCTCAGTTCATGTTACCAAAGTCCTTTGGTTACATTTGTAAAAACTCTGCAAAAACAAAAGTGGCAACATTTCCTACGTCTGCCTGCCAAAGAAACAATCAGTCCCATAGGGAATATTTGAGTCTTTCAAAAAAATTAGTTTCATTCTTCAGTTAAAGAAGAAATGGAGATAGAGATTCAAATTTGCCTCCAGAAATTGTTTTGCAATGGCATGTCTTCTGTGCACAGCCTTGTGACATTAAAGTTACTTTCAAACCATGGATGCTGAGCAGTGGTATTGGCAGCAGCTGGGAAGAATTTATCTGAGCTAGTGGAAATACAGTGAAGTTGGTAAAATCTGGAGATTTGGTTTTTTACTCTCAATGACAGGATTTGTTCAAGAGTTCTGAGTGCAAGAATTTATTCCTCTGGTCAGAAAGTAGCTCAAGAAGCACACAGCAGTAATCACAGTCAAGAATATGATTCAGAACTAGCTCATTCTGATCAGCCTCTAACACAAGCTTTTGGTTTTTAGGCTCTTTCATTATTGAGATTATATACATATTTTGCATTCAGTCCATGGTCAGTACTGCTGAAAAAGTTCTGCATTTCTGAAATTTGGGATGGTTTCTCAGTCTTTCCAGCCAAGGCAGATTTCAAGGCAGTAGAGGCTAGCATGCAGCCCTTCTAAGAGACTGTTCGCCATCTCATCTTGGCTTCTTTTTTCTACTTTCTGCAGGACAGAATTGAGTTCATGTCCTCTTCCTCAGCCTCCTGCAAAACAAAGCCTTGTGTTCTTGTGTGACCCCTCTGCTCCTGTCCTGCCTTTTCCTCAAGCTGCACTTTGTGTCAAGTGTACCTCCTGCTGCACTCTACTCCCCCAAAGCATGGAGACAATTATCAGACACGGGGAAAAATCCCATGGCAAAGGGAGCAGAAAGGACTGGGCTTTTCTTCTCTGGAATGGTAAAAAGGGAATGAGTGAGAGAAATGAACACAAAGCAATGCCTGGAGTAGAAAGGGTGAGAGAGAGCCCATCTGTTTTAAGACATTCAATGATGCAGTGAGACACTGACTGATATAACTATCAGTTAATGAAAATAGAAGGCACAAGTGTAAAATTAAGAAAGAAAGTAGTTTTTCCAGTATTGTTTGGCTGCTAAACATACTGACAACAGAAGCCAATTCTGGAAGCCATTTAGAAGGACGTGAAAGGACTGACCATTTTCAGCAACAATAGAGATATCCAGAGTTATTTAATGCAGACAAATTATTTTAAGGGTTTAAAAAATCCTTTTACTATGCCCTGCCTATTAGGGAAAGCATGAAACAACCTCTGTCAACTGTGTGGTTTTTGCACCTTCTTCTGACATGTCTGGTACTATTTGCTATTGTAGACAGACTACCAGAGCAGATGGATCACAAATCTGATCCAATATGGTAACTCCTTATGTTCCGAAGTGAAAATTTTACCAAAAGCATATCGGGAAAGCTTTTGGAAAATCTCAGAAAACTGACACAAAAAATATCTAAGAAATTGCCACCTTCTGTCTGCTAAAAAAATTGTCAAAGAGTAATCATTTTATTGCTGTCTAATCCAGCATGCTCTCTGCTTTTCAGGGCAAATACAGTCTTCAAATGGAACACTTCCTGAACTCTTGGGGTTTTTTTAGGAATTATTTCCATCTGTCTTTGAATAAACTAGCTCTGCTCTGTGTTCTGCATGTTAGGTTCTATCTCCAAATGATTTCCCTGGTGACATTCTGAAGCCTGGAAAAAGTGTTTTCAAGGTAGCAATAATTCAATGCTTAAACAAAGAAGAAATTTTTGACCCTTCAGTATCACTGGTACTAGATTAATATTAAAAAAAACAACAACAAAAAAAAAAAAAATCCAGAAACCCAGAACAAGGAATGTTTATCTGTCATAGGAAGGTATATTTTCCAAGATATATTTCCATTCCCCTTACCACATCTCTCCTTTCAAGATGGTAGCATTGATCAAATAACATTTCTTCAGGTAAAACTGAAAACAGTTTCCCTTTAATCTCCAATTGCTCTGAGTCCTGTAACACCCTCATCTAAGGTACTTCATCCTGTTTCAATGGTAGCTGGGTTATTGAACCCCTGTAGAAGAGCTGAGTGTGTTACACGTGGACAAGGCCTGGCTTATGCATTTCACACGGTTGCAGTTGTGCTCTGTGGCCATATCTTTACCAATATACCTAAAGAATTCCGGTGTGTCCTGTCTGTGATTTAATGTAGAGGCTGCAGCCCCATTCTACCATCTGATAAAGGAACTGCACCCTGAATTATTTCTCCTCTATAACAAAGGTTGTATGTCACACCCTTATCCTTTGTTAAGGTCTTGCAGTTTTGCTTCTCTGGGTGCAGAGGTATTAAGCATCTCAAATGCCCTTTGTGAAAGAAAGAACATAATTTAGAATAATTGCTAAGAGGGAAAGCTCTTGGATAATGAGAGATATGGGTCTTGTCATTTAAGCATAAATCCTAAACAGAAACCTTGTGTTGTTTTCCTGTTTGATCTTGCCACAGCCTGCTGTTAAAAAAAAAAAAATCAATGTATTGATTCAGACAAATATAATAACCCAGCATGCCAGAGCTTGCCTTTGTGAGCTAGGTTATAGATAGGGTTGATAAAATAATGACATCTCTGAATTGCTAAGTTAGACCACAGCAATTCGAAATAAAGGAGAGCTACAGATTTAGATGTTAAAACCTGAGAAGGGATTTGGGAGCAGACCTGCAATGTGGGTGGTGTCTGGCAGACCCACAAACTGCTGAGTCCAGCAGTTACAGCTGTCTGGGGAGGGAGGAGGCAGATGCTGAAACGGTGAGTCATGATCATACATCAGAGAGGGCCAGTTGTGCAGAGCTAAAGATCTGGATAAAGGATCCTGAAAAAAATGAGGCAACTGAAGGGCAAGATGATGCTTTTGCCCCTCTGAGGCTGGCTGGCTGGGAGCAGGAGCTGTGCAGGGCCTGCAGGAGGCAGGAGCTGGGAGGAAGAGCCTGAGGATGGTGGTAGAACCAGAGTAAGAAACACGTGGCTGGGGCTGAGTGATGGGGATGAGGAGACAGGACTAGGATAAAGGTTGGAAATTGGAGGCTGGCAACAGGAGCACAAGATGGGAAAGGCCACTTTAAGCAGGGCAGAACAGCTCACTGAGCTGCTTCAGCCAGCTGAGAAACACATCAACAACTCAGAAGTGTGCCTTTGCTGGTGGCACTTTTCAGAGTCTGATGGTCATCAGCTGGCCAGCTGCAAACCTATAGCAGGGTGAGGATGCTGAAAAAAGGACATTTCTATTTCTTGTGGGCAGTAAGATAAAGTAAGTACTTGGATTTGCCAAGGGGAGATGCAAATAAGAATGTCTAGAGAATATTGGAAAAGCAAGATACCCTGAATAGTTATTTACCTTGAAAAATAACCCCAAAAGATGTAAGTTACTACTATGATTTATTTCTATTTGACAAAAAAAGATTCTGTTTATCAATCTATACACATTAATGCATATGACATGAGAGTTCAAAGAGCAGAGGAGTGGTACAGAAATCAGGGAACCACAAATTAATTCAGAGTTTCATCTTCATGGGAATTAAAAATGAGTAAATAAACTGAAGAAGTAATTATCCATGACAGATGTGAAATACAGAAGATTAGGGAGTGAATTTAACAGTGAGCAAGGGATTACAGGCAGTTGCAGTTAACAGGGTCTCGCTACTGAAGGGCGGTAAGAAAACTGGTTTGAATTGCCAGCTGGTGTGAGCTGTCACCACCTGAGCTATTTCCTTTGGTAGCACAAATCTATACTGGGAGAAATGGATTTGTAAAGAATTCTCAAAATCTGACAGAAAGCTCTCACAGTCTTGTCCTTGTGCATGCAAACACTGAGATAAGGTGTGCTGACTTAGGAAGGCCGTGGGACAGAGATGACATTGTTGAGAGAGAGATTGAACTAGAAACAAGTTTCAACAAGTTTCAAAATATGGCCTTGAAAAAAAGACCAGATATTTTGGAGAATTAGAACTGTGAAGATGCCTTGTAGCAAGACCACATGGGCTAAATAATAGGTGATTGGTGTTAGAAGTATTAGCAGCGTTGTTTGGCAACAGCTAATAGGCTGAAAAACATTTATAAGGTATTGTAAGCAGGAAATAGGTTGGCTTTTGACAGAATGGCGTTGAGTTTTACATCTCTTATGTCTCACCCTTCATCGAAACTGTTAATGGAAAAAAATCTTTTAAAACACCTCTCAGTTACCCCATCTCTGTAAAAAAAGCTGGGAACAATCCAACTCTATACTATCCAAGAGACTTATCCCTAACCAAGAACATAAGGGAAGATAAAGCACTAGGTGACATGGGCTTATCTAAGCAGAGGTCAAGAAGGCCATGTTTGTACCTGTTCCAAGCACACCTCCTTTTCTGTTAGAGGGTGAAGTCCTCAGCCAGCAGTCACAAGAGGAAACCAAACAGGGAGTAAGGAAAGGCCCACTCAGCCACAAGGCAAGAAAATCCAATGAGTTTGGGTTGGTTTGGAGGTGGGAGCATCTGTCAGAAGGAATGGTTGGGTAGAGGCACACAATGAACCCTGGGCTGACCAAGCCAAGTCAGCTCCAGCAAGGATGTGGCTGTGGATGTGACATGGCATTCCTGCTGTGAGAAGGACATGGATGGCCCCTTTAGGAGCACCACACAACAATGGCTGTGCTTCTGTGGGCTGAGCCCAGCCATGGAATATCTTCACCAGCAACAGCATTGTCCATCAAGTAGGCATTTAAAGGTGTCTTCTCTTGCTGGGGAAACAGCTTTTGCATGCAGTTTTTAAGCACCAAAAGTTATTTCACCATACTGGAAAATGAAGAGCAAGAAAACTCTGCAAGGAGAGGAATAGCTGATGCTCCTCCTGCCCTTCCTCTCACACCCAAACACCAGCCCTGTGACTGGACCTCCACCCTGCCAGGCCCATTTTGTTCTTCTGCGCAGAATCTTCTGTGTGTGTGTCTTATTTTTTATAAATATGCTTTCCTGCCTGTTTAGAGGCCTCCTGCAGTGACCCAGGATTAGTGTGGCCATGGCAGAGGAGCAGGCTGTAATAGGAGCCATGGCATGCCTGGGAAGGCCACTGGTGAAGCAGGGCATGTGAAGTGGCCTCAAAGCTCTGGTCTGCATTTGTTAAGCATTAGAATTGGGAACTGGGGCACCCAGGTGGAGCCACCATTCCTGGAATGGTTCAAGAAATGACCCAGTGTTGCATTTAGTGCTATGCTCTATCTGATATGGTGTTCAGTTGAAAATTGGACTTGATGACCTTAGAGGTATTTTCCAGCTTTAATGATTTTGTGATTCTGTGACTGCGTAGAGCTCCTGAGCCACTGGGACACTCAGTCCTCAGTGAGCTGCAGACTGCCTCCATGGGGGTCTGGCAGGGTGACACAGCTATGCTGTATTCATAAGTATTCATTTAATCTCCCTTTTGGCTGCTCATTATGCTTTTGCTGCTGACTGGAACATGGTGATCAGGTGCAAATACCGTACATCAGTTGATCTCCAACTGTGCATGTTATTGGAAAACAATAATCCAATAAAATTATAATAATCATAATGAAAATTAAAATTTAAAAAGTAATTATCTATAATGAATCAAACAAGGAATTAAATAGTGATAAAATAAGAATTTAAGTTATGCTAAACAAATATGAAAAATTAAAAAAAATTAAATAATAATTAAATAGCTTATCTATTTTGTTGTGCAGTGTGGTTGGATTTTACCAGCATAAACTGAGATGCATGAAACAAGATAATGAAGAGGAGGCTTTATCCTTGTTGTCCCCCCACCCCAAAATCAATTGTTCATTCCCATGAAAACTTCCCATAACAGCACAGTTGAGGTTTACAGGCGCTAAGCCCTGAGAAAAACAGCATGAAAATAATGGTGCAAGAAAACTGAAGGAGAAATATTGCAGGGGATTTGGGAAATACTGGCTCAGCAGCTTCAGAGCAAGCTGTAACATTGCAAAGTGCAGCTGAGTTGTGACAATGCCACTTGCTGAGCACAGGGACCTGTGCAGCACAAATACCAGAGGCTTGTGATGGGGAGCTATGGAGTGATAACATTTCTCAAGGGTCACTGGTGAGGGGTCTTAATGGAAACCATGGCTGCACAGACCACTACACAGAGGGAGATTGGGATCCTCAGGAGCATGGAGGAGGCGGCAGTGGGATACAGACCTGGGGCCCCAGGAGAGGAAACTTCCCCATACCAGAGGTGGGGGAAGAGCATGTTCCAGGAGAACGATACACATTACATCTACAGAAAGAAATGGAAGAAGGACAACTTGGGGACCTACAAACATGTCAGCTTCACTTCAGTTGGAGGCAAAATGATGAAATGTCTTCTTTGAAACTCTCTCTGGGCAAAATGAGTGAAAACAAGATGAGCAAGAATAGTCAATATGGATTCATTAAGGTTAAATGATGCTTGACCAATCTGATTGGCCTCAGTGCTAAAATAGATGAATCACTGCAGAAGGTAAGACAATGTTGTCTGTATAGACTTTAGCAGGGCTTGTGACTGGTTTCCCATACTAATCCTGTGCTGTGGAGAGCACTGCTCTGGCTGGCTGCCTGGAGAAAGGAGCTCTGGCTGGCAGGACAGGCTGGGTGTTCCAGCTGGCTGGCCAGGGTGAGCTCTGTCTTGGGGCCTCTCCCCGATATATGTTAGAAAGTCTCTTTTCTCAGCCTGGTGCTCGAAGAAGGAGTCAGAGCTCTTCAGTTCTCAGTCTCAAGGTTGTTTATTGCTTCTTATCTCTAACATTTTTTCTCCTGTCCTGCTGAGGTCCACTCAGCAAGGCAGTCAGAGGCACTCTGCCTGCCCCCAGGGCGGTGTTATCTTTATATACTAAAAACTACGTGTACAATATTAACAATTACTTTCCAAACCTATCACCTATGTTAGACAGTGAGCGTCTACTCTAAACCAATCTAAAAGTGCCAACATTACAGCAGAAGATGGAGGCCAAGAAGAAGAAGGAGAAAGTCTGGACATGCCCAGATTCCTCCATCTTGCCCCCTGTAGCCCCATTCTAAAAACCCCAAAAATTTATTTTTCACCCCATGATAAATTCACTATCATTCTACTTAAACTGACTTGGCTTGCAGATCTTCATATAAGGTTGGTAACTTCCTCCATGGGCCATAATCAAAACCACAAGCATCTTGGGCTCTGTGCCAGAGTCTCTGAGCCCTTGTCAGGGGTCTTGGCAATCCAAGACAGCCAGAGGGATGTCCTGAATTCTGACAGCTCTGTGCCTGGCTGGCCAGGCAGGATAACCTGGCTGGCTGGGGCAGGGTGGCTCTGGCTGACCAGCTGAGGAAACAGGCTGTGGCTGGCTGGGGAAAAGGGCTGTAGGTGTCCAGGGAAGAGAGGCTGTGGTGAGCCAGACAGGGCTGAGTGACTCTGGATGGCAAGAGGGTCTCACAGAGCAGCTGGGCAACGTGGCTCTGGCTGGCTGGTGGGGCTGGGTGGCTGCAGAAACAGAGTCTGGCTGAGACAGGATGCTTTGTCTGGCCAGCTGAGCAAGGTGATCCAGCTGGCTGGTTTAGGAGTGAGGCTTTGGCTAGCTGTGGGTCAGCTCTTGGTTCTGGAGCAGAGCAATGCTGAGTCTTTTGAGCGGCATTATTTTTGGTGATCTAGAGAGATTTGACAGTTGATCTAAATAAAATGACAATTCAAGCACTGTGCTATATAAAATAATATGAATACTAATGTTGTACAAGATATAAATACTATTGTTGTATAAAATAGTATAAAATACTAATTTAATGATTAGAGAAAATAGAAGTATAAAAGCAAAAATTGCCTCTGGTTGATTTTTTTCCCCTGTGACAGATTTTTTTGTCATTTTCATGCAATTCTTGTAGAGAATGTCCCAAGGTTTAACTGTGTATTAATTGTCTGTGAATTAACATCCCTAGTTTTTGAGGAAGACAATAGCAATATTTTTGCTCTCTGAAATTACTGCTATTCTATTGGAGTAATTCCAACTATTGGACTGTCTAATCAGCAACCTTTTAAATACATACAGTTGAATAAAACAATTGAAGGAGAAGCTATGAATTATTATTTCTGAAGCTGTGATCTGAATTCCAGGTTGTGCACTTCTGGAAGCCCAAAGACAGGAAACCATGGACACAGTAATTGCAAGCTGAGGTTCCAGGAGTCCTGCATCTCATCTGACACACATGTAGCTACTTCAAACAAGCTTCATGAGCTGGAGTGAATCCCTTGTAGTGGCACATTTACAAGGGTTTTGTGCAACATGGCCATACGAATCTTTCTCCTACCTCTAATGCCACTGAGGATCTCTTACACTCTGGATTTTTTTTTTTTTTCTAATAAAAAAAAAAGGAAAGAAGGAAGTCTCTGGAACTTTTATTTCCATAGCTGTTTTGATAATTTGGATTTTTTTTTTCACAGAGTCTTGATAATTGGAGGCAAGATAAGTGTTTCTTCTCCAATGGAACTTGTCATTGTTCCCATCAAAATTTTGTGTAATAGAAAATTATGGTCAGACATTGTACTCACACCTGCTCATTATTGCTTTCACAGCCACTGCTCATGTTCTTTTTCTAGGAATACATAGTGCAGTTTTGTATCCCCTCCCATATGGTGTGGTGATAAAATAATTCATTCTTGCTGTGCTGTGGTTAGCTTCTCTGGTTTGCCCACATTGGATCTAATGTGCCATACTGAGGTCAGTACTCTGTAAGTATTTGTAACAAACAGATGCTGATCATCACAACCTTTTTAATTGATGTAGGATCTACTGACAGGGATATCTTAGGATAAGGTGTTTGGGGAATGAGTCATGGGACCAGCTTGCAATGAAGCTTTGTTTTCCAAACTTTCGTACTCTTCTGCTTTTTGTTTATTTTCCATTTGTTCACGCGTATCTGCTGACTCCATCCTCATCCTTCTGAGTATCACCCTGAGTTAAGTTTTGGATTCTGATAATTTTCTCTAAAATTTCAGTCCCTCCCTTGCTGAATTTGTGCATTTTCCCCTTTTGTCATCCACAATTTAATGCAAGTTTGAACAGAGGCCATGCTCTGACAGATCCTTTCAATCTGAGATCTAGCTGCATTTCTTCCCTCAACTGTCCTTACAAGGATGCATGTTCAATAATTCCCCAGGTCCACCCATTTCTCATATATCAGTTTGTGTGCCTGTTCACTAGGAAATCCTTAAAGATGATTCAGAAATGTTAGGACTAGTTAACAAAGTACTTGAGTACATTTCATTAAGTTCTGCCAACTTAAATATGTTTAATTCATCAAAATTTTCTTCAACCTCCTCTTACTTTCTTTAAACCTGACTTTTTTTGTTGTTGTTGTTTTTTCCACCTAAAATTTGTTGAAATTCATCCTAAAATCCAGGTACCTATCTGAGAGAAACTGCAGAGCAAAGGCAGTGATACACTGCTATGCACCTCAACTCCTGGATCTTCTTTCCCTTTCCACTGTTCCCAGCAACCAGTGCCTCCAAGGAAATGCCTCTGGTGGCTGCCTGCACCTTGCACCTGTTTATGGGATATGAATTTTGATATTGAGGCCTTGGCCTAAGCTGGTTCTTTGCCTTCCTTACAATCACCCAGGAAAGAGGAGAGCAGGAGTAAGAAGGTGCCTTGATGCCGAAGCGCATGAGGGATGCGCAGTGTAACTGCTCACGCTGCTCTTCCCATCTTCCCTGCAACCATCATGCAGGGCATCCACAACTTCTCTGGGCAGCCCTTTTAATTGTCAGCTAATTGGCATTTAACTGGGAATTTACCCCAGAGCAGCCTGTCTGTCCCATGGCAAAAAAGGGTGAGTGATCATCCTGTCTTCATCCTGACCCAACAGCTTTCTTGCTCTTGTTCTTCCTCTCTTCTCCCATGCCTCACCTGGGAGGGAGCAAACAGCTGGGCAGAAGCTCACCTGCTGGCTGGCACCAGCTCACAAGTGTTAAATGCTCTATGTTGTTATAAAATCCAGAATGCAAAGAAATCCAAACGGGAAAAACCCCAACAAATCCATCACAGAAAGGAAACGTGTTTCTCATCCATCTAGGAGACTGAGTGCTGCACACCAGTGGACTGACTTTATTTATCCCAGCCATCTGTACAAGGGACTGGTGGCTCTGGCTGGCCTTGGACTCCAGGGGACCACCTCTCAACTGCCCACGAGACACTGTGTTGCTGGGCTTTCCTTCCCGTGGAAAAGAGCCATTGTTCATAGCCAGATGCCTATGGCCAAAAGTAGGATTCTGCCTCCTAAAATTGGGAATGTCTGAGGATTTCTCCCAGATGAAAGCTGTCTGTACAGATGGCTCGGCTTGGCCTTGGTTTCTTGAGGGGCACTTCTCACCTGCCTACGAGACACTGTGGTTCTGGGCTTTCCTTCCTGTGGAAAAGAGCCATCATTACTGCTCAACTGAAAGATGGATTCTGGCTCCTAAAACAGTCTTGGATTGCTCCCATATGAAAGCAGCCAGGAACAACAGCTCTGGCTGGCCTTGGACTCCTGGCAGCCTTTCAGTTGCCTGTGACACAATGAGTTGTAAGGCTTTCTTTCCTAGGGGAAATAGCCCTCCTTTCCCACCAGCTTCCCCTTGCCTAAATTTGGTTTATGTCTTCTAAAACTGTGAGCATCAGAGAATTGCTCCCAGATGAAAGCTGCCAGGACTGGTGGTCCTTGGCCTCCTGGGGGCTGCCTCTCAGCTGCACCCAAGACTCTGGGCTGCCAGGCTTTCCTTCCTGTGGAAAAGAACATCTTTCGCAGCCAGGTATTCATGGCTGAAAATAGGATTCCAGCTTCCAAGATTGTGGTTGCCCAAGGATTGCTACCAAGCTCCATTCCTTCAAGCGGTTGTTCTTCTAATGGAAGACCAGGAATGAGCAAAGAAACTATATTTGCCTCGTCAAAGGTGTGATCAGTGGTTTGGCACAACACACTATATTGTTGGTTAAAGATTTTTATATACTTGGTCTAATCCACAGCATTGTGTTGCACTTTGATGCACACTATCAAAGTAACTGTAAAATAACCAAGAATTTACAAGCTACCTCAACCCTCGCAAAGGTTTGCACAGTATCCAGCACAGAAATTCCCTTCTGGATAATCATCTTGCAGCAATTTTGGAGATGACTATAACAATATTTTGGTCAAATTGTTATAGGGGACTGATACAATTTTCTTTTCCATGGTTCACTTCAACCATTTCTTTGCTGTGCTGCTTATGTCAGTGCTGAACATACAAAACCAATGGAAACAATAAAAAATTTAGTGAAGAATTATTTTGGCCACTAGCAAAGAATTATTTTGGTAATTTCATGGCCAAATACACATGGTTAGTACTGTTGTTCCTCCACACCAATGGGGACAAGCATTTACATATCACAGGAAAATATTTGGAAAAACTACATTGGTTTCTTCACATGGCCATAAACACTTTAAACCCCTTCAAACATTCAGAGTTAATGATGAAAGTTCAAAATAAAATAACAAGATAATATACTTAGTAAATTGTTCCAAATAGTTATTAGAGCAGCCAAAGGGAAAGGTGGGAAGTTCTTCCAGAAGAAAGATTTGCTGCTGAAAAATAGGCCAGCTTTTCCAATGGCATGCTGTCTAATGGCAGAGTGTATTTGATATTCCTACATGTGTAGCTGAGGAATAAAAGTAGCAGCATGGAGCAAAGTAACTTAAGAACTATTAATGGGCTTGAATCTACTCTTCAAGGTCAAATGCTGAGAATAGCCATATTTCAATTCCTTTCAAATGTATGTGAATAATGGTTCCTCTAAAAAGATACAAAAGAATCTATATATTACCTGAATTATATTACCTGATTGCAAGAATATCTTTGAAGTATAGCTTCTATATTCTTCAACTTTACATTCCATTAATTTTGTAAGAAACATGAATATTCACCTGGATAAAGAATGAAAACAGAAGCTGTAAAAGCTGTAAAATTCAGAACCTGTAGGGTTACTTTCACTTTAGCATCCAGCCAGAGCAATTTCATCAGTGAATAGGGTGAAACTATCATAAGATTTGTGAAGGGGTAGAGAATAGAATAGTCTTAAGGTTGGAAAAGTTAGGAGCCTGCTATTTTCTGACTCTACCATTATGTCAAGAGCACTTTGAATTCTAACCTTGTTCCAGTACATTTGCAGCCTTTTTTTTACCTACAAATGTAATAAGCCTCAGCCCAGGGTGATGGATGGGGAAATGATGTTCTTTAGAACTTGATATTACCCTGAAACAAAGGTGCCAAGTTTGTCACTCAAGGCTGCTGCCCTATAGTCATGATTGTTTCTGGAGTAGGACAAAGACAGGAAAGAGGTAAAGAAAGCCTTCTGTAGACTTTGGAGGCAAAGAAAGCCTTCTGCAGACTTTGCAAGTGGAAAGAAAAAAAGACAAAGTCTTCTGTAGACTTTGCAAGTGGGACAGGAACTATGAAGGAGCTGTCTCTTTTGCAGGCTCCAGTTCATTTTTTGCATTTTGCATTCATTTTTGGCACCAGTCATGTCATCTTTATAAAACATCTCTACCCAGAAATAATTTCCTCATCCTCCTCTTTCTAAGGCAGAAATGAGCTTTGTGGTCAAAATTAAGCTATAAGTTCACTTATAGAAGCATCCTTTTCAGGAGGCACATCCTTTACCCTCTCCTACAACAGTAGAGGAGTGGCAATTCAATTTCCTACCTGTTTCTCACCTCTATAACTCTTCAACTTCTAAGGCCTCTTCTGCATATTACATTTTTAGCTTCATGCCCTCCTTTTTCTCTTTTTCTTTTTTGCTGCTTCAAGATTCCCTCAGTGCCTTTTCTCATCTTCTGCCAACATCAAGTCAGTCTCCCTCTCAATTTTTCCTCTAAATCTTTCTCTCCTCCTTCTCTCTTTCCTCTTCCTATGATATTCAAGTTGTCACTCTTTTCTTCCTCTACTTCCATAAAAATATTTAGTTGTACTTGAAGTATGAAGAAAAGCTGACAGAACTGTATTTTTTCAACCCAGAGAAGGCCAAACAGAAGATCTAACTGTTCTCTGTAGATACCTAATGGGTAAAGATTGGACTAGAATATTGTCAAGGGTGCCCTGAGAAAGGACAGCACAGACTAGCTGGAAAATGGGAAATTGAGGTTGGGTGTAATGAAAAAAAATTATTCCCAATGGCAATGGGCCAGACACTGGTACAAGTGCTCAGGGAGGCTCTGGAATCACCAGCTATGGAGGTATAAAAAACCCAGCTGGACAAAGAAACCTCAGAGCAGCCTGGCTTGACCCTGCTTTGAACACCCCTGTGGCCTCAAGTCCTACAGAGGTTCCTTCCAGCCTGAATAACTCCATGATTCCAGGTAATTAAAATATCATTTATTGTCACAGGCCACATTAACAGTGTGTGATAAAAATCACTTTTATCCAAGGCATCCCATTTTCCATAGCAAGTGTCAGGAGAGATTGCAGGGACATCTGTAGGGAGTTTGTGACTGTATCTTATTCTTTTCAGATTTAGTAGTAATGGGAAGTCAAGGGTATGGTGGATAAGAGGATATGTATCAAATGAAAATATTTCTGTTTACACAGAAATGAGCAACTAAAAATCACCAAATTGTAATATATTTAGGTTCCTAATAAAATAAAAAGTTTTACAATGTCATAATTGCTCTGAGTCCAAGTAGCCACAAGTATCTTCTGCAGGATTCTTAATTTCTGCCTTTTTACAATGTTTATACACCTACCACACGCTAGTAGGATTATTCTCTGTTTGCAGCTCATGTTGTGGGAAATCTATTCCAAAATTTTAAACAACCTTCCTAAAGCATTTCCAAGCATCTTTCCTGAACCATGGTATGCTTCTTCAATACAGCCATGCATGAGTGTGCCTGTCTGGGGGAAAAAAAATTAAAAGCTTAAGAAAATACTGCTGTAGGGGGACTGTCCCTTTGGAAAACTTGAAATCTAGTACCATCCCAAAATATGTATACATGCCATGAAAGTAATCCATACTTTCTGACTACATCAAGTCATCCAGGAGCATCATCTGAGAACATGTTTTTTTTTTTTCTGTATCTCCTACTACTTTGAATTATTAGAAGCAAGCCATGCCTTGAGAGGATGTCTGCTTCTTAAAATGAAGTTTTTCAGATTTCAGCTTCTCTGGACTTTGATATCAAGCCATGATTTTGTCCCTCCCTGTAAGTTCCTAGTACATGGAAAACAGTATTTAATATTGCAATATTTTTCATACTACTACTACTTTGCAGTCTCCTCAGCTTTACTACCCAAACTGGTGCTCCAACATAGATAAATGACGTTTAGATACATTAGATTTAGAGCTGGAGTTTTTCATTGTAGCAGATTCAGATCTACAGTGATGTTGTTCCAGATGTTAGCTACTTTCAGCCTCCATTTGTTAAATATGTACATAAGAGATCCACGTGCTGGAAGAAGATTTAGGTGTAGAAGGTAGACCCCCTGCTTGGAAACCAATTCACCTTGGGTAGGGTATTCTATTGCCCTGGTTCTCCATGGTCTGGATGGAATCCCTCCCTGATAACAGCAATTATCTGGAGAGGCATGGTCACCTCCTTTTCCTGTGGCTTCACATGGGAGGAAACTGGCTGAACTAGAGGGAAGAATGTGGTTTCTTTCTCAGAGAGAGAGAGAACCTTCAAAGGACATGGGCTGTGGGACTCAGCCCTGCAGATTGAGCCTCTGTCAGGGGCTGAATGTACATCACATTTTTCACTTTATCAGTGCTTTTCCATCCTTGCATATACTGAAGCCCTAGCCAAAGGGAAATTCAAAGCAAGAAATTTAAAGCAAGAAATTTATCTGTAATTGAAGGTAAGAATATTGAAGGCTGAAGAATATTGTTTGTTTGTGAGGAACTAGACTCAAAATAGACATGTTTAAATAGTATAATACTGTTGTATTGCAGATGAATAAATAGTAGAAAAACAGGAAGGAGGGGAAAAGGTACAGAATGTCAGCTGCTTTTGGGGCTGTGTAGACCAAGAATGTTGGCCTTCCTTTCAGCTCCACTGACTACAGACTTCAAATTTTCCCATTAATTTTCCCAAGATATACACAGCTTTGGTTCCATCCCTCACTTTCCCCCCTCCCTCCTCCAGAAGTTCAGGTCCATGTTGCTCAGAGAGTCCTTCCCTAAGGAGCACCGTAGGCTGGAAATTGTTGCAGTACCTTCTGGATCCTGAACAGATTTTAAAACTAGAGCTCTGAATTCTCTGTTGGTAAACACTGGAGGGAACAAAGCTGAGCTGCCTCTACCTAAAAGCAGAAGTTTACTAGCTGAATACCATTTGTCAATGCAGACTATCACCAAATGTTAAGGGTAGATGTCACATAAGATATAAAAAAGCCCTGAGTAGGGCTTTGGAAGAACCTTTGTGTCTTATAAGAATAATGATAATATAGGAGCAATACAGGTAAGTTTTGGAAATATAAATGCTCTTGAAAGGCTACGTAAAAGAAAATCCATAGAAGTTTTTCTTATTTGTTGGCTATACAAATGAAGACAACCTTTAAATAGTGATAAATCGTTTCACATATATAAAAGGATGGCAAAACTCCAAACCACAGAATCTGGCTTTGCAAAATAGTAGTACTATGGTAATAGTTCTAAGACGGAGTGGATGATGGGGAGAAACTGTTCTGAGCCTCCATCCTTTCCTACTCTAGCACTCATTAGTTTCCCACACAGCCATATTGTTACAGTGTGGTGGCTTGGATGACAGCGTTTGTAAGGGAAGCATTCATTTATTTACTCACGCACAGCAAGACCAGATCTTGCTCATGGGCTCAGGATATTGTTATTTGACATGATAAAGTGCATTTCCAGGCCTTTCCCTGGGAAAAGCTGGCTGGAGCCTAGTTATGCAGGTGCAAAGGTGTCCTGAGAAACAGCACATGCAATGGGACTCGTTAGCACAATGCCCAAGGTCAAAACCAGTTCAGTTGCACACACCACAGACCAAGGGAGATTCATCATGTGGTCCAGGAACTTGTGACTCAGTGATAATAGGAAACTGATTCACTTTAATGAGGTGGATGTAAATATCAACTACTTTGCACCACTGTGTGTCTTACCACAAAAAGATTCCAACTGAGTTGAGTGGAATAATTCCTTTGACAAGCTGCAGATGTTGGGCCTGGCTTGTATTCTCTGACTGCTTTGGGTTGCTTTACCCTAGTTGTCTACAGTAGATCCTACAATATAAATGATTTAATTTTTCAGTGGGAAAAAAACCCCATCCCAACATGGGGCTGAAATGTCTTCTATCATCCCATGAAAGGGAAAGATAAAACATACAGTACACAGAGCCGCTTTATATGATTATAGCAAGTTGAATTCTGAAAGAAAGGAGGCTCAGAAGAGATTTCTTTTCCTTCCCAGATAGAGCTTTTGTGAAACATTGTCCTAAACAAATAAAAGATTTTTTGCTCAAATGATCTACCTTGCTGTTTTCCTTTCCTTTGAAGAATCCTGTGGTACAATAGGCAACCCATCAGGAATAATTAGATTATACGGCAGCATCCATGGAAACAATGCAGCTTTTGAAAAGAACTCCTACAGAAGATCTTAGAAATCACATCTATTATGGACATCCTTTACTATTTCAAAGACATCAGAGTTCCAAATTATGGGAACTAACAGTGGGGCAAAATCTGACTGCTCCATGTTTTGTCCCTTTGTCAATAATTATTACTACAAGAAACAGTCAAGTAGTCATTGTGCCAGAGAGAACAATTGGATGTAAGGAAGAAATTGACCATGTTTTAGTCCAAGTTTTTGGAATCAGTAATGAAATCTACATACCATGGTGTAGCAAGAGCACACATTTCACATTCTTCAGTATTTTCTGAAAGGATATTTATGGATGTCTAAAAAAATCAGAAGGAAGAGGTCTCTGACAAGAGTATTTAAAAAGCACAAGAAATTACAGACCTTGGCCTTATTGTGGCCATTTTTGGGACCAAGTGTATGACATATTGTTCTATGTATTAATGATTTCAAAGCTGGAATTGGCCTAAAGGTGATTAAATTGTAAGGAAGAATATAATAGATTTGTACTGTTGAAAAGAAAGGAGAAAGATGCTGGTTCTGTTTTTCGATAGTAGATTTTGAAACTTTGGAGTTTCAGTCTGATGTTCCTGCATATCGTGCTACAGATGATCAGTATTCCACACCTTATGCACTGTTATGAGTCTCACTGTCTTTCTGGATTCCCTGCCATTCCTGGTTTCATGGTGGGGTGTGTTTGTGTGTGTGTGTCAGGAAAGGAGTTTATGTAACGAATCAGTTTCTTTACAACAAATTAAAAAAGCAGCAATAAAAACATCCACACTAATGACCGTTGATTAATTACGGTTTGAACTTCCAAAAATATTTAGATACCTTAGGAAGCAATGTTTTTCTGAACCTCCTTGAGATATGTGCCCCAGCATCACTGTCACACAACCTCATGTTTTCCTGCAGAACAGGTCCAGGAGCAGCAGTACAAGAGTCCCTCAAATGCCCTCACAATTGATTTCTGTACCTTAACTGGCCAATTAGGACTTCAAAGGTGAGACAATTAAAGAAGTCAAAATAATTTTCTGTGTACACTGGGATAAGTCATACTGTTAACATAATAGAGGAAGGGAAGGCTTCTGGAGGCTACTGTGGGATTTCAATGTCAAGTGAACTAAACCCAGTCATTCAGGGCTTCATAGAACATATTACTGTGAGAAGGTAATAGCATAGAATTCTTAATCAAGGCTGAAGTTGAACTGAGAACCAGACACACAGCAGAGTAATGTGGTCAGATGAAAAAAATAAAGGATAAATATTTGCTAGCAAAACTCCTACCCATATAATTATTACATTAATCAACCTACAGGAAAAAAAATATTAGTTCACATATTGGTTCCTGATCCTACCTATTGTGAGAACAAGAAGGAAGAAATTACTCCCTATTTACACTGAAGACCATCATTATTGTCCTCTTCCTAATACTGTAATCATTATTGTTTTTATAGCATCTATCCTCACTGTAGTGCAGATGTGCAGTGTAAGGTGACAAATCACAAACACAATGCTCCACTCCAAGAGCTTTTCTAGCAACCATGGTTTTGGTCAGGAATGGGATTTTCTGCTAATTCACGTGGTTATTTGGTGTGTGCATCTCCATTCCATTTCCTTAAAGAAATCTTTGCTTGAGCCAGCAGTGAGGAATGTGGAGGTTGCAGCCTTGCAAGGCACAGGATCTGTAGCAGCAGCACAAATAGGCTGTGAGGGCTCACTTCTCTTTCCAACAAACTCAAGGCCTGAGTCACAGGAGAGGTATCCATCCCCAGTTCCCACTGAATTCATCTGGAGTGTTAGGGACTGCAGAGCTCTGAAAAATTAAATCTGTAGCTACTACCAGCATTCCAGGGTCAGGGATTGCTTTTGGAAGGTTACTGAGTAAAGTGCAGGCTCTGCAGAAAGCCCAGTGTTATTACCAGGGATATTGTCCTCCCAAAGAGACTTTTCCCAGTGAGTTAAAAAGAAATCTGTTGATAAATTCCACTTATCATGAGAATGGAGCATTTTGTAAACCATGAGAGCTTAAAAGCAATAACAACAAAACCAAAGCAGAACAAATAGACCAAAAACCTTAGCAGCCAGGTAATATGCACGACTGTGTTAAGGCAACACAGAATTATTTTGTTAAAAAACGCTGCTCACTGCAGTACTTGCAATTTCCACTGAGGTGTGCTAGCTCTCCAAAGATCATCCCTCCTCCCACACCCTTCTCCTGTGCACCTAAAAGTGCTGTTTTATCCCCAACAATGTCCACTGCTGTGTCTCAGCTTGCTAACCCTTTCATGCCACCATTTTACACACAGCATGTTTTCAGGCAAGGACAGCAAAATGCCAGAGACAAAATCTGCTAAAGTAAGGGATGATTTCTTTATTTTTAAACAAGACAATACAATTAGTTTCTGTCTGAAACTAGCTGTTTTTGTGAGGTACTCCAATGGATATTAGCTTTGAATTCATCAAAATGACTGTGTATGTTATTCTGGGAGAATTCTGGGCAGTCTTAGCAGTGTGCAAGAGGGGTTTTTCATGCTGTTTTGACATTTGTCTGCTTCCAGGAGCCATTGTGTGATGTTGTACCATCATTATTGCTACCACCATAAATGTAAGCTCCTTCTGCTTTTACATCAGACCGATTTCTCCATTATTCATTCCTATTTAAACACCAAGCACACCTATTGATGTCTGAAAAAAACAGGTAACACAGTAGGGCATTTTTAAATAAGCCACATAATCAGGAAAGTAGCACAGATCCAAAGGTTTAACAAAGGTGAGTCTGGGGAAGAGGGGAGGGGATTTGGCTTTGTCAGCTTCTTGTTATTTGCAGATGCTCAAAACCAGATTACCTATGATTTTAAGAACAGCTCATTCTAGTTGAAGAGAATAATGACACAATAATTTTCAGCCTACAGGTAATCACTTTAAATGGCCATGAGGTAAATGCTGTGGTAGCTTTCCTTCTCAGCATAAATCTTATGAGCTCCTAGTGTTGCTGACATGTAATATACATTTTTCAGTCCATCATCAACAAGAGATGTGTTTCCCTGAGACACTGTCAGATCTTTAAAAGGGGTTTTGATATGAAATATAAAAAGGGGAGAGAACGGGTTTATTAATGTAGCTGGAAGTAATTGAACCTTGTAGGAATGTAAGTATTAATATGAAGTTTGTCTCAAAGAATTACCCTGCACTGTCTCAGAGCATTACTCAGACAGGCAGGGAGGATTTGCCTCACCTGGTGCCACATATCAGTGCAGAAGTCTGAAGTGCCCTGTGCACTGAATGGAAGGAAAGCAGCTCACTTCCACTCACCCTCCATAGGTGTTTGCCTAGAAAGAAAGGAAGTCTTGTGCTCTCTTGGCTATCAAAGGAAGCCTGGAAGAGCTGCTCACATGTGTGCATCTTGCATTTTATGAAACAAGTGCCTTTCAGAATGTTTCCCTAAACACAGAAAAATCAAATGCAAAGGATGGCAGCTGGATCATTCCTTTCCATTAAGTCAAGCAGAAGATGCAGAACAGGCTTAGCTGGTCTCAAGAGACCCTCAAGAAGTCTAGAAAGGATTCTGCAAGTTTATGCTTTTCCCTTCCTCTCCTGTATTGCAGCACAGGAGCTCAGTTTGGGAAAAAGACAGCATGGTCCAAATACCCTTTCAATTAATCAGTCATTGCCCATGGTGGTGGGGTGCTGCATGCTGGAGCTTGTGTTGAGAAGCCCCTCAGATCATATCAACCCTGGCAGTCAAAAAATCCCTAAGTACACTTGTCTGGGGACAACTGAAAAAAACCCCTTCCTCACTAAATGACAAATCAACAGCCCCCTAGGATATATGCTTAGATACAGTCAGGATTTTACTCTAAGCAGCAAAAAAGCCCCCAATTAATTTTGCCAGTTTAGGGAACTACATTCGGAGGATTGCTCAGGTATGACAGAGCTAGCGCATGTCAGGAGCATGTGGGAAAAATGCCATCTGGAAGGCAGGAGATCCAAAAAGATCACTTTCATATGACAATTTTGATTTGTAGGTTGAGATGCCAAAACAAGCAGATTCAGACACTTGTGCATTTGCATTGCATTTTGATGACTCTACAACAGAGCTTGTCAATAATTTTTTTTTTTTTTGTGAGCTGAGGTCTGCTGGTGCTTTAACTGAGATCTGTTCAGTAAGAACCTCGCGCTTTCTAGCCTTAGAGTTGGAAAATGGCACACTCTAGGTGCTTTCCAAGAGGCTCTGGAAATGACAGATCTCCTATTGCAGCCTAAGAGACACAAAGGCCCTTGGATCTTGGATCTGTCTTTTAAACTTCCCCATCTTCAGATAAAAACCCAATAAAAACCATGATGAATGCATTTGATGGATGGACAGTGAGTCAAACAGGGGCATCTCAAACCTAAGGACAAGCAGAAAAGTGAGGTTTTGCCTGAGGGTTACACAGTTATTAGATGAAATTATAATGTTACAGTAAATATGAGAAAAAGCCTGAAGAGGAGAAATTATGGGCTCTTGAAGTAATTTTAGAGGGAAAATAGTCACTGCTGGGTTCATAATTTGCATAGATTTTTCTACAGCAATATATTCAGTGTTTCAGCACAGCAGTGGTCTTGCAGGACGTCCTGCAGGACATCCTTTGCCAGCTGCTGCTCCAAAAAGGCAGGAGCTTGGGCTGCTCCCTTTCAGTGTAGGAGCACCATGGTTTGCTCAGAGGGCTTTTGCTACCAGAAAGGCAAAGCTACTGAGGATGGCAAACACCAAGTTGCCCGACTTGCCCATCTCCACCCGGACAAGAGAAGAAATGCCTGTGCTGGGAGCTGCAGGGGGTGTGTGAGCACACATTGCCCCGTGCCTTCGGGCCAATCTCTGCAAATCCAGAACTAACAGGCTCTTGGACTTCCAGCAAGGCTAGGCTTTAGGCACAGCGAAGTAGAGCAATTTCTGGAGTAACAGGCTCCAGAATGACCAGCCTTTATTGCCACAGACCTGCTGCTAAGATGAAGCAGCAGCAGCCAAATGTGGGATGACAATGCTCTCTCCTATGAGCAGTTGTGATTTCACAAACCCTCTCTTCTCAAAAAGTGTTAAATGGGCAGAAAGTCTGGCTCTCCAGGGCTCTTCTCAGCATGTGGTTTTGCCACTCACTTTTCCTTCCTTCCTTTTCCTTCAGTGAAGGAACCCTACCCCAGCCTACCCTGAGCTCCCCATGTGAAAAACCTCTTTCAGCATTTTCTGTGCTCTGAGGAAGTCATGTTCATCCTTTGCAAAAGCAGTCAGAGAATCTTGCTGAATTTTTCAGCAACAATGATGTGGGTGGAGGCAGGGTGGAAATAGAAATATTTTTTAAAGAGGGTAAAATCTGCTGATATTATAAGAGGGGGAGTTGGAATTCTGGCCTCTCACCATTCACTCATACCTCAAAAAACCAAATATTTGACCCAGTTTTCTGTTCTCTTTGTGCAGAGATGGGCACTAAAAGGATTCTCAATTATCAAATATGAGCACCAAAATACCACTTCTGCACTTGTAAAAGAGGCTCCAGTAAGTCTACCTATATGTGCTTGGAGTCTTGCAGAACACCCAGTAGAGTAAAAAATTAAATTAAATCTAAAATATGGCCTTTTTATTGTTTGTTTCTTTATGCCATATAATAAATGCCTAAAATACTTTTTAAAGACAATTTTCAAGGGTGCCTGGAACCAAAACTTTGGCTTAATCTCTTTATGGAGACAGCAGGAAACCACAAACTTTAAATCTCCACTGAACTTTCCCAAAGATGAAGCATTCAGACTGATGATTTTGATACAGATCCATGTGTAACCATAAGGCCAATGCTAGATTTTGGTGTGTGTGGTTTTTTTATTATATTTTTGTGAGTGACAGATAGCACAAATAACATTTGCCATGTACTGAATTCACTTTATTGCATCTCAGTTTCTATTGACTATTATCAGATGTCTCTTTTTTTTTGGATGTAAAGAAAATTGTGTTCTTCTATCCACTTCTGGGAGTGAGTGCATAAAAAAAAAAACAAGAAAGGAGTTGTGTCTATCCCTCATGCTAAAGTCCCTGTAGATTTTCCTAGCTTTTACATAAACAAGGGTATAGTGGTGAGAAGTTATAAATCAGAATAATGGCTTAGATGAATACAACTGCTCATCTGGGGCTATGGAGAAAATCAGAGCATTAAAATATGACTTTGATTCAAGCTTGTTTTGTGTTGCACCCTGTGCTGAATTACAAAGAGACTTTGGGATGGGAAACTGTAATGAATGTATTGTATATATGCACCCTTTCTTCTAGTTAAAGAAAATCTCAGCTTAAATCTGAGTGTTACTGATATTTTTAAGGGATTTGACTATTTATATAGATGTCTGATCCTGCACAATGCTGAATTCCATTACAACACCTTGTTTTTCATAGGAATGCAGGAAAAGGCATCTCCTTTATGGAACTGAAGCCTGGAGGCATGGGGAGCTTATTTTTAAATCTTCTAGTCCATAGAAATTTGTCAGTAACATCCAGTCTGAACAACGTGAGAGAAGCAGAAGCCTGGCTGACCTACGTTGGAAGAAGCAGTCCCAAAAGGTTGCTCACTGGACAGAGAAAGATGCAAAAGCTGAACCATTCCCAGAGAAAGAAGAATGATGAGTGCATGATAAAGACACCTGGACACATTATTCATTTTAAAAAGGTGCAAAACCAAAGGAAAGACATTTAATATCAAAAGAGGACAAAGAAGATTCAACAGAGCCTCAGTAAAACAAGATACATTTGGCTAAGGAGGAACATTAAGCAGGACCACAGAGGCTTTTGGTTTCCTGAAGAGAATCTCTTGGGTCATTTACCTTTTCATAGATTTGAGCTAGGTAATAGTAGTGCTGTCTTCAAAGAGGAGGTGGATGAAGGGTAATTAAAAGTGAGTTCTATTAGAACCATTTCAGACAACTAGGAATATTTTTTTACAAGGAAGTTTCTTTTCAAGAAAAACCTTTTTTTTTCCATGCTAAATGGGAACAGCACTGTTCAGAGTGTTAAATTTCCTCCTAGGAATATTTCAAGAGAATAACAGTGATACACATCCTGTAAAACATCAGCTGTATATATGGATGTGTTTGAGGAGGCCTTGACTTTATATCTTTGACACAAGCAAAATAGAGATGAGTACAAGTGCTATAGTTTCTTTTAAAAATGTAATATATCATGACATGTTTATGTAAAAAAGGGACAACTATGGATTACACAAAAATACCTCTTTCTTGTACCCCTAAAAAGTCAAATCCACATGCCTCATCCAGAATCTGATTCAGATCTCTTATAAATGAGCATCTTTATATATGTAAATAATCTGACTATTTCTTTATTATACCTCAGTGTTAAATTTAATAGCTTTGGAAGACATTTGAGAGCATGGTTTGCATTATTACCCTTTCTCTCTCTTTCTGTCCCTCTTCCAGGACAAAAACCCAAAACATTTCTTGAGATTTTACGTTGTTTATACATAACATGCAAACCACTGCACAACTGAGGACAGTGCCTCCTCAGGCTTGCCATTTAGACCTTCTGGTTTGTATTTGTGTCCAGTTGATATTTGTGAGAATTTCTTACAAACACGGGATGAGTCAATGAGCAGGGAAACTTCTCGTTTCATTTCGCGGTCAGTTTTCCAGAGAGTTAAAATGTGCAGAATTCATTGTGAAGCCGTGGCAATTTAAGAGCAGAGTGTGGTAGAAGACTCCTTAGGGCCCAAAGTCAGCCAAAGGCGCCCAGAGAAATGCAAAACAAACAGAAAATCCCAAACCAAACCCAAAAGATATTAGAATGATGGAATCATGATGTTGGTTGGAAGGGACCCGTAGAGGTCATTTAATCCCAATCACTGCTCCAAGCAGGATTATTGCCAGCACTAGATCAGGTCAACCATGCCTTTGTCTGGCTCTGAGAATGGAGATTTCATAGGGTCCCCGTGTAACCTGTTCCATGGCAGCACCGCCCTTTCAGCAAGGAGAATTTTCCCAATGCCCATTTGAACCTTCCAAGATGAATTTTTTATTTTTGTGCTTCTTGTTTCATATTCTGCCACTAACAAAAAGAGTTTGACTTTTTCATTTTTGTAACAGCCTTAAAATACGCCAGTGACTGCTGTTAACCATTGCTAAACCTTCTTCTCTGCCACCCTGGAGAAGTGTGGTTCTGTCATCCTCCATTTGTACGTCAGGTGTTTCTGTAATAGCAAAGCCACCTGACAAACCCTGGATCATTGTGTCCGCTGGCAGGGGAAGAAAATGCACAGCCAAGTAAGAGTTTTTCAGCAATACTGACCTTTTGAAATGTTTGGAAACCAAAATAAGTTGCCAAGGATCTGAGCAGAACAATTGAGGTCTATCTTCAGACAACCCTGTAGACTAACAACATGTATTAAGTTTAGACAGTCAGCTGCTCCATTAGACCAGGAAGGGAAAATCACATATAAGTTTGGATAATGTACTGGTTATGAGATTCCCATGTGCAATACATAAATAAATGGCTCTCTTCCTTTTTTCTTGCAACACTGACATGCTTTTACATGTAAAATGCTATGCAAAATATTTTCTAGCAATTTTTCACCACTATCGAAAGATTCTTATAATTTTTTTCAGGTTATTCTATTTTGCACACTTGCTTTGGTTTTTGATAAACACGGTTTCTGAACACAAGTAGGAAATGTTGAGATTCATGTCTAGGCAATTTCAATTGGAGGGGACCTACAGTCATCATCAAGTCCAAATTTCTGACAGATTCAGGGTTTACCAAAAGTTCAAGCATCTCATTAAGGACATTGTACAAATGCCTCTTAAACACCAACGAACTCGGGGCATTGACCTCTCTAGAAACCCATTGCAGGGTTTGACCATCCTCTCAGTAAACAGAAGTTTCCTGATGCCCAGTCTCACGTGCATCTCCTCAGGTCTATTTGTGCACCTCAGGTGCATCTTTGAACTATTCCTATCTCTGGTTCCTCTGGAGAAGAGCTGAGCACTTTCCTCTCCACTTCCTCTCCCCAGAAAAAAAATGAAGTTTTCCCCTTTTATCTAAGCTATACAAGCTCAAAGTCCTTAGCTGCTCTTCATGGGACATTTTGTACAGCCCCTTCACCAGCTTTGCTGTCCTCTGGATGCATTTTCAGAATCATGGCATCCCAGATTGGAAAGCACCTTAAACATCATCTGGTCCAACCTTTCTTGACAAAAGCCAAGATGGTGAAGTCCACTGTCCAGTCAAATGTTAAAATTCTCTTGTGTTGGGGAATCCATTCTGGGAAAATTATTTAAATGACAAAATTTCCTCTTTTGTCCAATCAGAATCTCTTCAAGAGTAACTTGTACCATTCCCCCACATTGTTCCCCCGCATCATTTCCATGCAACTCCTCATAAAAAGGGAATCTCCCTTTTCTTTGTAGCTATCCTTTGAATACAGGAACATGATGATAAGGTCTCCCCTAAGCCTTCTTCTCTCAAGGCTGAACAAAACCTGTTCTCTCAGCCTTCCCTTATATGGCAGGAAAGGCCTTGAACATTCTTCTTTAATTGTGGAGCCCAGAACTGAGCACAGCACATGAGGTGAGGCTGCACCAACACTGGACACAGTGGGACAATCCCCTCTTTTGCCCAGCTGGTTTGATGCCCCTCAGAATGGGGT